>NC_059158.1:42862052-43175341 GCF_019923935.1 Bubalus bubalis | reverse complement strand
AGTTACAAGACTGCCCAGCGTCAGTGCAGCCTAAAACAATGCTCAGAGCCCCAAAGCACAGAAGATGGAGCTGAACGTTCAGCTTTGAAGCTGTTGAGGGACAAAAGGGAGAGTTCCCGGAGGTAACTTTTTATTCTCAAATAGTAATGTTACAAACAACAAAAGACATTTTCTAAGGTTCATGGTGTTTGCCTATTTTTAAAATGCACATATGACCCATGCCAATGCAAACACCAGCAAGGCTGGGAGGACTGTATGGGTTCTTCTGGGCTCTCAGAAGGGAGTCATCTTAATATCATTAAACCAAGTTTCCTAGCAAACCTCTTCTGTCCAAAATGTGCTAATCTGCCAGCAAACTGGGTCGCCTTCCTCAGTTGCCAGGCACTGCTTTCTCCTTGGCCACGAATTCTTTTCTGGTCCTGAAGATGAACAAGAAGGTCTCTACCACCTGACGTAAGCGTAGAGACTACCTTCAGAGAACAGCAAACAAACTTTCCTTCCTGCCAGCAGGCCTCAGCATAATGCAGTCTAGAACATAAGACTCAAACTGGGTTCCCTGAGTTCCAGCCCACTGCCCACCCCCAATCTGAGCAAGTCATCTGAGCAAGTGAATGTGAGCAGGTCAGTGACAACTTCCTTCCTGTGCTACACTGGGGGCCAGGGAGGTGCTACTGGCTTCCAGTGGGTAAAGGCCAGGGATGCTACTGAACATCTTACAGCGCATAAGATCTGCACCCCCCTGCAACAAAAGAAGACTCGTCTGACCTAAAATGCCAATAGTCTTATTCAGCCGGCTGAGAGAACCCTGCTCAACACAGACTCATCATTTTGTGGACGGCAGCCAGGCTCACAGTGTTAGATATCATCCATATGGAATGACTCCCAAATATGTTATCTCCACCAAACCCTTTCTCCTAAACCATGTTACCAATTTGGATACACAACAGCCTCCCTGATGCCTCCATTTGGATGTTTATAGAAATCTCCAATGTATTTCAAATAGAGTTCCTGATCTCTGCCCACCTCTCCCACAGCCTTTTCTCTCTCCATGGAGAGCAATTCTACCCTTCCAGCTGCTCAGGCCAAAGCCTTGTCATCGTTTACTCCCCCTTACACCACCCTTCCGACTCATTAGCAAATCCTGTTTGTTCTAGCTAATAAAGCAGACCCAGACACAGATCACTGCTCCAACCTATCTGGCTACCACTCTGCCACAAAGTGCCCATTCTCTTTATCCACATGACTGCACTAACTTCCCCACTGGTCTCCTGCTTCTGTCCTTGTCCTTTACTCTCCACAGGAGTGTCAGAGCATATCTTTCACCACATGAAGTCAGATCACATCACCCCTCTGCTCAAAATCCTTTAATGGTTCCAACCTCTGCTCCTCAGGGCAAAAGCCCAAGCTTCACAAAGATCCACAAATCCTTCCATGATCTGGTTTCCATCCTGCAACTTCCTCTCTTACCACTTTGGTCTTGAACAAACCACGTAAACTTCCACTTCAGGGCTCATACTAACTGTAAAATATTCACTGTCCAGATAGCCTTTGCAGAAACAAAATCTGGCTTTAAAGGGAGTAAGACAGCCCTAAGCATGTTCTAGCTTTAAAATATTACGTTCAAAAGGAGATTTTAGATTCATTACAGGAAAATGAAAAAAACTCCAGACTGTATCTTCTGGCCACAGTCACGGAACACAGACAAGCTGCTGCTGTCACAACTGTGAGTTAAAGGAAATCTCAACATCACCAAACATCTACACCCAAGTGACCACGGGTTCCAGGGACTCGTTTCCCTATATGGAGGCTGGAGAGAGGGGCTAATTTCTGTAGCCGCCAGAGACAGCAGCTTATGGAGAGAGAGGGGTTTAGCAGTAGAGAAGTCACATAATATCTGGTCAATAATTGGCTTGATTCTCATTTGAAATGTAGCAGTGTACCACAGAAAGCATGCTATTCCAAGCCGACAGCTGTAAGCTCAGCCAATAAAAACATGTACTTGAATACTATTTGTAACTAGGAAGCAAGGCAATAGATGGTCAAGAAAGCAGACTCAGGAGTCAAAAAGAACTGGTTTTGTTCATATCCTGGTTTTACCACTTTCGAGCTGCATGAGCTTGGGCAGGCCATGGAACCTGTGTGCCTTCAGTCTCAGCAGCTGTAAACAGGGATACTGACAGAGCCTGTATCATGGCCCTGTTGTGTGGACTAAAACAAACGATGTCAGACTGCTGCCTCTGCCTCTGGGGGCTGGGAGGCAGGGAGGTGACTGGTGTTTTTATATAAACTTTGTGGAACTACTTAGCTCCTTATACTATGTACATTGATAATTTTAACAAAAATTAAATTTAAGAAGTCCTCCGCACAGTGCCTGGCACAGAGTAAGTGCTCAATGAGTTTATATAACTGACTACCACACTCCCACTGGCCCCCAAAGGGGAGGGGGCAGGTGCATGCTTCTGCTAGCTGTCCCTCGAGAGAGGAGAGCACAGCTGGACAGAGCACCAACTGACACAAGTTTTCCTTCCAGCTTCTTTGCGCCATCTTTAAACCTCTCAGGGAAAGGGGTTGCCCCCAAGCACGAGGCAGCGGGAAGGACGTGCTGCCCTCCACCGCTGGCAGCCCAGCTAAGGACACCAACCGCCAGCCTGTGGGTCAAATTCAGTGCCCTCAGAACCGAGCAAATGTTGGGCCCAATTCCATTAAATCATTTCTTATTATTATGTGGTACACTGACTGGACTGGCTACTTCAAGGTAGATAATAAGATCCACAAGCCATTACACTCTCAGGCCCATAAAGCAGATTTGCTTTTCTAAATTTCTCCCTCTAACCTCCTGTTGTTGTTCAGCGGCTAAGTTGTGTCTGACTCTTTATGACCCCATGGACTGCAGCACACCAGGCCTCCCTGTCCTTCACTATCTCCTGGAGTTTTCTCAGATTCATGTCCACTGAGTCAGTGATGCTACCTAACACCTCATCCTCTGCCTACGTTTCTAAACCCTCACCTAAGCAGAGAGAAACGAGCTCTTCCCTGCTGTAGGTTAGAAGAAAGGTGATTTCTGATATAATAAAAGCAGACTAACTTTTTCAGCTCCAGATCCAAGATATACTAAAGGGTGATTGTCAGAGAGAGAGAAAGAGGAGCAGGTGGAAATTGTGGGCAGGCAGGGCAGATGGCACTCGGCACTGGCTGACGCTCGAAGAGCATGAGGAGCCTCCCCCAAAGATAATAACACGTTTCTCCTTTCGAACCAGCACTTGGAGGAAGTAATAACAGTGGTTCAGGCTGTAATCAGTTTAAAGGAGGAGTATATGACAAACAGCAACTCCAAACATTAAAAAAAAAAAAAGAAGAACAAATACAAAATAAGAGGTATAGTCCAAGTAACAAAATGAATAAATGAATTTGAGATTCTTTTCAGCTCCTCCGATGTAAATCATTACTCAATTGCTAGAGAAAGGAAGCAAGCATTTGGGCTGTCCCGAAGAGCAGGCCCTTGGTCTTGGCCAGTCATACTCATACTTCCAGCTACCCTGAATAAGACCATTTGGTTTGTATCTTGCTCCTCTCTGTAAGGCCGTCTTAAAAAACATTGAGAAATTTAAAAAATTACTGGCAAGTAAGAAAAAGAAGTATCTAATTTCAACAGGACTTACTTTCTCGTTCCACACCTCTGTAGATTGCTTTCTGCTGCTATCTAACACTGCCCAGATAGAAGCTGCCGCGACCTCCAGAGATGCGTCCCCGCTAGAGCGCATGGCCAGACGGGCCTTGAGTCAACAGTGCGGCTGTTTGTCCTCACCGGCTCCCGAGCGAATCAAATAAAAGGGGTCATTAAAACAGCATCTAACCTTCACCAGTACTTGGTCTGACGGTTCACCTGGGACAGGTCAGCCACAACTGAGCTGATAATGAGGCCAGCCAGTTTTTAACAAAAGCAGTCAGATTTATGAATCCCTGGAGCAGGTCAGCACATACTTACTCACCTTTCTGACTCCCTCTGACAGTTCTCACACAAGGAGGGCCCAGGCCCTCTGGATGTTGAGGGATGAAGCTAGAACAGACAGAGCTCCCTGAGTCCCTGCCCACAGCACAGAGCACTGGGTCCAGAGAGCTTGGCATTACTCAAGGGAGGCAGGGGAAGGGCTCCCAGGGCGTCTAGCTCCTGCCACTGACAGATGTGCCATTATATTATCTACTCAGCCCTCACAGAAGGTGCATGGAGCAATCTTTTCATCTCATTCTACCAACCTTAGCAAGTTAAACTGTAACTATGGAAGCAGCAGGAAACTGGACGGGTCTCCTACAACTGTGGTCATGGGCTTCCCAGAGCATCATGCTCTCTCCAGCCTTCAGGGCAGGCAGGGAATTTCTTTAGAGTAAATCAAATCTACCGCTAACTCAGTGATCCCTGATACCAGGGCACCAGGTGCTCCGCCTCAGTCAGTTCAGTTCAGTCGCTCAGTCGTGTCCAACTCTGCGTCCCCATGAATCGCAGCACACCAGGCCTCCCTGTCCATCACCAACTCCCGGAGTTCACTCAGACTCACGTCCATCGAGTCAGTGATGCCATCCAGCCATCTCATCCTCTGTCATCCCCTTCTCCTCCTGCCCCCAGTCCCTCCCAGCATCAGAGTCTTTTCCAGTGAGTCAATTCTTCGCATGAGGTGGCCAAAGTACTGGAGTTTCAGTCTCAACATCAGTCCTTCCAGTGAATATTCAGGACTGATCTCCTTTAGAATGGACTGGTTTGATCTCCTTGCAGTCCAAGGGACTCTCAAGAGTCTTCTCCAACACCACAGTTCAGAAGCATCAGTTCTTTGGCGCTCAGCTTTCCTATCCAATAAAGATGGCACCTGGGGTGAACTGAACACCTCTGCTCTAACTCTAGATTTCTAGGAGGCTATCTCAGTCTTTCCACTCATTCATAAATAAAAGGGGGCTATTTATTATTAACACCACATGGTTGGTGCACCCTGAGAGTTCAAAAAGTTTTTATTTTTATCAACTAAAAAAAGAAATCACTACTGTAAAGACTCAACAAATAGAGGAACTCTTCCACCCCCCACCAAAAAGAAATGCCACAGCAATCCCCAGTTTACATTAGAGCTTCTTTCTTCAACTTTTGTGTCTTTCACACCTTGATAATACTGGTCATCGACTCAGTTAATGCTTTTGATCACAGGAAAAACAAAACAAAGGCAGATCTAAGCGGAGCCCAGGCTCACCTACTAATACCTTCAGTAATGTGGCACCTGGACTGGAGTCCCAGCTCTGCCCCTCACTAGCTGTGTGATACTGGGGCAAGTCAGCCCCTCAGAGCTTTTGTTTTCTTATCAAAATACGAGATGATACATGTAAAGTACTTGGCAGCACACCTGGCACACGGGAATGGTTAAAAAATAACTCTAGTCTCTACTTGATCTCATCACTTGGTCAAGTACACCCCTTCAGAACCTTAAGCAGTCTTGCCTTATAAATAAATCAATCTATATTCTTAAGCCAAACACAAATGCTTAGAATTATGAATGATCCCTACTTGAAGATATCCATTTAACTATAGTCCAATTTTTTTCAGAGCCATTTGTAATTATTCTATCCAGATTTTTTCGTCTAAAGGAACACATCGCAACTAACTGAACGTCGCCCCCACTCATCACTCCTGACCACACTGTGCTTACTCAGTATTCTGCCTTCAGCACTGCAACTGCTCTGCTATCATCATCCTTCCTGTCTTTCCAAATCTGTGCTTTTACATCAGCTCCACCTCTGCTTTATCTCTGCCTTCTTAACTAACCCCCAGCCGTGCACACAAATCATACATTTTGACTGTGTGGTGCTCCACTGACCACATTCACACTTCACCTGGACCGAACGGCACGCGTGTTTCATCTCCCCCCTGCACTGAGAACTGCGAGCTGGCAGTGATAACTTCTATCCTGCAAGTCTCCATATTCAATAATGTACACTGATCTGTACATTAGTGCAGATGTGTCGACAAATCCTTACTGGTGACTGTCCATCCTCTACCCCATTTCTAAGGTGTCCTCAGAGGCAGAGCTGACTCCATTTTAGCCAGAAATGCTACCGGAGGACTTGCTAGTGCTCACACAAGTGCCTTCTGAATAAGATTCTGATTCACTTAAGAAGAAAAGGAGGCTCTGATTTCTCTTTGGGGTCCAAGTGCCACATTCTCAATGCATTATAGGCAACAGTCTTGGATATCATCTGCAATGAGAAACTTTTCTCTGTGGTTCTTGCAAATGCTATTTCTAAATGATCCCACAGTTTATGAAATAAGCCCCCAACTCCACCCAGGCCAGGGCAATGACAGACTTAAAGAGCAATAGTCCCTAAAGCCATAAAGGAGCAAAAAATAATTAACAGGTTCGAAACCCAGGAAAAAAGTGCAGTCTCTGGCCAGGAGCAGCAGCCCTCTCAGGCTACAGTGACGGCCGAGCCACGGAGCTCGACTGGTCGGAGGGGCCTCCATTATAGAAAACACTGGGGCAACAGGTTCTGCTTCCTGCAGCTCCCATCTTCATATCACACTCAACTGCTTCCGAGTTCTCCTTCTAACAGCGCATGCTTACCCTAGGGCCTGTACCATCTGGAATAGCCATACCCTGAAGGGTTAAATTTAAGCAAGAGCTATCTGGAGCAATAGGAACTTAGAGGAAAAATCTTTTCTTAGAATGTTAAGACGTGAAGACTTTCCTCAAATATAAGCCATTCCCTCGCCTATTTACTTCTTATATCCTGTACGACTAACATGATTCCACACAATCCTTTATAATGACCATCTAACTAATAAATCAATCTTGTTACACTTCTACTGAATGAAGTCCCTCTTTCAACCATGTGGAGAAAGAGTTCACATCACCAAGTTTGTTTTCTTAATTTGCCTGTGGATCTAGACCACATATAAAGCACTGATCAGAAAAATGCCATTCTTAAAACAGAGCAAGCTGTCCTTCAAATAACCATCAATTTTATTTTTAAAATATTGAGGGTGAATGCCAGCATGAAGCAAGCAAAGACTTAACAGTTATATGATTCTATAAGTGGGAAGCTAAGCTTAATGCATCACATTTTTATTCGAAGAAGGAACAGCAGTGCTCACAGGCCCTGCCACACAAATCACCTACAACAGTTAGCTCTCAGCAGCAGGGCTTTATTCAACCAACCAAAAACAACCAGCAACCGTCATCACCCTTAGCAGAATATGGAAGGCGCTGTGTAATCAGCAAGCATAGAGAAGCAGATCAAGAGATCAAACACCTAGAAGACAGTCTTAGAACAATCAGAGTATTTAAAATGATTAACTCAACAAACAATTCTCTCACTTATTCTGCACACACGAAAAGTCAAAATATCACTTGGGCCACTCTGGGTTGTGAGTGAGGAGGCAGATGGGCCACAAGGGACTAGAAAGATAATCAAGGCTTGGAAACTAGGTAAATAAAGTGGAAGCCCAACAACATGTAGGATAAATAATTGAGTCTGTCTTTTTCTTCAGGAAAAACACTCTACCCAAAACCAAAACAAACAAACAAACAGTAGGAACAAATTCCAAAGGTGTGCTATTGCTCTACATTCAGTACACATTTACACTGGAAGAATGCCTGGTGATATTTTGACTTTTTTTTTTAAATGCTAAAGGTAAAGAACTCTGTTCTTTCAACACCCAAACCAGAGCAGAGAGACAGCAGTATTTATAAAATGTGGATGGAGGAGTTAACACCCACAGGACCTGGAGATGGGGGGGGGAGGGGAGAAGGGGTAGGTTTTTGTGCTATTGCATTGGCAGGAGAGCTAAGCAGTCTTAAAGAACATTCTAGGCTTCTAGGTTTGCCAGAAGGGGTATCACAAATCCCAACGCCCACCGCCTATCCCTTCTCCTCTTCTCCGAGGGCACCTACCTTACTGTAAGTCACTACTGATAAGTTGTTTGCGTGACTGCTGGGGGATAGATTTACAGAGTTCTGTGAGAGTCTATTCTCATCTTGCTCGGTTTGGTCAGGAGCAGGAGCCCATGTGTTTTTGCTGATGGAGTCGAACTCGGAACCCCCAGGGTCTTTTAAGTTGTTTTCATCTGATTGTCGGTTCTTTTGGGGAGAGGCAAACGGGTTGAAGTTTCCTTCTACCTTGCGATGTGGCTGTGTGTTGAACTCCGTTTCAAAAGATGACAGCTGCTGCGTGACTCCTAACAGTCCACCCACTTCCACACTGAGAATGACCCAGATGACATCTGAAACAAAGAGGCACTCGTGTTAACGCCCGGCATACCCGCAAGGCTCAAAGCAGCCACCACAGAGAGCCCCAGATACCACCCAAACCACACAAAGAAATCTTCCTACACGCTACTTTAGAAGCTTTACTGACAGAGTAACCTATTACATTTGCATTGCATGCAGTTCTACATTTTTAGTAATGTCAAGTTCAAACTCTGGTACAAAATCAGTAGAGGTCTATGGTTGAGACCCATGAAACTATTTGTAAAAAGGTCCCTAGTTGATTTTGATGCAGAACCATATTTGGAAATCATTACTCCAAAGAAAAATGATCAATATATACAAACCCAAAGGCAATATTTTCAGAATTACAAACTCATGGGTTTTGCTTTATTTTGTAGATTTAACTCAGAAAATTCAGGGCAGGCATAACTCTTGAGTTTATTTAAAAAAAAAAAAAAAAGAAGTGCCTGTAATGACTAGAATTGCAACTTATTAACCACCTCCCTCTCTTTGGGCAATTTAGAGTGACCACGTATTGTCCAAACTAGGACAACTGAGAGTAAACGAGGTAACTATTAATAGTTATACCAGGAGGAAACCAGCACTAACCCTAACATATGAGAACAGATACCACCCTGGCTATTTTCACCATCTATGAGTTGGTTCATAAAGAAGGCTGAGTGCTGAAGATTTGATGCTTCCAAACTGTGGTTCTGGAGAAGACTCTTGAGAGTCCCTTGGACAGCAAGGAGATCAAATCAGTCAATGACAAAGGAAATCAACCTTGAATATTCACTGAAAGGACTGATGCTAAAGCTGAAGCTCCATATGTTGCCACCTGATGTGACTCACTGGAAAAGACCCTGATGCTGGGAAAGACTGAAGGCAGGAGGAGAAGGGGACGACAGAGGATGAGATGGTTGGATGGCATCACTGATTAAATGGGCATGAATTTGGGCAAACTCCAGGAGACGGTGATGGACAGGGAAGCCTGGCATGCTGCAGTCCATGGGGTTGCACAGAGTCGGACACGACTGAGTGACTCAACAACAAGTTCAAAAGATATCAAGTTCAGTATGCCTCAGGCTTTCTAAAATAATTCAAGTTAATACCAACTTCATCTTTCTGTCAGATATGGAAACTGTACCATCTACACTGAAACTGTAAGAGGTTTCTTTGGAAAGATACATTGTAGGACTTTTGGTGATAATTCAGTTCTTCATTTTCCTTTCCTTGTCAGCAAGCACTTGTACTCAAGTGACCCTTATGGCACTTAATAATGGCTCCAAAGCGCAAGAGTACTGATGCTGGCCAATTCAGATATGCCAAAGAGAAGTCATAACGTGCTTCAACTGCAAAGGTGAAAAGCTTTCAACTGAATAAGGAAAGAGAAGCAAAACCATATACTGAGGTTGCTAAGACTTAGAGTAACAAATCTTCTAACCATGGAACTGTGAAGGAAAAAGGAAACTCATGCTAGTTTTGCTGTTACACTTTTAACTGCAAAAGTGAGGTCCACAGCAAGTGATAAGTGCTTTGTTAACATGGAAAAGGTGTTGAATTTGGACAATAAGCTATTTTGAGAGAGACTACATTCACATAATTTATTACAGTATATTGTCTTAACTGTTCAAATATATTATTGTTGACAATCTCTTAATGTGAATAATTTGTAAATGAGGCTTTATCATAGTTAGGTATGTATAGGGAAAAACAGTATATATAGGGTTCAGTGCTGTCTGTGGTTTCACTACCCATGCTAGGGGGTCTCAGAACATATCCCCCACAGATAAGTGGGGGACTAGTATATAAATGGGAGAAGGCAATGGCATCCCACTCCAGTACTCCTGCCTGGCAAATCCCATGGACGGAGGAGCCTGGTGGGCTGCAGTACATGGGGTCGCTAGGAGTCGGACACGACTGAGCGACTTCACTTTCACTTTTTACTTTCACGCATTGGAGAAGGAAATAGCAACCCACTCCAGTGTTCTTGCCTGCAGAATCCCAGGGATGGGGGAGCCTGGTGGGCTGCCATCTATGGGGTCGCACAGAGTTGGACATGACTGAAGTGACTTAGCAGTAGCAGCAGTACTGTATAAATATATAAGCCTAGAACAAAAAGATGGAGAAGCTCTATACAGTCAGCAAAAACAAGACCGGGAGCTGACTGTAGCTCAGATTATGAACTCCTTATTGCCAAATTCAGACTTAAATTGAAGAAAGCAGGGAAAACCACTAGACCATTCAGATATGACCTAAATCAAATCCCTTATGATTATACAGTGGAAGTGAGAAATAGATTTAAGGGACTATATCTGATAGAGTGCCTGATGAACTATGGACGGAGGTTTGTGACATTGTACAGGAGACAGGGATCAAGACAATCACCAAAAAAAAAGAAATGCAAAAAAGCAAAATGGCTGTCTGAGGAGGCCTTACAAATAGCTGTGAAAAGAAGAGAAGAGAAAAGCAAAGGAGAAAAGGAAAGATATAAGCATCTGAATGCAGAGTTCCAAAGAATAGCAAGGAGAGATAAGAAAGCCTTCCTCAGCGATCAATGCAAAGAAATAAAGGAAAACAACAGAATGGGAAAGACTAGAGATCTTTTCAAGAAAATTAGAGATATCAAGGGAACATTTCATGCAAAGATGGGCTCGATAAAGGACAGAAATGGTATGGACCTAACAGAAGCAAAAGATATTAAGAAGTGGCAAGAATACACAGAACTGTACAAAAAAGATCTTCATGACCCAGATAATCACAATGGTGTGATCACTCACCTAGAACCAGACATCCTGGAATGTGAAGTCAAGTGGGCCGTAGGAAGCATCACTAAGAACAAAGCTAGTGGAGGTGATGGAATTCCAGTTGAGCTATTTCAAATCCTGAAAGATGATGCTGTGAAAGTGCTGCACTCGATATGCCAGCAAATTTGGAAAACTCAGCAGTGGCCACAGGACTGGAAAAGGTCAGTTTTCATTCCAATCCCAAAGAAAGGCAATGCCAAAGAATGCTCAAACTACTGCATAATTGCACACTCATCTCACACGCTAGTAAAGTAATGCTCAAAATTCTCCAAGCCAGGCTTCAGCAATACGTGAACCATCAACTTCCTGATATTCAAGCTGGTTTTAGAAAAGGCAGAGGAACCAGAGATCAAACTGCCAACATCTGCTGGATCATCGAAAAAGCAAGAGAGTTCCAGAAAAACATCTACTTCTGCTTTATTGACTATGCCAAAGCCTTTGACTGTGTGGATCACCACAAACTGTTCAAAATTCTGAAAGAGATGGGAATACCAGACCACCTGACCTGCCTCTTGAGAAACCTGTATGCAGGTCAGGAAGCAACAGTTAGAACTGGACATGGAACAACAGACTGGTTCCAAATAGGAAAAGGAGTACATCAAGGCTGTATATTGTCACCCTGCTTATTTAACTTATATGCAGAGTACATCATGAGAAACGCTGGGCTGGAAGAAGCACAAGCTGGAATCAAGATTGCCGGGAGAAATATCAATAACCTCGGATATGCAGATGACACCACCCTTATGGCAGAAAGTGAAGAGGAACTAAAAAGCCTCTTGATGAAAGTGAGAGAGGAGAGTGAAAAAGTTGGCTTAAAGCTCAACATTCAGAAAATGAAGATCAAGGCATCTGGTCCCATCACTTCATGGGAAAAAGATGGGGAAACTGGAAACAGTGTCAGACTTTATTTTTTTGGGCTCCAAAATCACTACAGATGGTGACTGCAGCCATGAAATTAAAAGATGCTTACTCCTTGGAAGGAAAGTTATGATCAACCTAGACAGCATATGAAAAAGCAGAGACATTGCTTTGCCAACAAAGGTCCGTCTAGTCAACGCTATGGTTTTTCCAGTGGTCATGTATGGATGTGAGAGTTGGACTGTGAAGAAAGCTGAGTGCCGAAGAATTGATGCCTTTGAACTGTGGTGTTGGAAAAGACTCTTGAGAGTCCCTTGGACTGCAAGGAGATCCAACCTGTCCATTCTAAAGGAGATCAGTCCTGGGTGTTCATTGGAAGGACTAAAGCTGAAACTCCAATACTTTGGCCACCTCATGCGAAGAGTTGACTCATTGGAAAAGACCCTGATGCTGGGAGGGATTGGGGGCAGGAGGAGAAGGGGACGACAGAGGATGAGATGGCTGGATGGCATCACCGACTTGATGGACGTGAGTGTGAGTGAACTCTGGGATTTGGTGATGGACAGGGAGGCCTGGTATGCTGCGATTCATGGGGTCGCAAAGAGTCAGACACGACTGAGCGACTGAACTGAACTGAGAACAAATACGCTAAAAAGGAAACTGAAGAAAACTCTTCTGGATTATGTTTGTTCTCAGTTTTCAATTCTATATCTGAAAAGGGGGATCTTAATTGTCAGATAGCCGTAAATACTTGATTTAAGGTAGTGATTTGGAAGCTATATTAAAACTTGGTTGTATCCAAATAAACTGAGCCACAGCGGTAGTGAGTGGAGATGCAGTGACATCTACTGTTCACTTCTATAATGAGCAACTCTTTTTACCTATTGTGAAGAGGAAGCTAAAGCTGCTAGTAACACTAGTGTGGATCAAGGAATGGACATCCATTTCAGACACACTGTTAAAGCAAGTGTAAAACTTTACATAAACTAATATCAAAAAAGTTCAACTTGTGGATTTAACACTGTAAACAAAGACAGGGAGAGTACCACTTCATTTAGAAATGTGGAAGAGGAGCCAGGAGTGGGGGTCAGAGGACATTATCATTCAAGACTTTCGTACAAGGTTCAATCTCATAAACTGATACCATGTGGCTTTTAAAGAACAATTCAATGGCAGGCAACTGAGGGAGACTCATTCTGTGCTCTCTTATTTTATACTTTCTAACCAAAGGCAACATTCCTTCACTCTATTATTAATTTTTTCCAAGCAAAATGCCTTGTCTTTTAGTATATTAATTCCTACTTTTGTCTTCCACTCATCTGTTTACCAAAATCGTCTTGTAAATACATGGTATGGATAGCATACTCGGCTATAGGTCATATGTTTCATTCTCTTAGCTCACGAAACTCTTATGAGAAGGAACAGACTTTTCTGAAGGCTGTTAGCAGTACGAGACTAATGCTTTGAGAGCGAAAGCTTCTTTAATACAACTCACTGAGCCTTAATCATACTTAAGCCATCATAGTCTCTTCACCTTGGCTATTTTTCTGTACTGTTCACAGATTCTACATAATAGCTGTAAAAGGAATGTCACTTAAGGAGTCCCTGATTCATAAACACCAAATAATAAACAGCCCAGTTCTGATTCTCCAAAGTCACTACCATAATGGAGCATTCTGCAGACTACATTACGAAGTCTTCTTCATACTCCTAATTCTTCACTACACTATGAAGACTACGTCTTCTCCATGGTACCATCTGAGCCCTCCTCATTCTACCTATAGACCTCACATTTCACCCCACACATAGTGTGTGTATGTGTTTTAATTAAACAAATTAAAAGGATGATAAAGAATGGTCCAATAAGCTTATTTCAAACAGGCTGACCATTTCCAATTCTTGCCAGAGCACCGTAACTACTGAGATTAAACCTGCCAACCAGGTATTTCACTCTCTCTCATTCAAGTACTAAGCAGGCCCGACCCTGCTTAGCTTCTGAGGTCAGAAGAGAACCCGTGCATTCAGGATGGCATGGCCGTATACCAGGTTATTTCACTGTCTCTGATGATAAAACCACAGCTGTAAGGAACTTTAGGAGTTATTTAATGGAACTGTTTCACTTCCTAGATGAAGGATTTGTGGTCTGGAGGTAGACGTGATGGCCCAAGGTCAGACTTCAAGTTAGAAGTTAACCATGATGATTATCAAGAACTTCTAGCTCTTAGTATAGCTTTTTAAACCCACATTTCTTTCTTCCCCACAGGAATTTGGGAACCAAGTGTCTAGGGAATGAAAGCTTTAGTTAAGTCAGTCTCATTTCCCGGGTCCATAATATCTTTACTGATAGGCATATGATCTTTGGCACCAACAACAAGAATGGGTCAACACAGGATGTACTAGAAAAGTAGCCAAGAAAATATAACCAAGTATCAAGCCTACACTGTCAAGACTTACTGAGCAAATGGAGAAACTGAGTTTAGATGTCTTGCCTTAAGGCAAATTTTTAAAAAGCACCTGAGCCAGAACTTTGGGGTGAGAAGGTAATGCAAATCTTATTTCCTTCAACTCGTCTCTTTTACATATAATAAAACCTGTAATAGTAAGTATAAACTTTTAATAAGTCTATACTTCCTTTTGTAGAAATGTGTCATAAATTACTGAAGAGAGAACATAACCTTTTAACTCTTAAGTTTAGACTATCAGAAGTGTGGAGTAAAGGAAACATTAAACTTGTAGACAAAATCCATCATCTTAATCAATCATGCTGACATACAAACACATCCCAGATTAAATAATATGAAAAACACTTAAATCACATCATAATAAAAGTAAACAAGCACCTATGATTTGTCCACTACAATAGAAATAGTTTAAAAAAATGAGTACAATATTAGAACTGGTAAACTTGTTTCTTGTGGGAATATAGGTTACACTATATTTATAGTACAGGAATGGGTATACTGGGCTGAATATAAGTAAATGGATAGTGGGTGCAAGGTTTTTCTTTATGGAAGAAGGATGTTACAGTAAAGCAAGCAAAGAAGGCATTCTAAAACCCTGTGGTACTGGATTAAAGTCAGACACATCAATACAAACTCACCATTATCCTAATATATATACAAATAAAGAAACAGAAAAAATTAGACATTCTGCATACAGGGGTAGTGGGCATACACACACACTCTAGCTCTAATTACTAATGTGACCTACAAGTAATGACTCCCCAGGAGCAATGGCCACTCCTAGTGTTCACTGGTTCCTAAACACTATTCTCTAATGAAAAAAACCAAGGGCTTCTTGGAGAAATGGCTAATTCTAGGGCTGGGGCATGGAAAATTTAAGAAAAGCCTGGAACATCTTGTTGCACCAGAAAGTAAGGAAGTGCTCAAAACACAAAAAGATGGAGCATGTTACAGGAATACAGGAGCCATTTGAAAGAGCTCCCTCTGGAGCTGGAACAATGTGGGCGACAAGATAATGGAGCACTGCATTGTAACTCCAACTATAAAATAAATATACATGAGTTAATAGTTCTATAAATAAATGAGGGAGAAGAGACAAACTTTCTTACAAAAGAATTCCAAATAATATACATACATATATAGATAGATATAGATAGATATAGATATATAATATATAAAGATACTCTCCCTTCCAAGAGGTACAGCTTAATTCTATACACCCTCCCCAACCCACTCTATCTTAGTGATAGCATAGGGAAAGAGAAAAGGATTAACTTTATGGTGGAGAAACTGGCAAACAAACTACTTAACCAAGTGACCAAGGTTAGTTTCATCAGAGATATTTTGCAAATATCAAGTACCCCTAACTCGCCGTAGGGCACTTCAGGGCACTTCACTTTCATAGTATTCTTTCCTAAACTTGTAACATCAGTCCAATAATGTGGAAAACATCAGATAAGCTCAGACTGGAGGACATTATAAAGGACAGTTTATATAAAGGATACTTGCCAGTATTCCTCAAAACTATCAGGGGATATGAAAAACATGGAAAGACAGAAACTGTCACAGACCAGAGGAGACTGGGACACATGACCAGTAAGCGTAACATGGGACTCTAGTTTCTGGAACAGAAGGATTTCTGACACAGAAAGGTAGGAAAAACAATGAAATGCAAAGTCTGGAGTTGAGTTCATAGTAAGGTACCAACACTGATGCCTTCACACTAGCAAGAGTGTCATGATTATGTAAGATGCTAACAATGGGGCAAACTGGGTACATGGGAACTCTGTTCATCTATGAAACTTAAACTGTAAAGCTAAAAATTGTTACAAGTTTACTAAAATAAATTAGTGTAGTATTTTAAAAGTGTCTTTTCAGACATTAAAAGGTAAAGTTGTAACAAAGTCAACACTAACAGTTCTCTCTGTAGTGAAGTGATGACAAAGGAGAGTACTTTGATCTACAGCGGGCAGAACAAAGCTGTAGCAGGGCAGGCAGGAGGAGCCATCACTCACTCAGTTCTTCAGAGGCCTCAAAAAGACCACCTCATCAGCTGGACACGAGTCATTCCTACCTGCAGGGAAATCTCACCCTTACAGGTCAGCCCCTTCTCAGCAGTGCAGTAAGGGCATTACAGTCTTCAAATGGGAGCAGCAAGGACTGCACAAATGAACCAGTTTGATGTGGATACTGGGCTGAAACTGCCTAATTCCAGAGCCTGCCTGTGCCCCACACAAGATGCAAATGGAAGCCATGGAAAGCAAGTGATAAATTGCTGCATTAATAGGTTCTACTTGATCTGGGGTCCCAAGGGGAAAGGGCTGGAGGCTTCAGAAAGTACCACTTTCAAAGATCCATTATATAAGGACACCTCAAAGTAATTCCAACTGTGGCTAGGACTGAAATCTCATAGTCTTCTGAGCTCTAGAACAACTGCCTTGGGCTCATCCCCAAGAGCTGTGAGACAGCACCAGGAGACACAGGCTGGTTTTAGCCACTCCTAGATTTGGATTTGGAGGCTGCAAATTCAAATCCTTCCTAAAGCTCAACTCATCTTCAAAGCACTGTAGGAACCCCATATTTCTCCCTGAGGATTAAGAAACAACTTGGGTCTACAGAGGTAAACAGGCTCTAGTCAGCTGCTGGGCTACAAGCCATGGGGGCTCATATTTCATTTCCAGAGTAGGGATGCTGGGTGTGCGCTGCCTGGCTTCAGTGAGAAGCATTTGGAAGGGAGAGTCTGCGCGCTGGTGGTCTGGCGGCCTGAAACATGCCTCTATCAGGCAGTGCAAAGGTCGGCGTTACAGCAGGTCTCGACACCTCTGTCTGTCTCTGCCCAGCCTCAATCTCCAGTCTGTATTTCCGTACTCTTTACTCCACACATGCTTTGCTCCTGTGACACCTGCCCAGGCACTTAGATACTTTCACTATTAACACAACACCTACCTTAGCATCTACGGGGGAAGAAGGGAGAGCCGGGCTCCAGTTCATCCCCTCCTCACAGGCAACTCGTGATTTCTGGGGCCTAGGCGCCATCTACAGCAGAGTGACTGCTCCAGGGCTGCCTCTACTCAACTCCGCCTCCCTCCCCATCCTCACTCCCCTCCATCTTGCCACACTGTGTAGTAAAAACGTATCCCTTAGTTTCATATTTTCTCAGGAATTTCTTTTTAAAATTTACTTTTGATGGAAAGATAACTGCTTTACAATACTGTGTTAGTCTCTGCCACACATCAACGAGAACCAGCCACAGGTATACATGTGTCCTCTCCCTCCTGAACCTCCCTCCCACTCCCACCCCATCCCACCTCACCAGGTCGTCACAGAGCCCCAGTCTGCCCCAGTCTGTGTTCCCTGAATCACACGGCACATTCCCACTGGCTGTCTATTTTACATATGGTAGTGTGTCTGCTTCCATGCTGCTCTCTCAATTCATCCCACCCTCTCCTCCCACTTCACTTTGTCCCTAAGTCTGATCTCTGTGTCTGCATCTCCACTGCTGCCCTGCAAACAGGTTCGTTAACAGTCCCCAAGGAGCAAGAGGAAATAAACTGCAAGTGGCAGACTTTTTTTTTTCCTTTTCTCTTCTAATCCTGCATTGTCAAGGCACGGGTTCCACTTGAACTGAACTTTATCTCAAATCTTGAGCTAACCAATGAGTTTTTCTCAGGGAAATATCTTCCTTAAGGGAGAAGGGGACGACAGAGGATGAGACAGTTGGATGGCATCACTGACTCAACGCACATGAGTTTGAGTAAGCTCCAGGAGTTGCTGATGGGCAGGGAGGCCTGGTGTGCTGCAGTCCATGGGGTTGCAAAGAGTCGGACACAACTGAGTGACTGAACTGAAGCTATGTTAATGAACTATGTATTTGCTTGAAAATCTGCCTTTCTTCAAGATTCATGTCAATTGTTTTATGACTGGGGATGACTCACCTGGTGCCAATGCTACCTCAAAATGCATGTTGTGGGTGAGGGGTCTGGTGCAACTCTCTCAGTTTTGAGGTGTTTCCTTCCTCTAATTAGCAGCTTCCTAACAGGTAAATAACTTCTTGCTAAAAACTAGCAAGGGGGCATTCTTTCTGTCCCCTTCTGATGTCTATGTCAGAAGCTTTCACTATCTCTTTTATATTTTAATAAAACTTTGCTACACATAAAGCTCTGAGTGATCAAGCCTCGTCACTGGCTCCAGGTCAAATTCCCCTCCTCCAGAGGCCAAGAATCCCAGCATCCTTCACAGCTCGTAGCAGTACCCTTTCAGTACCGTCTTTCTAGATTCCACATATATACATTAATATACAATATTTGTTTTTCTCTTTCTGACTTACTTCACTCTTTGTAATAGGCTCTAGGTTCATCCACTTCATTAGCACTGACTCAAATGCGTTCCTTTTTATGGTTGAGCAATATTCCATTGTATATACATACTACAGCTTCTTTATCCATTCATCTGTTGATGGACATCTAAGTTGCTTCCATGTCCTTACTACTTTAAATAGTGCTGCAATGAACACTGGGGTATATGTGTCTATTTCAATTATGGCTTTCTCAGGGTATATGCCCAGAAGTGGGATTGTTGGGTCACATGGTAGTTTTATTCCTAGTTTTTTAAGGAATCTCCATACTGTTCTCCATAGTGGCTGTATCAATTTACATTCCCATCAACAGTGCAAGAGGGTTCCCTTTTCCCCACATCCTCTCCAGCATTTATTATTTGTAGATTTTTTGATGATGGCCATTCTGACTGGTGTGAGGTAAGGAATTTCATTTTAAAATGAAAACGCCTCCATAAGGAACATATTAAGCTACATTAATCTCATCATTAGATTAGCCAATAGGCCTAAGAGCACAAGGGGGAGAAGAAAGAGAAGCCCAGGACAGAGCACTAGAAGCCTGGATGAGACGAGACAGTGAGGGGTATTCAGTGCCTGGAATAGGTATAGAGGCTCAGAAAGAAAAGCAACAACAAAGAGATGATTCATTTTCACAGTTTTTTCAAATCACGCCCTATGTAATAATCACGAGCTTCTGCGGTAACATGGCAGGTGAGGGGAGAGAGGGGGTTTTAGTTGTCATTTAATCTCTTATTAAATCTTAGGATTTAATAATCTCTTATTAAATCTTAGGATTTAATAATCTCTTATTAAATCTTAGGATTTAATAATCTCTTATTAAATCTTAGGATTTAATAAGGTCTTAGGAAATAAGGATTCCTACTTCCCAAGCCCAGTAAAATCAGTGCCACGAAATGAAGAGTGAAAACATAAACAGGTCTGAGACAAAAGATGAAAACTGGCTCAGAATGGGGGGAAAATTGCCATTAATTGGGCTGGAAGGACAAACACAGAGAAAGGTAGACACAAAGGTAACAGGAGACACTATTTCTCGCAAGGTCATTCAGATGCTGTAAAATGTTATACTGACTCTCTTTCAGTGGCTACTTGCTTTCTTATCAGTGATGCCCCCAGATTAGCTTTGTTAGAGCCATCTATTATCACTGAGGCTATCCAACTGCCAAAGTGCCCTTTCCCACAACATCACCCAAATCCTAATAATCCTCCCCTCTAGCCCTACCTCAGAAACAGCAGCCAATCCAAAATTGATCCCACTTCCCCAGAGCCTTTTCTGGCGCCTTCAGCAGGAACCCAAGCTTACAGAAGCTGCTGACCCCAGCCGGTGTCAGACATGGCACCCCACAGTTCCCCTGGAGTGCCTTCTCTCACCACATGTCAATCAATACACCTTTGTCAGACTACAGGCTCATTTCAGGTGCTCTCTGAACCCAGATGCCCTCCTCTCCTCCACTCCCAGCCTCAACTCCTAGAAGCACAGAGATTCCACCCCTTCCTACCAGTCTTCTCTTCTTGTACAACTACCCTCCCCTGAAGTAGGCCTACCACCAGCTGATAACAAAAGGAAAGAGGAGTGAATTCAGGAGGCCAGAAAAAAAGAAAGAGAAGGAGGAAGCCAAAGAAAAAAGGAAAACCAGGAGTATATAGTACTCAAGAAGCCTAGTGACAAAAGTATATCAAGGAGAACAGAATTATTAACTGGACCCAGTGCAGCTAACAAATCAAGTTAAGTTGAGAACTGAGAACAAAGCACTGGCTGCAGCATCATGTAGGTCACTGGTGATTTTGAAAAGAGCAGCAGTTTTAGTGGCGTAGGAGGAACAGAAGCCTGAATGGAAAGAATTCATGAGACTAGGCAAACAGGAGGGAATATCCATTTCTGATACTATCAGGAATGTGAAAAAGAGAAGAGAAATGGGGAAGAAGCTAGAGAAAAATTAATAGTACATTATTAATATACGCAACAGCAAGGAATTTTTTTTATCAATCCAATCTATACGTACTTTTTCAAGGCATGTAAAACAATAATGTGTGCCAATATTATGTCTCCAAAGGATTTTTATTTCATATTGGAAGAAGTTTTAAATAACTCAGATGTCCATCAATGGAGTCTAAGCTAGAAAAATGAAGACATATCTAGCAAAGAGAATACACCACAGCCAGAAAAAGAATGAAGATTTCTAAACTAATCTCTAGAATTAAGTGAAAAAAAAAGTAAGATGTATATCAGTATCTATAGTTATAACACTCCTTTGTAAGATAAGAGACACATTTACATACATCTGCTGGTGTCTGCAAAACACAACTCCAAATGGACACTCCATAAATGAATAAACAGAAACGAGCACCTAGAGGAAGAGCAGCGGACTAACTGAAAGGGGCAGCACGGGAGGGAGATGTCTGGGGAAACGTCCCAGGATGGTGACGGCACACAGGGTAGGAGCGCTCGATAAATATAAAAAAATATTAAATTATGTATGCAGAAGTACTTAGCACTGTAAGTGACATTAAAAAAAATGTTTACTTTGTTACTTTGTTGGAAGATAGAGTCAATGATAAGAATAAAGTCTGATGATTGGTGACATCTAACTGTAGTAGAGGACTCTAACAATAACAGTAAAACAGATTTATTGTATAAAATCTAACAGTTTATGATACCTATAAAAAGGATATATAATCTTTAATGCCCATCATTCATTAGTTTCACCAAAGTAAATACAGCAATTAACCCTTACTCTTAAAGAACTGCAATTAAAGGTAAAGAATTAAGCATGTAATCTAGCCTTATTTGTAAAACTGAATTTCAGGAAAATAAATCATTGTTGATAAAGAAAAGCTTCTTCCCCCCAGAACTACCCCAGCTAATAAATGTGGGGGAAAATTGCCATTCTCTAATCCCTATTTGAAATGATTCAGGCAATAATCAATGAACAAAAACATTAGGCAAAAGGTTGGTTGATGGGGAGGATCTTTGCAGGGATCAGGCTGTTACCACTTGAACCCTTTCACTGATCTCAGCATCACTAAGAGTCAAACAATTTTGAAAAAGAAGAATGGCGGTATCACACTTCTTGATTTCAAATCTTATTACAACAAAACAATAGTAATCCAAATAGTGTGGTATTTACAAACAGACATAAGGATCATGGAAGGGAATAAAGAGCTCAAAAATAAACCCTCACATTTAAGGTAAATGATTTTTGACAAGAATACTAAGCATTCAATGGCAAAGGGAAATATTTTCAACAAATGGTGGGAAAACTGGATATCCACATGCACAATGATTAATTTGGATCCCTACCTTACACCATATATAAAAATTAAATGGATCAAAGATCTAGACATAAACCTCTTAGAAGAAAAGAGTCACGACACTGGATCTGGAAATAATTTCTTGGCTTTGACTCCAAAAGCACCAAAGAAAAAAGATAAATTGGACTACATCAAAATTAAAACGGTTATCCTTTAGGTCATTTATCCATTCTTCTGCCTCAGTTATTCTGCTATGGATCCTTCTAGCATATTATTCATCTCTGTTTCTTCTTTAGTTCTTCTAGGTCTTTGGTAAACATTTCTTATATCTTCTCAATATTTGCCTCCATTCTTTATCCAAGATCCAGAATCATTTTCACTATCATTATTCTGAATTCTTTTTCTAGAAGGTTGCCTATCTCCACTTCATTCAGTTGTTTTTCTGGGGTTTTATCTTGTCCTTTCATCTGAGACATAACTTTCTGCTTTAACATGCTGATTGACTTTCTGTAATGTGGTTTTTGTTTTAGTCACTGTGGGACTGTGGTTCTTGCTTCTTCTGTCTGCCCTCTGATGGAGGAGGCTAAGAGGCTTGTGTAAGCTTCCTGATGGGAGGGACTGCTGCTGCTAAGTCGCTTCAGTCGTGTCTGACTCTGTGCGATCCCATAGACGGCAGCCCTCCAAGCTCCCCTGTCCCTGGGATTCTCCAGGCAAGAACACTGAAGTGGGTTGCCATTTCCTTCTCCAAAGCATGAAAGTGAAAAGTGAAAGTGAAGTAGCTCAGTTGTGTCTGACTCTTAGCGACCCCATGGACTGTAGCCCACCAGGCTCCTCCATCCACGGGATTTTCCAGGCAAGAGTACTGGAGTGGGGTGCCATCGCCTTCTGGTGGTGAGAAAAACTGGGCCTTCCTCTAGTGGGCAGGGCCTTGCTCAGTAAAGCTTTAATCCAACTATCTGCTGATGAGTGAGGTTGTGCTCCCTCCCTGGTATTTTTTGGCCTGAGGTGACCCAACCCTCTGGTTGATGGCGACCTCCAAGGCGGACCTTCCAGGCTGCTGCCCCATTCCTGTGGTGAGCCCCTGCCAATCCGTGCCTCCCCCACAGGAAACCATCCAACACTAGCAGGTAGTTTTGGTTCAGTCTCCTGTGGGGTCACTCCTTTCTTCTGAGTCTTGGTGCACAAAAGGTTTTGTTTGTGCCCTGCAAGACTGGAGTCTGTTTTCCTGGAAATCACTGCTGTAGAAGCGAATAAGAAAAAAGAATGAGAAGAAATGAAGACAGCCTAAGAGACCTCTGGGATAAACACACCAACATTCACATAGTAGGGGTCCCAGAAAGAGATAAGAAAGAAAAAGGACCTGAGAAAATATTTATAATAAGATAAAAATATTTATAATAAATATTTATAATTATTAATAAGAGATTAATAGCTGAAAACGTCCCAAACATGGAAAAGAAATAGTCAACCAAGTACGGGAAGTACAGAGAATCTCAGGCAGGGTAAACCAAAGACGGAACACACTGAGACACACCTTAATCAAACTAACAAAAATTAAAGACAGAGCTGTGCTTAGTCGCTCAGTCATGTCTAGCTCTTTGCTACCCATGGACTGTAGCCTGTGAGGTTCCTCTGTCCATGGGGATTCTCCAGGCAAGAATATTGGAGTGGGTTGCCATGCCCTCCTCCAGCGAATCTTCCCAACCCAGGAATCAAACCCAGGTCTCCCACATTGCTGGCGGATTCTTAACATCTTAGCCACCAGGGAAGCCCTAAAAAATATTAAAAGCAACAAGGGAAAATGACAAATAACATTCAAGGGAACTCCCTTCAGGCTATCAGCCCATTTCTCAACAGAAACTCTACAAGCCAGAAGGGAATGACATGATCTATTAAAAGTGATGAAAGGAAAAAACCTACAGCCAAGAATACTCTATGGAGCAAGACTCTCCTTCAGATTTGATGGAGAAATCAAAAGCTTTCTAGACAAGCAAAAGTTAAGAGAATTTAGCACCACCAAACCAGCTTTACAACAAATGCTAAAGGAACTTCTTTAGGCAGGAAACAAGAGGAAAAGACCTACCTACAGAAAATAAACCCAAAACAATTAAGAAAATGATAACAGGATCATACATATTGATAATTACCTTAAATATAAATGGATTAAATGCACCAACCAAAAGACACAGACAGGCTGAGCAGGTGTATGCACTTCCACTTAGCACATCACTCTGCTTGACCCCCCAAAATGTATGTAATTGTGTTATATTGTTAGGTTAATCATGTTATTATTGTGACTTGCAATTGTAATTATTTTTTATTTTTTGTCTGGCTATTGACTGTGAAACTTGTAAAACACCTTTCACTATTGCGATTATGTAACTATTACTCACAATACCATTGTATCATGATTGGTCAGCAGAAAAATAATAGAATTCTATATTATCAAAACTAACATTTAATAGAAAACTCTAGAATTACTTTTTAAAATCCAGATGCATATCAAAATTATTTTGGAATTTTTTGAAAACTACAAATGTACAGGTATTACTTTATATTTATTAAATCTATTATATTTAAATTATTAATGACATCATTCAAGATGCTCCTATTCCTATTTTTTCTGCACTTGATAAAATATTCTCAGAGAAATGTTAACGTGTCTCACTATGATAATATATATATTTTTTTTTCCCTTATATTTCTTCTTATTTTTGCTTTATATATTCTGGTTTCTGTTAGGTGTCTAATGTTTTATGATCTCTATCTTCTTTGTGAATTGTACCTTTTATCAGTAAAAATATTCATATTTGTGTCATTAAAAATAAACAAACAACCCAGGGAAAAAACAATTAAAATGTTTGTGGATCAAATGACACAATCAATAGAGTGCAAAGGCAAACCATGGAATGGAGAAAATACTTACAAATCAATATCTGATAATGGGCCAAAAAGTTGGTTTGGGTTTTTCTGTTAACATCTTACAGAACTACTTTATACACTGGTCAATCCAATATATATAAAGAACTCCTAAAAAATAAAACTCATAACCTGAGTTTTAAAATGGGCAAAGGGCCTTGTGCCTGATTGCATCTGAGAAAGAAAGATGGGTCACCAGCGGCTCTACTGGAGCCATCCAGGAAAACCAGGCCAGGGTTCTTGCTCTTGCTGCATCTGCTCAAACCCGCATTGTCTGATCCAAAAACACAGCCTTAATATGCTGTTTCCAACAGTACCTGAAGGATATAGGCTTCATTAAGTTGGACTAAGTGAACTTCCTTGAATGGGTCACCCAGGACATCTACCTTACCACAGAGACAATGTACATCAAAAAAAAAAAAACAACCCTTTTCAATTATGTTTTAATGTGAATGAAACAGTCAACTGACTACAGAAATCTTTTAAAAACGTACTAACTAATCTCAATGGATTCATCTTCAAAATATGTGACTTATTTTCCCTCAGTTATATAAAAGTATTCATGCTGGGGGGTAAAATGTGCAAAAGGACTTTTGAACAGACAAAGAGAAGGACCTAAAAGCACAGGTAAAGATGCTCAGTATCATTCATCATTAGAGAACTATAAATTAAAACTACAATGCAATACTATCTCATACTCATTAGGATGGCTACTGTCAAAAACAAAACAAAAGCAGAAAATAGTAAGTCTGGACAAGGATGTGGAGAAACTGGAACTCTTGTACCCTGGGGAGAGTAGAATGGTATAGCCACTATGGAAAACAGTATGGCATTTCCTCAAAAAATTAGAAATATTTTGCCACATGGTCCAGCAACCCTCACTTCTAGGTATACACCCAAAAGAACTAAAAGCAGTTTTGAAGAGGGATTTGTATACTTGTTTTCATAGCAGCATTATTCATAATACTAAAAGGAAGAAGCAATCCAAGTGTACATCAATGGATAGATGATTTTAAAGTGTGGAATATACATACAATGGAATATAATTCAGCTTTATAAAACTGGGAATTTCTGAACCATGTTAAAACTTGGATGAACCTTTAAGATGAACTGAAATAAATAGCCAGTCACAAAAGGACAAAAACTGTGATACCACTTATCTGAGGTACCTAGAGAGATAGGAAGTACAATGGTGGTTGTCAGGGGCTGGAGGGAGAAGGAAAAGAGGAGTTAATATTTAATAGGTACAGAGTTTCACTCTTGCAAGAGTTCTGGAGATAGATGGTACTGACGGTTATAAAACAATGTGAATGCACTTAATGCCACTGACCTGTATACTTAAAAATGGTTAAGATGGTAAATTGTTATGGGTATTTATTTCACCGCAATTAAACAAACAAAACCCTGAGGTCTAGTAACTTTGAATTAGTAGCTCAGGGTCAATCAGTAATATATTACATGGCAGCATCAAAACCAGAAGTCAGATCTTTTAACTCCTGGACTAGTGGCTTATCCGTAACAACTTGCAGCACTTCCTCCCTACCTCCCCCTTCCTTCCCTCCCCAGTCAGCTTTGAGTGTTCCACAAACCAGTAAAGACACAGTACTCATGGACACAATTATTCCTGGCAAAAAAGATGAAAATATTAACATTCTAATAATTAAAACTTTTATAGCCCACTAATATAACTGAATGGATGATAGTGCAACTGCAGAAAACCAATACAGCCTGAAAATACATTTAAGCAACTTAAATTACTAATTTAAATCTCAAAGTATAATCAAAACTACAAAGGGAATCAAAACTATAGCACATTAAGAGCCAAACTTATGCAACTGGCATGAAACACACAGAATTAAACTGGTATTTAAACTATCATTTTGCATTAACTTTTTTTTGTTCCTAAGTACCCCTTCCTCTTCATTTCCACTCCAGCCCCTTAACAGGCCAGAATATTCTCCTGGCTTGAATCTGGGCACAGAGCTTTGAGAGAACAAATGATTATCATCCCTAGACTGAAGTAGCAGCAACCACCAACTTGGGGTCTCAGGACTTCCTCCAGGCCACCGAGACTTTCCACGCCTGCAGCGGGAGCCACCCTCACTACCGTCTGGCTGCTGCGGGGCAGCACACTGAGCCTTTCAGTCTGGACCACAAGTCTGCTACTCATCTCTTTCAGACGACCGCCACCTTCGATCTATCTCCCACTCTTTGCACACACAGAACCTTCAATTCAAGTCAAACTGCATTAGTCAAGCTCAACCATAGTTTATACTTATTTATTACAACCTGGAAATGTGATATGCTGCCAATCTGAATCTTTCCAGTTAAATTACTGCATCTCTGGGGAAGCCCCTTCAGACACATTTGACCTAGAATGTTATTATTTCCTAATGTTTATTATTACTATTATTGAAAAGAAGCATTTTAAACAGATTGTATTATTTTTAAAAGTAGATGCAGGTTCACCACAAAACTGAGAAGATAATATACTCTCTGCTCCACATACACACCATCTCTTTTACCATCAATATCCCATGAAGTGATGTATCTGTTACAACTGATGAACCTACACAGATGCATTATTATCATCTGAAGTCAACAGCTAGGGTTCACTCTTGGTGTTGCACATTCTGCGGGTTTTGATAAATGTATGATGACATGTCTCTATCACTATAATATCCCATAGAATAGTTTCACTGCCTTGTGCTCTGCCTATTCCCTCACCAGCCACTGGCAACCACTGTTTCCACAGCTGTGCCTTTTCTACTATGCTAATACAGTTGGAATTGTACCTTTTCAGACCAGGTTTTCATTTAGTAATATGCACTTAAGGTTCTTCTGTATCTTTTCATGAACTGAAGGCTTATTTCTTTTTAGTTTATTTATCCATTCACCTACTGAAGCACATTTTGACTGCTTCCAAGTTTTGACAATTATGAATAAAACTTCTGTAAATATGGTAAGAATATTTTAGTTTTGTAAATATTCTAATCAAGCAGACAGCCCTTCCTCTCTCCTAGTTTGCTGAGAGTTCAATCACAAATAGGTACTGAATTTTAGCAAATGATTTTTCTATATCTATTGATATGAACATGCTGATTTTTCTTATCCTGTTGATATAGTTAATTATATTAACTGATTTTTTGAATGTTGAACCAGCCTTGAATATCTGGGATAAACATCATTTGGACATAGTGCTACTATTCTTTCTATGCGTTGTTGGCTTTGATATGCTAATATTTTGTTGATAATTTTTACATCTATATTCATGAGATAATGGTCTATGATTTTCTTGCCTTGTACCATCTGGTTTGGCATTAGGATAATGCTGGCCTCTTGAATGAGTCACAAAGTATTCTTTCTGCTTCATTCTTCTGGAAGAGATCACAGAGTAGTTGTATAATTTCTTCTTTAAATGTCTGGTAGAATTCACTAGTGAACTCACCTAAGCCTGGTGCTCTCTATTTTCTAAGATTAGTAATTGTTGGTTCAATTTCTCTATAGAAACGGCCAATACAGATGGTTTATTTCTTCTTTTGTGACTCTGGTAGATTGTACGCATCAAGAAATTGATCTATTACATCTAAATCCATCTATCAAATTTGTGGGCATTACATATATTTGTTACCAACACAAGTTGCTCATTAATATTCCTTTATCATTCTTTAAATGTCTGTGGGATCTGAGTTGATGCTCTCTTTCATTTCTGACTTTAGTAATTTGCGTTCTCTTCCTTTTTTTTCTTAGCCTGGCCAGAGGTTCCTGACTTAATCTTTTCAAAAAACTGTTTTGGGTTTTGTTGATTTTCTCTATTGATTTTCTGCTCTAATTTACATTTTACTTCTGATTTAATTTGCTCTTATTGTTTTAGTTTCCTAAAGTGAAAACTTCGATTGGAGATTTTAGGTTTTTCTTTTTGTATTCAGTGTTGTATAGGTGTTATTTTCATTTTCATTTAGTTCAAAGTATTTAGATTTCTCTTGAGATTTCTTCTTTGATCCATGTGTCAGTTAGAAGTGTGGGGATTTTCCCACTAGCTCTCTGTTGCTGCTTTCTAGTTTAATTCCATTGTAGCCTGAGAGGATACATTGTATAATTTCTATTCTTTTAAATTTGTTAAAGATGTTTTATGGCCCAGAATGTGGTTTACCTTGGCAAAAGTTTCATGTGAGCCTAATAATAATGTATATTCAGCTACTGTTCAGCAGTTGCATATGTCAATGATATCCAGCAGATTGTTGGTGTTGTTGAGTTCAACTATGTCCTTAATGGTTTTCTGCCTGCTGGGTCTGTCCATTTCTGGTAGTTGAGTTCAGTTCAGTTCAGTCGCTCAGTCATGTCCGACTCTCTGCGACCCCATGAATCGTAGGAGGCCAGGCCTCCCTGTCCATCACCATCTCCCGGAGTTTGCCCGAACTCATGTCCATCGAGTCGGTGATGCCATCCAGCCATCTCATCCTCTGTCGTCCCCTTCTCCTCCTGCCCCCAATCCCTCCCAGCATCAGGGTCTTTTCCAATGAGTCAACTCTTCGCATGAGGTGGCCAAAGTACTAGAGTTTCAGCTTTAGCATCAGTCCTTCCAATGAACACCCAGGACTGATCTCCTTTAGAATGGACTGGTTGGATCTCCTTGCAGTCCAAGGGACTCTCAAGAGTCTTCTCCAACACCACAGTTCAAAAGAATCAATTCTTTGGTGCTCAGCTTTCTTCACAGTCCAACTCTCACATCCATACATGACCACAGGAAAAACCATAGCCTTGACTAGACAGACCTTTGTTGGCAAAGTAATGTCTCTGCTTTTGAATATGCTGTCTAGGTTGGTCATAACTTTCCTTCCAAGGAGTAAGCGTCTTTTAATTTCATGGCTGCAATCACCATCTGCAGTGATTTAGCCCCCAAAAATAAAGTCTGACACTGTTTCCACTGTTTCCTCATCTATTTCCCTTGAAGTGATGGGACCAGATGCCATGATCTTAGTTTTCTGAATGTTGAGCTTTAAGCCAACTTTTTCACTCTCCTCTTTCACTTTCATCAAGAGGCTTTTTAGTTCCTCTTCACTTTCTGCCATAAGGGTGGTGTCATCTGCATATCTGAGGTTACTGATATTTCTCCCATCGAAAAGCAAAGGAGAAAAGAAAAGATATAGGCATCTGAATGCAGAGTTCCAAAGAATAGCAAGGAGAGATAAGAAAGCTTTCCTCAGGGATCAATGCAAAGAAATAGAAGAAAACAACAGAATGGGAAAGACTAGAGATCTCTTCAAGAAAATTAGAGATACCAAGGGAACGTTTCATGCAAAGATGGGCTCAATAAAGGACAGAAATGATACAGACCTAACAGAAGCAGAAGATATTAAGAAGAGGTGACAAGAATACACAGAACTGTACAAAAAAGATCTTCATGACCCAGATAATCATGATGGTGTGATCACTCACCTAGAACCAGACATCCTGGAATGTGAAGTCAAGTGGGTCTTAGGAAGCATCACCACCAACAAAGCTAGTGGAGGTGATGGAATTCCAGTTGAGCTATTTTCAAATCCTGAAAGATGATGCTGTGAAAGCGCTCCACTCAATATGCCAGCAAATTTGGAAAACTACTGCTGAGTTTTCAAACTACCGCACAACTGCACTCATCTCACACGCTAGTAAAGTAATGCTCAAAATTCTCCAAGCCAGGCTTCAGCAATATGTGAACCGTGAACTTCCAGATGTTCAAGCTGGTTTTAGAAAAGGCAGAGGAACCAGAGATCAAATTGCCAACATCTGCTGGATCATCGAAAAGGCAAGAGAGTACCAGAAAAACATCTACTTCTGCTTTATTGACTATGCCAAAGCCTTTGACTGTGTGGATCACAATAAACTGTGGAAAATTCTGAAAGAGATGGGAATACCACACCACCTGACCTGCCTCTTGAGAAACCTGTATGCAGGTCAGGAAGCAACAGTTAGAACTGGACATGGAACAACAGCCTGGTTCCAAATAGGAAAAGCAGTACGTCAAGGCTGTGTAGTGTCCCCCTGCCTATTTCTGGTAGAGGAGTACTGACATCTCCAGCTCCCGTGGTAGAGTCGTCTGTGTCTCCCTGCAGCTCTATCACCTTCACCTCCCAGAGTCTGAGCGTCTGTTGTCAGGTGCACACAAATTAAGAATTGTTATCCATGCACAACTACCGAGCTCCTGCTCTAGGGCCCATGAGCCACAACTACCGAGGCCCTGCACCACAGCTACTGAAGCCCGAGTGTCCTAGAGGCAGCAAGCCACAACTACTGAGCCTGTGTGCTGCAACTACCGAAGCCCACGCACCTAGAGCCTGTGCTTCCCAACGAGAGAAGCCAGCACAATGCAAAGCCCACGCACCGCAACCAGAGAGTAGCCCTCACTCTCCACAACTTGAGAAAGCCTGCCTGTAGCCACAAAGACCCAGTGCAACCAAAAATATTAAAACAAATTATATTAAAAAAATACCAAACAGTCCCCTTTATCATTACATGCTATCCCTCTTAATCTCTGATCACTTTCGTTCTGCTTGGACTGAATACAGCTACTCCTGCTTTCTTTTAACTAGTGTCAGTATAGTACATCTTTCTCCATCCCTTTATTCTTAATGTATAAATACATTCATATTTGAAGTGAGTTTCTTGAAAGCAACACAGAGTTGGGTCTCGTTTTGTGATCCATTCTGACAATCTCTTTCTTTTCATTTGTGTATGTAGAGTATTGAGGTTTGAAAGTGGTGACCGATATAGCTGGATTAATATCTATGATATTTGTTACTGTTTTCTATTTGTTGCTCTTGTTCTTTGTTCTGATTTTTGTCTTCTACCCTAGCTCTGTCTTTTAGGTTTTAATTTTCTACCCTGTCTCTGTCTTCTAGGTTTTAATTGAGTATTTTACACAATTACAGTTTCTCTCCTTTCCTAGTATAAAAATTAGTTTTCTTTTTCAAATGAGATTGTCAGTTTGGAATGTATATTTACAACTAATTCAAGTGAAATCATAAATGACACTACATCATTTCATGAGTAGTTCAAGTATCATATATTAGCAAAATACTCCTAATTTCTGCCTCCAGTCCCTTGTATCATTGCTGTCATTCATTTCACTTATTCATTTGCATATACATAGGTACACACACAGATCCACACCACAAGCGCATGTAACTGAACACAAGCATATGTAAGTGATTACACTGCTACTATTATTTTGAACAAATTGTTATATTAGATCAATTAAGAATAATAAAAACAAAACTTTTAATTCTACCTTCACATACTCATTCCTCAGTGCATTTTCTTTGTATAGATATGAGTTTGTAACCTATAGTTTTCCCTCTCTCAGAAAAACTTTCTTTCACATTCTGTGCAAGGAAGGACATTTATTTTTTTATTCAGTCACTAAGCCATGTCCAACTTTCTGCAACCCTATGAACTTGCAGCACACCAGGCTTCCCTTGTTCTTCACTATGTCCCAGAGTTTGCTCAAATTCATATCCACTGAGTTGGTGATGCTATCTAAACATCTCATTCTCTGCTGCCCCCTTCCCCTTTTGCCTTCAATCTTTCCTAGCATCAGGGTCTTTCCAATGAGTTGGCTGTTTGCATCAGGTGGCCAAAGTATTGGAGCTTCAGCATCAGTCCTTCCAATGAGTATTCAGGACTGATTTCCTTTAGGACTGATTGGTCTGCTCTCCTTGCTGTCCAAGGGACTCTCAAGGGTCTTCTCCAGCACCACAATTTCAAGGCATCAATTCTTCAGTGCTCAGCTTTCTGTATGGTCCAACTCTCACATCTGCATCTAACTACTGGAAAACTATAGCTTTGACTATACGGACCTTTGTCAGCAAAGTGATGGATCCACTTTTTAATACGCTGTCTAGGTTTGTAGGGAGGACTACTGGCAACAAATTCCCTTAATTTTGGTTTGTCTGAGAAATTATTTCTCCTTAACTTTTGAAGGATAAGTTTCCAGAGCACAGAATCCTGCGTTGGGAGATTTTTTTTATCACCCTTTCAGTATTTCAAATATTTCATTTCACTGTCTTCTTCCTTGCCTAATTTCTAAGAAGTCATTATATACTCTATCTTTGTTTATCTATCTGGTTCACTTAGGTTCCTAGCTCTGTGGTTTGGTGTCTGATGTTAATTTAGGAAAACTCTCAGTCATTATTGCTTTAAATATTTCTTCTGTTCCTTTTTTCTCCTTCCAGTATTCCAATTATGCATTTGTTACATCTTTTGTAGTTGTCCCACAGTTCCTGGGTATTCTTTTCCATTTTTACCCCCAATCTTTTTTTCTCTTTGCTTTTTAGTTTTGTAAGTTTCTACTGATATATCCTCAAGCTCAGAGATTCTTTCCTCACCGGGTCCAGTCTACTAAAGTGCCCATCAAAGGCATTCTTCATTTCTGTTACAGTTTTTGATCTCTGGCTTTCTGTTTTGCTTTCTTCTTGCTCACATCATCCGTTTGTTCTTTCATGTTGTCTACTTTTTTCATTCCAGATCAAACCAATGAATCCTAAAGGAAATCAGTCCTGAATACTCACTGGAAGGTATTTAATATGTTAAATAACATATTAAAATAACATATTAAATATTAAATCACAGATGTACTAGTCTGATAATTGTAACACTCCTGCCATGTTTGACTCTGATGCTCGTTCAGTCTCTCTGAACCGTGTCTGCTGTCTCTTTTCTGTTGAAAGGTGTACATGATACACTGTGTAAAAGGAACTGCTGAAAAGTACATTCTGCAGTCCTCTGATAGGCCTCAGTCTTTTGGTGATCCTGTGCCCCTGAACTGTGAACTTCATCAGCATTTCTCAGCTTTCTTCCCCATTTATGGGACAGGAAGGCTAAGCGGACTGGAGCTGGGTGTTTCCCTTTCCCCAGGTCAGTCAGGCTCTGATAAACCCATAGTGGGTAAGACTCTGGTAAAATAATTTCTCCTGAGGGCAGGCCTTAAGAAAAACAAAATATTCTGGGTAACTGCAAAACAGTTACTTTCCCCTTTCACCTGCCAAAAGATTTAGGGGATTTTTCCTCCAGTATTCACTGGGAAAACCCAGTAGAGATTCTTGACAAAAGTGAGAAGAGATTCCTAGACTCTTCATCTCTCAGGCTTGTCCACACTGAGCCTCCAGCATTTTGTCAACTGTGGTTCTAGGTTTTTGAGCCCAGTACTGGTTCCCACAGAGGATTCTGCAGCTGGTTTCTGCTCTGGTAAAATTTAATTTCCGGCAAAATTTTCAGTGCACATTAAGCTATATAATCTTCTGCCTTGGGTACTCCACATAAGTGTTTAACTTTCTTGTTTTATGACCTGGAATTTTTGACTCACCTTGAAGATGCCATTAGGGCAAGAGATCACTGAGACACCTGAGAAGGAAAAACTTAAGGAATCAGCATTTACCAAGAGAGTTCATACAAGAGTTGACAAGGATTACTGCACAAGGTATCACAATACAGTCCCGTCGAAGAAAGCAGCAGCAGGAGGGCAGCAGCACCTCACACCTTTACACTGATGACCGTGCCAGGTGCTGTTCTAAAAGCTTTCACATGCATTAACTCACCAAACTCCCTCAAGATCCTATGAGGTAAGTACTGTTTTTCCTATTTTATAGGTGAAGAAACTCAGCCATTGAAAGGTAAAATAATTTCCTAAGGTCACAGTGCTACTGCACTATTCATGCTACAACTATACTATCCATCTTCAATAAAAAAGAATATTTAAGAATTTAACTATAAATGAACCAAATAAGTTATGGTTACTCTTTCTTAGTAAGCAACCCAGATTCTGTCTTCAAGATGGCTGTTTAAAATAGTTTATTGTTTGATCACTATTTATGTACCTTGCCCCAACACAACAAAAAGAATTATCAACCCACAGAGAAAAAAAGTACATTAGTGGACACCAGGAGTTTTATGAATGTTTAACAGGTACAGAGTTTCCTTTTGGGGTGATAAAAGTATGTTGGAACTAAATAGATGATGGTTGCACAATTCTGTGAATGTACTAAATGCCAATGAACTGTTCACTTTAAGTGGTTAACTTGTTATGTGAATTTTATCTCAACTGAAAAAGAATGATCTATTAAAATATTTTGGTTAATAATAAGGGGAAAGGTTCTAAAATATTAGTGAGCAGTAAAAAAGTAGGTTATATGATTATATGTAGCACAATGCCAAACCTGAAAAGCAAAAATTTTTATGCTTTTAATATTTGGATACATAAACAGTATCTATATCTGTACTTCAGAATACATGTTCTTTTTGGTTTGTATTTTCTGTATCTCCTAGGTCATATATTTCTTTTATTATAAGAACAAATACATTATAAGTTTGGTATGTAACTGATTTAAAAGTTTTCAAATAATAAAATGGTTTTAGTAAATTCAAATATATCAACAATTGTAGTAAATGTGAATTCTCTTAACACATTAATTAGAAGACAAAGATTGTCAGAATGGGGGGAAACAGCCTAACTATATGCTATCTATAAGAAACTCCAAATATAATGATATACGTAGGTTAAAAGGGTCAAACAGGAAGTCAAGGGAAATTAGAAAATACTTTGAACTGAATGAAAATACAGTATCTCAAAATTATGGTATGCAGCTATAAGCAGTATTCCGAGGGAAATTTATAGTTGTTATAGACTAAATATTTGTATCTTCCCTTCCCCACAAGTTCTTACTTTGAAATATTCGTATAATACCAAATATAAGGGTATTTTGAAGTTGAGTCTTCAAGAGGTGATTAGGTCATGAGGGTAGAGCCTGCATGAGTAGGATTAGCATCTTTATTTTGAAAGATCCCAGAGAGGATACAGGGCTTCCCTGGTGGCTCAGACAGTTAAAGAGTCTGCCTGCAATGTGGGGGATCAGGGTACAATCCCTGGGTCGGGAAGATCCCCTGGAGAAGGAAATGGTTACCCACTCCAGTATTCCTGCCTGGAGAATTCCGTGGACAGAGAAGCCTGGCGAGCTACAATCCCTGGGGTCGCAGAGTCGGACACGACTGAGCGACTAACATACACAAAGAGGACACAGTGAAAAGAAGGCCGTATCATGAAGTAGGAACCAGCCCTTGCCAGACACTGAATCTGTCGGCACCTCTATCTTAGGCTTGCTTCCCAGCCTCCAGAAATGTAAGAAATAAATTTCAGTTGTTTAGAAGCCACCCAGTCTTGAGCTTTTATCTTAAGACATTATGAAATGAGTAAAGATAAACATAAGTCAAGCAGAAGGAGGGAAATATTAAAAGAAGAGAAACCTATGCAACTGAAAACAAAAGAATAGAGAAAAATCAATGAAACCAAAAGCTATTTTCTTTAAATTATCAAATTCTTTAAAATTACCAAGATTATCAAAGAAAAAAAGACAGGAGACACAAAATATACAGAATGAGAGAGGATTATCACTACATGCACAGAAGGCATTAAAATGATTTAATAAAGAATAGTATAAACAATTCTACACAACATAAATCCAACAATTCAGTGAAAAGGACTAATTCCTTGGAATTACCCAAAGTCATCCAAGATGAAAGATAACCTGAACAGATTTATAATTACAAAAATAAACTGAGTTAGTAATTTTAAACCTTCAAAAAAGATCCCTCCCGGCCCAGAAGGTTTCACTAGCAAATTTTTAAGATGACGACCACCAATTCTGTATAATTTGCTACACGGGGAAAAAAAACCTGGTACAAATATCAGTTTATATAGCTGCAGGCCACTAGCCACACGTAGCTATTGAGTAGCTGAAATGCAGCTAGAGCCACGTGTTGAAATTATAATATTTTGGCTATACTGAGTTAGGTAAATAAAATGTATTATTATTAAGTGTTCCTTGAAGTCTTCGTAAGACTTAGGTCAGATAAGGTCTGCTTTCCTAATCACTTCTGATTTCTAACTACAAGACAACTGTGAAACTAAAGGACAAAACTGAAGTGGCTACTAAGCCAAAGCCTGATGCACTCTAGAATTCAATTACTTTCAAGATGATCTCAAAACCAAGTATAAGCAAAATCCTTAGAAGCTGTAAGAGGAAACTGGAAGGGCACTGACCACTACAAAGCAAAATCTAGAGGCTCAAAGCACTCCTTTGAATGAAACAACAGAAGCAACAGTTAGAACTGGACATAGAACAACAGACTTGTTCAAAACTGGGAAAGGAGTATGTCAAGGCTATATTTTGTCACCCTGTTTATTCAACTTACATACAGAGTACATTGTGTGAAATGCTGGGCTGCATGAAGCACAAGATGGAATCAAGATTGCCAGGAGAAATATCAATAACCTCAGATATGCAATGAGGGAGACCTGGGTTTGATCTCTGAGTTGGGAAGATTCCCTGGAGAAGGGAAAGGCTACCCACTCCAGTATTCTGGCCTGGAGAATTCCATGGTCTGTATAGTCCATGGGGTCACAAAGAGTCGGACACAACTGAGCAACTTTCACTTTCAGATATGCAGATGACACCACCCTTATGGCAGAAAGCCAAGAGGAATTAAAGAGTCTCTTGATAAAGGTGAAAGAGGAGAATGAAAAAGCTGACTTAAAACTCAACATTCAAAAAATGAAGATCATGGCATCCAGTCCCATCACTTCATGGCAAATAGATATGGAAACAGTGACAGACTTTATTTTCTTGGGCTCCAAAATCACTGTGGACGGTGACTGCAGTCCTAAGATTAAAAGATGCTTGCCCCCTGGAAGAAAGGCAATGACAAATCTAGACAGTATATTAAAAAGCAGAGAGATCACTTTGCCTGCAAAGGTCCATATAGTCAAAGCTATGGTTTTTCCAGTAGTCGTGAATGGATGTGAGAGGTGGACTACAAAGAAAGCTGAGCACTGAAGAACTGATGCTTCTGAACTGTAGTGTTGGAGAAGACTCTTGGGAGTCCCTTGGACAGCAAGGAGATCAAATCAGTCAATCCTAAAGGAAATCAACCCTGAATATTCATTGAAAGGACTGATGCTGAAGCTGAAGCTCCAATACTTTGGCCACCTGATGTGAAGAGCCAACTCACTGGAAAAGACCCTAGTGCTAGGAAAGATTGAGGGCAGGAGGTGAAGGGGACAACAGAGGATGAGACAGTTGGATGGTATCACCGACTCAATGGACATAGTTTAAGCAAACCCTGGGAGATAGTGAAGGACAAGGAAGCCTGGAGTGCTGCATTCGGTGGGGTCTCAAAGAGTTGGACACAACTGAGCTACTGAATGACAACAAAGCACTCCTACCTTGGAGCCAAATGTCCAATAGGGACATTCTCTTTGTAAAGAAAGGAAACTAGAAGCTGTTTAAAGTAAAAGGGAAGACAAATTAAGTATTTTTTAAAGGGAGATTTTTTTTTTTCAAGGTAAAGATTATAGAATGAACTAATTTCTAAGTGATATGTATCTCTGTCATTCCAAGGAAAAACTCATTAGAGCACTGTGTGGCTAGTCAAACCATCATGAAAAGAACAGAATGGAATTTGCTTTTCAATCATGAGAAACGCTGGACTGGAAGAAACACAAGATGGAATCAAGATTGCTGGGAGAAATATCAATAACCTCAGATATGCAGATGACACCATCCTTATGGCAGAAAGTGAAGAGGAACTAAAAAGCCTCTTGATGAAAGTGAAAGTGGAGAGTGAAAAAGTTGGCTTAAAGCTCAACATTCAGAAAACGAAGATCATGGCATCCGGTCCCACCACTTCATGGGAAATAGATGGGGAAACAGTGGAAACAGTGTCAGACTTTATTTTCTGGGGCTCCAAAATCACTGCAGATGGTGATTGCAGCCATGCAATTAAAAGACGCTTACTCCTTGGAAGGAAAGTTATGACCAACCTAGACAGCATATTCAAAAGCAGAGACATTACTTTGCCAACAAAGGTCCGTCTAGTCAAGGCTATGGTTTTTCCTGTGGTCATGTATGGATGTGAGAGTTGGACTGTGAAGAAGGCTGAGTGCCAAAGAATTGATGGTTTTGAACTGTGGTGTTGGAGAAGACTCTTGAGAGTCCCTTGGACTGCAAGGAGATCCAACCAGTCCATTCTGAAGGAGATCAGCCTGGGATTTCTTTGGAAGGAATGATGCTAAAGCTGAAACTCCAGTACTTTGGACACGTCATGTGAAGAGTTGACTCATTGGAAAAGACTCTGATGCTGGGAGGGATTGGGGGCAGGAGGAGAAGGGGATGACAGAGGATGAGATGGCTGGATGGAATCCCTGACTTGATGGACGTGAAGAGTGAACTCCGGGAGTTGGTGATGGACAGGGAGGCCTGGCGTGCTGTGATTCATGGGGTCGCAAAGAGTCAGACATGACTGAGTGACTGAACTGAACTGAAGAAGACACCCTCTTCAAATATTCCTACCTTTAACTACAAGACTAATAGGGGGTTAAAAATAAAAAAGTGTATCATGAGCCATAATTAAGGAATATAAACTGCATCAGAGAAATTAAGATATCAGATAAAGCTAAAAGCCCTATCCTTCAATTATTTTAGATCCTAATCACCAGTCCGCTTAAAAAAAAAAAAAAAAAACCCACATATTTTTCAGTAGTTACACAGATCCCCTACTTTCAGTTTTGCTCTCTGCAAGCTGAGTTACCCGAAGCCAACCTCAGTCTGAAAATACTAAGTGGAAAAGTCCAGAAACACACAACCTGTAAGTTTTAAACTGCACACCATTTCTAAGTGGCATGAGGAAACCTTACGCCTTCCTGCCCCATCCCACCCAGAACTCCCAGCCATCAGCACTGCTTGCTCTTGACATCTAACCACTCACACCAACACAGCTTGATGATCCAGGATCCCCCAAAGCAAATGGTCCCCTCGTAGGCCTTTTATCATCTCACATCATCACAAGAAGGGCGAGTACAAACAGTAAGATACTGCTGGGCTGGGGGGAAGGAGGAAGACCATACTCACGTAACTCTTATCATAGCATATTGCTGTAATTGATCTATTTTATTATTATTATTATTAATTTCTTATTGTACCTAACTTATGAACTTTATCACAGGTATGTATGTATAGGAAAAAAATATATACACGGGGTCAGCACTATCCATGGTTTCAGGCATCCACTGGGAGGTCCTGAAATATATCCCCCAAAGTGGGTAGAGGGGATGAGTGCTATCATACTGATAAATTAGGTACTCACCATGATTTGAACAAGAAGCAACTACATTTGCATCCTTATTTTTAAGAGATATGCTCTGGTCTAATTCAGAAGCAAGTGTACACAATGACACTTACTAAAAATTCCCATCACACAACAATTCAGTAAAAATTACTCATCTGAAACAATTTCTGCATATATATAAACATTTTTTTGTGATGGAGAAATGTACATATCTCCTCCACTGTAAGTCTTACTTGTTGCCTCATTTTTAATGTTTCCAAAACCAATATGACCAAATATGTTCATTTAATATAATGGCTCTTCCCTTCTCCTTCCAAGAAAAGTAGTCATTAAACCAATTATACATATTAAAATTATGTAAGAATCAAAGAAGTGCAGGAAGTTTTATGGGTATATGTTTTACTAGGGTAAGGATATACTCTCTAACTAAACACTTTTTAAAACTAGAGTCAGTCTCAGCTATAGCCCTTACCAGTGCATACACACAAAAAAGTTAAGGATTATGTTTTTTTAAAAAAGCAAATTATGCCAAAGTTTTTACTTCTTAAATGGTCAGTGGTTTGGGGATTATTTTCTTTTTAACAGTAAGTATAACAATAAATATAACTAAATATATTTGTTTTTTTTAATGAACTATTAATCCCCAAACTTTGAATCCCTGGAACCTAACATTCCAGATCAAAGATGTTTCTACTATGAAGGGCTCTGGCTCCTGTGAGAAAAAGAGATGCTGCCTTTAAATTACATTTTTGCTCTTCTACCAAATCCTTATAGTTAAAACATTTGACACTTCATACCTAGACATGCAAATATCTTATTTACTACATTTTAAAGATATAGCCCTGTTTCATCTCATCTCTCGATTTTCCATACTTCATAGAGGCTCAGGACCCACATGTCTACGTTTTAGAGATTAATCTTCACACAGCCTGTGACTCCTGGACACAACCACCAAACAACAACGACCACCTGGTGTCAGCACAACCAGCGGCTCATACAAAGCAGGAGCTCAAGCTTCTCTGAAGCGGAAATAGGCCACCACCTTTCATTTTTTACATTTTTAATTGAAGGATAACTGCTTGACAATGTCATGCTGGTTTCTGCCATACAACAAAGAAAATCAACCATAAGTGTATACATATTCATATATTCCCTTCTTTCCACTCCCCAACCCATCACCTTTGAAACTTAATATAGACCTTAGAATGTAAAGATATTTAAGGATTTCGGATCTCATTTACAAATTGAAATGTCCCTTCTGAAAAGTTTTCCCATACAAATCACAATCAGCTTAGACTACCATTTCTTTTATCGGAAAAGAAATATGTTTCATGACTACTCATATTTCTGATACTGAAGGGATCTAGAAATTAGAACTGAAACAGAGAGCATCTATTGAGGATAGTCTAGAAGTAAATGAAACAGGCTTTCTGAGTGCAACATAAAAGAGAGACATTCTAAAGGTGGGGTCAATAAGTAAAAGGGAGGCGAACTGGTAATTAGTGCGAAGTAGGACAGCATCCATATATTAATAGAAGACACCGGTGTAGAGTACAGAGGAGTCTATGAAACCAGCACTTCTTTTATAACATGATCAGTTAAAACACTGGAGAAGAATGAGGAGCGGCAATCCTGCACTACCTGGTTAAGGTGGACATTCTGTAAACTGGAGAAGCTGGGAGATATTACAAAGGTTTTAAACAAATGGTGTGCTTACACAGGGGCACCCATCAAGCTTCCTAACCTCTGGGTCTATATTATGTATTATGATTTGGGAGCTTAATAAGAGAAGTTCCATTTTTAACCTCTGAGAAAACTAAATGAATAATGTTTAAGTATTTTGTCTACATGTGAATTGTCCCTAAAGACTTGTGTGAAGCCTTTAGTAGGAAGAGTTATTTCAAGTGGGAGAAACCTTCATTAGCACTTGATCACCAGAGTATCACATGACAACAGCGCCTACTTTACAACTAAAACCATTCTGTTTTAGAAGGAACCATCAAGGGCAGGGGTACAGCTCTATTGTGGAACTCTGAAAGAGGGTGCTCCATTAGGAAGAGGGGAGGCATGTTTGTATCAAGGTTAAAATGGGGACGAGCACTCACGCTCCTTTGCTGCTGCTAAGTCACTTCAGTCGTGTCCAACTCTGTGTGACCCCATAGATGGCAGCCCACCAGGCTCCCCTGTCCCTGGGATTCTCCAGGCAAGAACACTGGAGTGGGTTGCCATTTCCTTCTCCAATGCATGAAAGTGAAAAGTGAAAGCGAAGTCGCTCAGTCATATCTGACTCTCAGCGACCCTATGGACTGCAGCCTTCCAGGCTCCTCCGTCCATGGGATTTTCAAGGCAAGAGTACTGGAGTGTGGTGCCATTGCCTTCTCCGTCACGCTCCTTACTCCTTTCCAAGAGTCCAAAGTGTCCCACTGACAAGCAGGAGCTCCTTGGGAAACACTTCTTACGTAGAAGTCACCCTTCTGATCTCAGTCTAACCCTCATTTCACTCACTCTGGAAATGGAGAGAACTTGAGGACCATTTACCCCAGTCTCCCTAAACTCCGCCAAGTTCCAACACCCAGGAGCCGAAGTTTTCCTGTGAACCCTATATGTCCAATGGCAAAAAAATCATAAAACTTCTTCAGATGATTTATAGCTATAATTTACAGCTAATTCATAACTTTTACCAAAACAAATCATTACTTATTTCTGGTCTTCAGTTTCCCCACCCATAAAGTACAGCTAATACTTCCCTAAGACAATTTATATGAAAAAGCCCAATACAATGCCCAACGTAAAGTAGGCATTAGATAACAGGTTGCTTTTATCTAAGAAGCAAAAGTCTGTAGGAAGAAGATAAAATATTTGGGCCTGAAAATAAATCTGCCAAGAATCAAATACTTAGTGGTACTCAATCAAGGGAGTTAGAAATGTGTGCAGTGAGAGAGGAAGGGTGGCTGTCAAGACGAACATGGGGAGCTACAGGTATTTACTCAGAGAGGGACAGAGACGCCTCACATAATGAAGAACTGTCCAGACGACAAGCCAACAGCACAATCCTGCTGAGAGACTGAAACAGTACAACCATTCTAAAGTGAAAGAAGACCCACTCTGTAAACTGTTAAATATAAGCAAAAGGTCCTTTTAGGAAGAGAAATGAGTTCAAACAACATAAGTATTACTATAAATATAAGGAGAATGGATTCTTTCTAGAAAAGACCATCTAAAGACAACAGAAAAGACCACCCAACCAAAACCAAGCAAACAAATATAAGCTTTGTTCTTAAAACAGAAAGATGAGGCAAAGAGAAGTTACCTAACTTATACAAGTTTGTGCCCAGGAAACACAGTCCTACATTCCAAACTCCTAGCACTACACTAACCTCAGTACACTAGCAAGTTAAGAGTGAGCAGAAAACCTGAAAGGCCAATCACGCCAAGGTAAACACGGCAGCTTGTTTTTTCCCCACGAGTCCACAGTTGCGGCTTTATGCACATTATGTATATTTCACTTTCTGTCATTTAGCAGTTCTGCTATCACTATGTGTTTTATAATCAACAGTAAAAGGAATTCACTGGAATATGGTAGCTTGTAAATGGAATTAAATTCTTTATTAGACTAGATGACCAGTTTGCAAACTATACTCCCCACAGCAATGGAGATCATCTCAGAAAGCAGGTGACATAGGCCACGGAGGCTCCCAATTCAAAAAAGTCAGTTTCATTTTTATCTTTTCTTTTTTGGAGGAGGCATTCACATACATTTATCAAGGAAAAGATTCCACTAATTAAGAAAAATGCTTGAAAACCATGGATTCAGATGAATTATTAAGATCCCATGAAGGTATAAGATTTCAAAGTCCTGAAAAACAACTCACAGACTATATAACCAAGAAAGGCTTTCCATTTTTTACTGCCTTCAGAGCTAATATATTTACACTCTACGTACTTACAGAATTTGGGACGGATGTTATAAGTATAAATTTTAATGTCCCATATAGTGATAATTATTTTTAATTTAACATTAACACACACACACACAAAATAAGACTAGAGCTCTCAAACAAGGGAGAACACTAGGAAGCAGTATCTCTGCATCAAAGAAATTTTTTTTAAAAAGTCATGTATGTTATCTTCCTCCTCCCTAAAAAACACTGACATGCATTTAAAAATTTATTGAGCAGCCACTCTCCAACAGGCTCAGCTTTTTCAAGATATACAAAGATACACAAGACATGTATCATCTTAAGTTTTAAAAGTGATATTAGACATTCACCAAATTAACTGGGCAGAAAGAGGTACAGTGACAAAGAGAAGCAAAGGAGGGAGAGGGAAGCTTATAGGGAAACGGAGCTCAGCATGGGGAAACGACTTCTGCCTGTGCAAGCAGGAAGACTCTCAGGAGCGGTGGCCTGAAGTCAGAGTCCAAAAAGGAAGAGACACTCTCTCCGCATGCTGACTGTAACATGACTGTTACATGATGCTGACTCTTTAGCCAACAGTTTACTGTTTAGTAGGAGAAAAGGATAAATAAACACCTAAAACACGATATGTTAATTATAACGACAAGCGTGTGCGTAACATACGAACTTCCTTGGGGTGGTGGGGAGAGCAGGAAGAGGGGAAGAGGGAAGGAGGAAAGGTGACTTCACCAGGGCCCTGAGGATGAGCAGGGGTTTGTCGTAAGGAAGAAGGCATTTCAGGCAACAGGAACAACACAAGCAAGGGCATGGAGAAGAGAAACCATGTGGTGCCTCTGGGGACTGGATGCGTGAGTAAAGAGGTGACAGGATGAAAGCGAAATGAGGCCGGACCAGATGGTGAGGAGCTTTATGCCCAATGCCAAGGAACTTGGCTCTATTACAGAAGACACAAAGGTTTTCAGAAGGGAATGATTTCACAAAAGATGACACTATGAGACACACTTTCTAACTTTTTTTTCAGGCAGAAAAATATTTCAAGTTTCCACTGGCTGCAAAAATACATATGAGAAAATTAATTCCAGGACTTCTTGAAGTAACTCCAAAGGTCCCACTGGCTATGAGTCCAGATAAGAGCTCCCTGAGGACAGGAGCGATTTGTATTTATTTTTCTCTGGATCTCTAGGACATGGGATATAGAGAAACAAATAGGAATTGGTGTGTGATTAAGGATGATAAGACAGAACAAAAGATGACTCAAGCTTCTGGCCTGATCATCTCAGTTGGGTTCCCATAAGAAGAATAAGTTTTGCCTAGGAGATGTTAAAATTCAAAACTCTACAAAACATCCAGGGGTTCTGTCTGTCCATAAGCACGTCAATAAAGGTTTGAAGCTCCAGAGAGTCTGCACCACAGACATGACTTTGAGCACTGCTGTATATGCTGCACTGGTGACAGCTGAAGCCATCTGGGTGATGAGGTCACTGAGCATGAGCAGCGCCCAGTTCACAGTCTAATACAGGCATACCTTGGAGATAAAGCTGCTTCGGTTCCAGACCACTGCAATACAGTGAATATTGCCATAAAGTGAGTCACATGAATTTTTTTGTTTCCCAGTACAAATAAATGTTATGGACAAAAATGAAGTCTGCTGCACTGACTTCCTTTCATGAACAGTTTCTCTACAGCACGAAAGGCTGTTTTGACAGCATTTTCCCCACAGTAGGACTTCTTTCAAAATTGGGACTCAGTCCTCTCAAACCCTGCCATTGCTTTATCAACTAAGTTTATGTAATATTCTAAATTCTTTCAACAACCTCCACAGCACCTTCACCAGGAGTAGATTCTATCTCAGAAATTGCTCTCTTTCTTCATCCTTAAGACGTAACTCCTTATCAGTTCAAGTTTTATGCTGAGCTTAGATATTCAGTCATATCTTTAAGCTCCCCTTCTGGTACTCTTGTCATACCCACTACACCTACAGTTACTTCCTCCAGTGAATTCTTAAACCCCTCCAAAGTCATCCATGAGTGTTGCAATCGACTTCTTCCAAAATCTTGATCACGTTGATACTTTGACCTCCCATGAATCACAAATGTTCTTAATCTTTTCCAGAAGGATTTACTTTACCCAGGTGCATCAGAGGATTCACTATCTACAGCAACTATAGACTCACAAAATGTATTTATTAAAGGATAAAACTTGAAAGTAGAAATGATTCCTTGATCTATGACCACACAATGGATAGTGTGTTAGTAGACACGAAAATCTCCTACATTTCCCTTGGAGCTCTTGGGTGACCAGGATCACTGTCAATCAGTAGTAATATTTTGAAAGGAATCCTTTTCTCTGAGCAGTAAAAGTCTTAACAGTAGGCTTGAAATATTCAGTGAACCATGTTGTAAACAGATGTACTATCATCCAGGCTTTGCTGTTTCATTTACAGAGCAGAAGCGGGATAGATTTGGCATAATTTTTAAGGATCTTAGGGTTTCAGAATGGTAAGTGAACACTGGCTTCAACATAAAGTCCCCAGATGCATTAGCCTCTAGCAAGAAAGCCTGTCCTTTGAAGCCAGGCACTGCCGTTTCCTCCTTAGCTATGAAAGTCTCAGATGGTATCTTCTAACAATATTAGTATTTTGTCTACACTGCTGTTTAGGGCAGCCACCTTGGTGAATAATCTTAGCTAGATCTTCTGGAAAACTTGCTGCAACGTCTACATTAGCTCTTGTTCCCTCACCTTGCATTTTTATGTTACGGAGATCACTTCCTTCCTTAAACTTCAAGAACCAACCTCTGCTAGATTTAGCCTTTTCTTCTGCAACTCTCACCTCTCAGTCTTTACAGAGTTGAAAAGAGTTAGGGCCTTGCTCTGGATTAGGTTTTAGCTTAAGGGAATGTTGTGGCTGATTTCATCTTCTATCCAGACCACTCAAACGTTCTCCACATCAGCAAGAAGGCTATGTTCCTTTCTCATGATTCATGTGTTCACTGGAGTAGCACTTTTCCTTCCCTTGAAGGACTTTTTCTTTGCTTTCAAAACTTAGCTGTTTGGTGAAAGCAACCTAGCTTTCATTTGGTCTCATCTTTTGAGATGCCTTCCTCACTAAGCTTAATCATTTCTAGCTTTTGATTTAAAGTGGGAAATATGTGACTCTTCCTTTCACTTAAAACACTTAGAGGCCACTGAAGGGTTATCACCCAATCTAATTTCAACATTGTTTTATCTCAGGGAATACGGAAGCCCAAGGAGAAGGGAGAGAGATGGGGGAATGGCTGGTTGGTGGTCAAAACACATGCATTTACCAATTAAGTTCACAGTCTTATGTGGGTACAGCTCATGTCACTCCAAAAGTTATAATAGAAACAACACAGATTGCTCATTACAGATCACCATTAACAAATATAATAAAAATGAGAAAGTCTGAAATATTGGTAGAATTACCAAAATGTGACATAGAAACGCAAAGTGAACAAATGCTGTTGAAAAAATGGCGCCAGCAGCAGATATGCTCAACAAAAGGCTGTCAAAAATCTTCAACTTGTAAAAAACAAAATAATCTGTAAAGCACAATCAAGTGAACAGCAATAAATCAAGGTATGCCTGTAGTCCCAGGGCAAAGATGAGGCTAGACAGAGAAAGAACATTCAGAGGAAAAACAAGAAAGGGATCATGTGTGACTAAGAAGGTAGACATTTCAGAAACCATTCAGAGTTTGGAGCCAAATGGTCAGTTAGTGTGAAGACTGGAAAGGAGCTACTGAATTTGGAAACTCGGTAGTTGTTAATCAACATTGTCGAAGTGGGTATAGGATTGACCCGGTTGAAGAATAAAGGGATATGGAAATAAGAGACAGTGAATGGAAATCACGCTGTCCACAAAGCGTGGCAATAAAGAGAAGGAGTGAGAGGTTTTAGTATCTTGACAGGTCATCAGAGACAATAGGCACATTTTGTGCATTATATCTTTTTTTAATACAACTTGTGTCTAGAGACTGTGAGAACAAAAACTGCCTTCAGTATTCTTAGAGCACCTACTAGATTATATTATAAAAACAGCAGCGCTACTAAGTCATTGTTCAGACTGCAAGATATATCTCATATACTTCACTAAATGTTAACTAAATTCCAGCGTAAAGAGAACACTTGACTGAATCAATTAGTCATTAAATTCAAATCATTTACCTGCATGGGGCTGGAAAAGAGACCACACCCTGCTATGTAATTTGACAAGCTCCGTGAGCAGAGCTGGGGAAGCTGAGATGTTACCTTAACCCCTTCGCCCCTGGGCTGCACAGGGACATACTCACCTCCATAGTAGAGTCCTGTAGCAGTGCACATCCGCCACTGGCCCTGATACATTCCTGCTCTGCTGGGGCTGCACATCTGGACGCTGACATCTGCAATCTCTTGGGGCTCTAGCGATCTCACCATCACCATGTTCACATGTCCAAACTGGTCTCCCCCGACATATTTAAGACAAACCCCTGGAGGCCAGGCCTCTGCCCCTGAGTTCAAGCAAAAGAAAAAAATGTTAGGCAATCAGTGGTCCTATGCTGGGTGCAGTTCATTACAAAACTGTAGATGCCTCTTGGTCTCTCACACATACGTAAACCTACCCATACTCTTGAGCTATACACTGATTAGGGAGAATCAGAGTCGACAACCTCTGATCAACAGTCTATCCCTAAGAGAAAGCACACACGGCAAAAGCAAGGTGGTTTCTCAAGAAGTAGCGTTTTGGGGGCCCAGGGAAGGCTACGCATCACACTAACCTGTAGAACCTAGGAATGAAGTCTGAAAGGAGCCATGGAAACGAAGCTCAGCCCCACATCTCTGGAGGACTGCTTTCTCTACTAAGAAACATGCCCATTTGCACTTGAACTTTTAAACTGACATTCAAAGTAAAAATATGCCTGACTGTCCCCAGTTTTTCCATTGAGGAAAGAGGATGAAACTCATGAAGAGTAATTTCTGTATTACTTTCATTTTAAAACTACTTTTTCCCTGATTTTTCTTCTGGAGTCCCTAACAATGAAAAGATTGAGGGTCAAAAGACTGCAAATAAAGACAGAGGAGTCAAGTGAAAGCTTCATTTTCAGGGGCAAACAGCAGTGGGGAAAGTGTGCACAGTAGGCCCTGCCAGCAGCACGCGGACCCGTGGTCTCAGGGGCGCTGACACTAGCCAGAGGTGCTTGTAGAAAGAACAGGAATGGCAAGACAGAGAAGTAGCTTTGGCAGGAATGTCCTGCCCACCTTTGGAGGTGGCAAAGGTCCTATGTGGTTCCCACTCCTGGGCACCTAACTCACATGAGAAATCAATACACTGACTTCTGACCGGTCACAGGTAGCCACATACAGTGACTAGATGTGATACTTCCTGTGAAGTCTCTCCGACATACTCCTTTTTACTATACACAGAAACCTCTCTGTATCTTTTTTACATTCATTATAAACATAAATCACTATGAAAAGCTGGGCACGGCAGGACTCTCAGCATGTTGAAAACTCATCTAACAGTACTCTAGGATTCTTCAGTCCCTTGTTCTTGAAGTGCCAGGCCAGTTTAGAAACTTGATGGCTTACTACTGAAAAAAGCGAGAACCAGACAGGAAAAGCAACCAACACTCTATTGCTGAGATCTCAGCCTCATGAATGGTACCTGCTGTGGCTCATGGTATTTAGGGTAGCAGATGGAGCAGGGGTTGCTGTTTTTTTTTTTTTTTTTTTAAATCTAACAGCAAAGTGCCCTCTTAAATTAACACTTTAAAGGGCAACTGCTGCTGTTGAGAAGGTTGTGGATGATACACTGGTAATACATGCAAATTCTTTTTTTCATTTCTGGGGCCTATGGCCTAGCAAAAGTATATTTGTCTTAGGTCAAGAATAGTAGCAGTTGAAGTGAAGTACCTTGGAAAATGTTGGTCTCTTTAAAGATAAATATCCAAAAGAAAAATTAAATTACTACTATGGGGTGAATCCATAATTATTCTTTAAAAGACACATATGCACACATGCACACGCACGCACGCACACACACACACATATCAAACAAGACAATGTCTGTTTATATGAAAACCCAAGACTGTTTTTAGAACTTTAAAGAAAATGAAAACCAAGACCGCCTGGGTATGGGAAATATTTGGCTGCCCTGATCAGACACGCACAAGCAGCTGAGACAGTTGGATCTCTCATCTATGCAAAAGAGGGAGTACCGCTCTATTCCCAGGAGACTTGGTAAGCTGTGACACTATTAAAAATTATGTGGCTACAGTCCTATCTTTTTCTATGTCAGACCCTACTCATGTGGTACTTGGAGAGCTTCTTGAAGAAAAACTGGGTTATGCATCATCAGCTCTAAAGTGTTACTAGGCTATAAAATGAAGAACCAATCATCTGCCTTCTGAGAGCTGCCAACAATTTACAATGACATATAGTTCTTACAACCCCAAATGTAAAGGCAGGTAACTCTGAAAAGGTCACTGATACTGGTTCCTGAAGGAAGAAGGAAGGGAAATACTGATGACTGTTTGACCTACCAAGCTAAGCATACCAGAAAAATCTGGATTTGAGAAGTGTAACATAATAGGGCTTCAAATTAAGTCTCTTACAAACTGGCTTACTGTGGGGTAGATACATGCTTCTAGAAGAAAAGACTAGTCTATGTTTTATGACTTTTCCAGTTAAGTATCACAAGCACACAAAGGTTGTGATTCTTCAGTTATTATGGAATATAATTTTATTAAAAAATAAAAAGTCAAAACAAGACAAAAAACCCTATCATGTGGCAACTTTGAGATGACAGTGAGTATGGCAAAAACAAAAGTCCACCAGTTCCAGAAAGTCTGAGATTTAGTTTGGGGACAGAAGGAACAGCCAAAGAGCAAGACAAAAGACAAACCTCAACGAAGACCCCCTTCTGTTTTTTAACCCCTCGTAGTTTAGAGAATGCATTTCAAATTAAGCTACAGGCAAACAGAGACCTTCACTGATCTGGGTACCATTTTCTTTCCTGTACCTGATAAAGTGACTGGAACATAAGAAATGTAACTCTATTAAGAAGCTGAAGAAAAATGGAGGGAATAGTTGTTCTTTTTCAAGTTTCCCTTCCTCCCCCATCAACTCTTGTTCTATATTCACTTCTATGTAGTTTAGAAAATATAGATGACTTTGCGGTCACTGTCTCATATGACAATCACAACTACTTCATTAAAGTCATATAAACGTAAGAGTTATCATAATATGCTTAGTTAAACACTCATCACAGCTGGATAGCAGAGCATGGCTATAACTGAGAAGCTTTAAGTAATGGTAAAGAGAATGGTCTACTTTTGGCTTAAGAGGGACAGTTTCAAATTTTCATTTTAAACTATAAAGTATCCTTGGCAAGTTTCCCCAAACTTCTAAAACTCACACAGTACCAAAAGTGTGGATCCTGGGATTCTGCATCTATGTCATTATATGTCTCACTTCTCTTTTTCTGTGATATGAATCTAAGGACTTTCATAGCAGGCATTTAATTTTAAACAATGCATTGACATTTATCTTCCTTGGGGAAGGTGCTGGGATAGCTATATGCAGTTCCTTCCTATCAATCTCATCTTTTGTAAACTTGAATGTCCAGTATGCCTGAAACATGACAGCAGAGAGGCACCATGAAAACTATTTATGAAACTCTTTCAGGGGGAACTTATCTCTTAAGGAAGGTTATGAATGAGAGCCAGAGGAGAAAGAGCTCAGGCCTACTCTACTTCTTCCTCTTTTTTTTTTTTTGGCCTCACTATGCAGGATGTGAGAGCTTAGTTTCCTGACCAGGGACTGAACCCATGCCTCCTGCACAGAGTCTTAACCGCTGGACCACCAGAGCAGTTCCAGTCCACACTACTCCTGTGTTACCACTCCATCTGCAGAAAGAACTCAAGCCAGATTAGGATGACGCCGAAGAACCAGCTCACATGCCTGCCTTCCTTGTATCTCTAATAACATATCTGTCACGTAACTATGGCAGGCCAGTTTCTTCTTAATCAAATGGAAAGCATTTAGTCTACAAACAAAACTATTTTACAATTGTATAACAACTTCCAGAAGAAGACAAAACCTATTTGTTCGAAGTACCTTTCTAGCAACCGTTGCCCAATTTTTCAAGAGGTGTACAGGAACAAAAATGTCCTTTACAGGAAGAAAGGCTGTAGACCCAGAGACTGTTTTAAATTGCACTTATTATGCAAAAAGTAGGAGGAAAAAGAGCCAGTTCCACCAAAACAAATTTTGCTTCAAGTCAAGGTGAAAGTCTCTTTGGGGTTCTGATTTGACATTCTAGCCATTTTATATCAATCCCTTCCAATCTCCCATTAACCCAAGGAACTGTCTAGTGAGTGAGAAGATATTTCAAAGAGGCTTTCTGAAATATAAAATGGTATTCTGCAACAAAACGGTATTTAAAACATTTAACAGTACTCTAACAACTTTCAATATTGAAGAACACTATAAAGAACCCATGGAAAGCCAGACCATTTCCAGTGTTTTCACTATTAAGTAAACAAGGTCTTGGATTAATTATTTTAAATAAACAAAACTTTTAATAAGTTATACTTTCTAAACAAACATCACTCATTTAAAAAATTCATGGCTAGGTTTCAAAAGCATTTTTGATCAGCAACACAGATTTTAGTGAGTCAGAGAAGAAACATGAGTAAAAGCTGATGTGAAGAAATTGTTTTAACGTTTTTAAAAGCAGGCAACATTAAGAAGGTGAGACAAATTAGGAACATAAAATAATCAAACTTGTAACAAGAATTTCAATAAAAATAGAAAACATGGCTATTTTCCTGTATTACCATGTGCCTCTCAAACTTACAATGCACCACACTGTTACAATCAAAGGGGAAAAGAAGCTAATGAAAATTTTATAAAGTCACTGATGTCCAGTCACCTGTAACAATGGGTCAATCCAGATTATGTGTTTTTGCTCCAAGACACACCAAACCTTCATCCAAGCTAAAGTTACTTCCAAATAAGCCAAACAAACTAATAATAAGTTTGGTATATTAATTATGATATAAAAGGCTAGCTTAGCCAGTCTCTCCCCATCATCTTTATACTGAAGTATAAAGAACTGAGAAGTAAACAGCGTCCAACAAAAGGTTTGAGTCCCCAGAGTTTTCTATGATTTCACATCAGATTACCATGCTAGACAGGGATCCCCAACACCAACAAATTTTAGCTAAATACTCCTTTTGTACTTTTAGAAAACTTTCCATCTCTCAGAATTTCTCACCTAGTCAGCATAAATTGTTACTGGATGGAATAAGACATGCTAATAAACTCATTCAAATTTTAAAAGTCATTTGAAAAGAATGTAACAAGTTATCAGACATTATTTTCAAAGAACCATAATTAATTTACGCTGAATTTTTTTAAGTCAGCAGTAAGTCAAAACAATAATTCTTTAAAAAAGCAACTTCTCAATCTTTCCATCTTTTCTATTCTGAGCAAATTGGTACACTTCTTACCCTATTTTTCAAAGTGATAACAACAGCTCAGATAGATAGCTCGATGAAAATTTCAGACAGAATAATCCTTGTGGTTGCAAAGAAATGAGCTTTCAAAAGAGCAGATGCTCACAACTCTAGCTACCTTGTTCTTTTCAAGGATGTACCTTCTCTAGCATACTGGAAATAACTGGAAGATTAATTAGAGCAGAAATAAAACGATGGAGTAGAGCTGTACTTGTGGAGACAATAACACAACCAACACATGCCTAGTTCCTGGTATCAAAAGAATATTGAATTGTGCTTAAATGTCAAGACCTAAATTCTTCCTAATCTACGGAATATTTTATTGGTGTTTGGGTCATCATACCAGTACAAGAAAATGCTACATCATGTATAAGGCAAAAAAGAGTTACACAATCACGTAATTTAAGCTAAAACATTTCCTTGTTTCTTTTAACTGCTAAGAAAAGAAAACTGGGCAGGGAAGATTGCTCTTTATACATTTACCAGAATTTTGGATCCGCCACGTTTTTATAAACTGAGTATCAGGAGGTATCGACTCCCCTTCTCCTATGGTGACATCTTCAACAAAGGACATGGAGGGTACACTGATGTTTGGGCTCTCAAAGTCATAATATGCGCCAATTGCTGCTTGTAGGTTCCTACAAATAAAAAGAAAAGGCAAACGACTTCAGTCCTCTCCAGAGCATATAATCTAATTGTCAAACAAAAGAAAACTAGGCCTGTTTTCTTAGGCCATGTTATAAAACCTGTATAAAGAAGGTATATAGATGGCTCCTAGTATGTTAATCTTCAGAGTCGTTGATTCTGGCTTAGGAACAACAGGAAAAAACACAAGGACCAACAAACTTCTGCAACACTTTCCTCACAAGGTACCCACATAGAAAGTAAGCATTATTAGCACCATCAGCAACAATGTGAGGAAGTTCCCCTTTTACCCATAAGGACAGCAAGTATGGGTAAGAAAGTCAATTAAAAGATAGCTCCTCTGTAGATGTGACTAAACTTCAAGGAAGCTCCATTAAAGAAAATTCTCATTTTTTAAAAAGGCAATACTTGGTTCAAAAAGTTTAATACAATGGGGATTTCCGTGGTGGTCCAGTGGTTAAGAATCTGCCTGCCGATGCAAGGGACATGGGTTACATCCAGGAAGATCCCACATGCCGCAGGGCGCCTGTGTTGCACAAGTTTTGATCCCACACTCTAGGGCCTGTGCTCTGCAACAACACAGGCCACCGAAATGAGAAGCCCACACACCACAGCTCAAGAGTGGCCCCCATTCTCTGCAACTGGAGAAAAGCTGGAACAACAACGAAGACCTGGCACAACCAAAAATAACAAACTTTTAAAAAAGCTTCATATGATGAAAAATACCTATCTCATCTCTTCTTTTCCATACACACACACACACACAGAGGTATTATTTGTGGTTTTAATAGATATATCTAAACTTCCTTCAATAAAAAGTTATACACTTAGTGAATGCTCTCACCATGAACGTATGGAGTGTCTATTTCCCCATTCATTCATTAACAATACTTCTCTAACATTTTGTATTTTTGTCAATCTGATGGGTGAAAAATAAGATCTTGGTGAGGTCTGAAAATGGTTTTCTCTTTTCATGAGAATATCTTTTGCCCCAATATCTTTTGGGGCTTCCCAGGTGGCGCAGTGAGGTGCAAGAGATGCAGGTTCAATTCCTGGGTCAAGAAGATCCGCTGGGGCAGGAAACGGCAACTCGCTCTAGTATTCTTGTCTGGAAAATTTCATGGACAGAGAAGCCTGGCTACAGTCCATGGGGTCGCAAAGAGTCAGACACAACTGAATGACTGAGCACACAAGTATCTTTTACACTTTCACGAGCCATGTGCAGCTTCTTTTTAGAAGCACAATTTTGTAAATGTTGGTGTTTTTTTTAATTACTTATAAACTTCCTAATGAGAAGGAACTACTAAGCATACAAACCAGTCCCTAACTGAACAGAATCATACAGCTGACAGCTTGGCTCATCAGTGCCAGAAACCAAAGGCCACTAAGTTAAGTAAGCTGTGTTCATTAAAGAAATTCTTGGTAATTACATTAACTGCTTCTCTTATGGTCTTCTTCAAACTAGTGACATCATCCCCAGTCCCCAAGGAAAAACAACACAAAGAGCATTTTTCCAAATATAACCCAAGCATAAGCCAATGGATCCAGTGGGTTGTTTTTAATTATGCATAAACATAGCATGATATAAGGCCTGACAGTACACAACTGTTCAACACACACGCTGTTAACAGCGAATGCTTCTCTGCTGAGGGCCTGCATACTCTTCCAGGTGTTTGCAGCTGCCAGAAAGGAGGGCTATATTTAGAGCGGCTACCTCAGGTCAAGCCCCATGCAACGGTGGCCTCTAGTATTAGTGAGTAATGACCGGAATTACATTACCACCAAATGCTGGCCTGTCACGTGTGTGCTAGATAAAATTTACATGGAGCAGAGCTGGGTGAGGGTCCAAACTGTGCCTGTTTATTTGACCATTCAATAGGAAAGCTTGGGCTTCAGTCTTTCCAGCAACTTCCTTATCTAGTTGGTACTTATCTAAAGTGAAGAATATGTGACTGGTCAAACTTAGGGAGGCCCAGATCCTACCACTCAGCAACAGACTCAGGAGTATGTCTGGAATCAGCCTTACATTTAGAGATCAGACATAAAACGAGGGAAAGAAAAAGAGGCCGAATTTGTATTTTGTTCTTCTGAAAACTTTTTAACTGTCCACCTTTTCATAAAGATAATTTTTTTTTTTTGCCAAAGGTCTCAGGCAGACAGCCTGAATTGTTTTCTGTTCACTTCGCTGTAAAATATGCTTGGGAGGGAAGAAACTATTTGTGCACTCAGGACAACTGCCAATTCTCATATTCAGCCTGTGTCATATTTCACCACTTGGCTGTGCCTGCTATCAGACAGGACTTTGAGACCAGCATAGCAGAAACACGAACAAGTGGAAAAGTCCAGTTACTCTACTTAGGCGGATCCACCCAACTCCTCAAACCTCTTTTCACACATTCCTACTTAATCCACAGCCAAGCCAACAAAACTGCTTACTTGTACCTATATTATCCAGAGAACTAAGCCAGAGAAAGATTAAGAAACATTTTTAAACCCCAAAGTGAAACTGAAAGTAGAGAACTAGTCTCCTGGCAGGAAGGAGTGAAGGATGACAAAGCATAATCATTTCCCAAGTACAAGGCGGAAAGAGAGGACATTAGCCTGGCAGTTCCCTAACCCACAGGGCAGGTACACAGCCCCCTCAGCGCTTAGACCATTTAGATCAATGCCTCCCTGGGCCAAGGAACAGGAGGAACAGACTTAAACAGCTCCAATTCAGTGTGAGAATAAGCAAACATGATAGCATGCACTTCTGCTTAAAACAACAGGCTCAACTACTATTAGGCAACAAGAAACTCCACATGCAACACAGATGGCTAAGGACATGGGAAAGAAACCCGGACACCACTCAGTATTCAGCCCAGCCTGAAAGTTTAAACCTCCAGGCTCCTTCAGTGTCTTCGCTCAAGAAAAGTTTTTACTCTGATCTCAAAGTTAAAAGTGCCTAAAGAACGAAGGGGAGCAGTGTAACAAGCGGAAAAAAGGCACAGGTGAAGAAGATGGGTGATGGTGATGATTACATAACATTGTGAATATACTTAATGCCACAGAACTATGCACTTTACAATGGTTAAAATGCTAAATTTTTATTTTACTTTATTTTTATTGATATGACCAACCTAGACAGCATATTAAAAAGCAGAAACATTATTTGGTCAACAAAGGTCCATCTAGTCAAAGTTATGGTTTTTCCAGGAGTCATGTATGGATATGAGAGTTGGACCATAAAGAAAGCAGAGTGCTGAAGAATTGATGCTTTTGAACTGTGGTGTTGGAGAAGACTCTTGAAGAGTCCCCTGGACAGCAAGGAGATCAAACCAGTCAATCCTAAAGGAAATCAATCCTGAATATTCATTGGAAGGACTGATGCGAAGCTCCAATACTTTGACCTGATGTGAAGAACTGATTCATCAGAAAAGACCCTGATGCTGGGAAAGATTAAAGGCAGGAGGAGAAGGGGACGACAGAGGATGAGATGGTTGAATGGCATACATGAGTTTGACTAAACTCCGGGAGCTGGTGGCAAGAAGCCTGGTGTGCTGCAGATCATGTGGTTGCAGAGAGTCAGACACAACTGAGCAACTGAACTGAACGGATAGTTGATTTACAATGTTGTGTTGGTTTCTGATGTACAGCAAAGTGATCCAAATATATTCTTTATTATATTCTTTTCCATTATGGTTTATCACAGGATATTGAATATAGTTCCCTGTGCTCTACAGTGGGACCTTGCTGTTCATCTGGTAGTCTGTATCTGCTAATCCCAAACTCCTAAATTTATATTCTCTGCACCCCATTTTCTCCTTTGGTAACAATAAGTTTGCTTTCTATGTCTGTGAGCCTGTTTTGTAAATAAACTCATTTGGATCATGTTTCAGGTTCCACATGTAGGTAATATCACTTGTTATTTACCTTTCTGACTTACTTTGATCAGTATGATAATCTCCAGGTGCATCCATGTTGCTGAAAGTGGCATTATTTCATTCTTTTTATGGTTGAGTGATATTCCATTATATATATTCACCACATCTTTGTTATCCATTCATCTGTTGATGGACAATGAGGCTGCTTCCATATTTTGGCTATTGTGAACAGTGCTGCGATGAACATGGGGGCGCACGTATCTTACTAGTTTTCTCCTGATACAGGCACAGAAGTGGAATTGTTGGATCATATGGCAACTCTATTTTTAGTTTTTTAAGGAATCTCCATACTGTTCTCCATAGAGCTTACACTAATTTACATTCCCAGCTGCAGTGCAGAAGGGTTCGCTTTTTTCCACACCCTGTCCAGCACTTGTTATTTGTAGACTTTTAAATGATGGCCTTTCTGACTGGTGTGAGGTGATTCCTCACTGTAGTTTTGATTTCCATTTCTCTAATAATTAGCAATACTGAGCATCTTTTCATGTGCTTACTGGCCATCCGTTTGTCTTCTTTGAAGAAATGTCTATTTAGAGAGTCTGCTCATTTTTCCATTGGGTTGGGTTTTTTTATTATTGAGTTGTATGCACCCTGTGCGTATTTTGGAAATTAAGCCTTTGTCAGTACATTGTTTGCAAATATTTTCTCCCAGGCCATCGGCTGTCTTTTCAATTTATTTATGGCTTCCTTCCTGTGGAAAAGTTTGTAAGTTTTTTATTAGGTCCCATTTCATTACAAAAACGTAAAATTTTAAATGGCTTTATTTAGAGGAAGCTCCTAACCCCCGGTTGTGGGGCTTTGAACAAGTGGCTAATCATCTGTGTCAGTTTACTCATGTACAAAACTGAGTTTTTTATGGTAGGTTTGGCTTATATTTTATATTACAAAGTTGGTGTTACAAGGTGGGCTGTGAAGACTGCATGAGGCAATGTGTGTAAATGCAATGCCTTAGGTTGGCAGACATTTAATTAACGAACATTTATCCATGTGCAAGGCACTCAGCCTTGGACAGAAAAGACACCCATTACAGGCAAGGGTCCTCTCCATTATAAAGCCCAGCAGCCTGCAGCAAACCAGGGACTCAAACAAGGGTAACTGCAACTATCTCTCACACTGATGCTTATCAGCCCAAGGCAGCTTTTCCATCTGGGGATAAAAAAATGGGCTTGGTGCACAACACAGTTTCAACCACACTGATAATCAAGTTAACCTGACTGGAGTAGATGAATCTGATAGTGCTGATATGTGTTTTCTGATGAAACACAATTCTGTAACTCAGAAGTGATACTGTCCAACCTTCATTTTATAGATGAGGCCACAGACACACCGACAGGTAAATAACTTGCACATGTCTATCTATATATCTTTTAACGTATCCAGAATTCTCCAATTATCTACTAATGCTCTGAATATCTTATTTTCTTAAGAACATACTAAGTACCATCATGAATTCTATAAATCGGCTAATTATAACATCTCATTAAGCCAAATTTTTGAAAGTGGTCAAATGTTTAATTGTGTATATGTTCACAAACACAGAAGATTTATTTTTGTACTGTTTATACAAACAAGTCAGATTAACAGTCTTATGAAGAAAAATCATCAATATACTGAATATACGTCAGGAACATCATCCCAAAAATACAGGAGTAAAAGAAAACAGTTAAGAAAACTAGGAAATCAAATTTAAGAAGGAATGCCACAAGTCCAAGTATTAGCTCAGATTTTCAGCAAAATAAAATTAGATATCTTTCCTTTTCCTCTCTGAACAAGAAACTGAAAAGGATTCAAATTACTTATAAGAAAAAAAAAAAAAGAAAACTATCCATACAATCTGGATATAAATTGGGAAATCAGAATAATGAATCGATCCATTTAAAAATGAACAGCAGCATCTTCAGGCTTCAAGCAATACTTACTCAGAACTTCAAGAAGTCTCTCTCACCTATGGAGTGTCAATGACCCTGCTCTCAAGGCACAGGCCTAGCAGGAACCAGGAAGACCTCACTATCCTGAATGACTGAGAAAACCTGACTAGAAAAAGGGTCAGCAAAACAGGTGGCAGTTTTTACCAGGGCTTTCCAACATCAACTCAACAGGCCTCTCGCGTGGAAGACGAAAATGAGGAGCAAAAAATGTGACTCTCAAGAATGTTAAGGCCTTCGAAGAAACAGAGAATTTTATTAAAACAAAGATGAATGCAGGTAGGGAACAGAAGCTGAACTAAAGAAGGCTCAAACATTTTCAAACCTAAAAATTAACTAACAGATGATACTATTTATTATGTGAAGACAGGAAGAAAGAACTAGGGAAAGATTTCATTAAGAGGAGCAGCAAAGGTCACACCACTGTTTACCCACTTCTTAGAGCCCTCGCCAAGTCCAAGATCATTTCTTCATCTTTCTTTTCCTGGCTATTTATTGGCCCATTAATTCTTAAACTTTTTAGAACTGGTCCTTCTAACAGCAGCAGCTATACCACTTCCAAAGAGAAAGTAAAAAACTAGCATTCTGCATGAAAACCCAAGGCAGCGGCGCTGTTTCAGATTATAAGTATGCAGTTTCAGGCTACATACTTTAAAGGATAAGATATAATTCAATGGTATTTACTTTATTCACAGGGATTTGCAACTACCTCTACTTTTAAACTTTTAAATCATTTGAGATGAACACCACATACCCATTAAGTAATCATTTCTCATTATTCCTTCCTCTCCAACCCCTGACAACTACAAATCTGTTTTGTCTCTATGAATTTGTCTATTTTGGATAATTTATATAAATAAAAGGAATGACACGATATGTGTAACCTTCTATGTCTGCCTTCTTCCACTGAGCATAATATTTTTGAGATTTATCCCAAATGGTAGCATGTTGATCAGTATTTATTCCTTTTTATGGCCTAACAATATTCCATTATATGTATATACTACATTTTGAGTATCCATTCATTTGTTGATGGGCATTTGGATTGTGTCTACCTTTTGATTACTACTGCTATAAACATTCATACACGAATGTCTGGGTGGGCATATGTGTTCATTTCTTCAGATATATATCCAAGAGTAGAACTTCTGGGTCACATGTAATTCTTCTGTTTAACTTTTTTGAAAAACCACCATACTGTTTTTCACATCAGCTGAACCGTTTTGCCTTTGTATCAACAATGTATAAGTGTTTCTATTTTTCTACATCCTCACCAATACTTCTTTTTTCTATTATTAGAGCAATCTTAGGGTGACTCCCTGGTGACTCAGACGGTAAAGAATCTGCCTACAATGTAGGAGACCCAGGTTCAGTCCCTGGGTCAGGAAGATTTCCCTGGAGAAGGAAATGGCTACTCACTCCAGAATTCATGACTGGAGAATTCCATGGACAGAGGAGCCTGGTGGGCTACAGTCCATGGGGTCACAGTCGGACATGACTAAGCGACTACCACTAGTGGGTGTGAAGTGGTGTCTGACTGTGGTTCTCACTTTCATTTTCTTAATGAGCAATAAACAACTTTTCATGTACTTGTTGGCTATTTGTATATCCTCTTTGGAAATAACATCTATTCAAATCCTTTGTTCATTTTTTGTGACTGGGTTGCTTTCTTTCTATTGTGCAGTTGTAAGAATTCTTTACATATTCTGGATACTAGAACCTTATTAGATATAAGATTTACAAATATTTTCTCCCATTATGCTGACTGTCTTCACTTTCTTGATAAAGTCTTCTGATGCAACACGAAGTTTTTTTGTTATTGCAGTCTAATTTATCTAGTTTTTCTTTTATTGCACGTGACTCTGATGTCAAATCTAAGAATCAGTAGCCAAATTCAAGGTCATGAAGACTTATCCCTATGTTTCTTCTAATAGTTTTATTGTTTTACTTTTATTTAGGTCACTGATTCATTTTTTATTTAATTTTTGTATAAAAAGTGAGGCAGAGGGTCTAACTTCATTCTTTTGTCTATGGTTATCCAGTTGTACCAGCCCCACGTGTTAAAGAAGATCAAATATTTTTAATAGAACAAAAAGCTGGACAGCCTCTTGGGTATGAGTGGGATTCCGCCCTCTGTGTGATCCTAGCTAGCCAGTGGTGACACTGGTTGCAATAAATGGAAATAAATAAACAGCCAATAAACAGAAAAGCTCAGCCCCCGGAAACCGAGCGGGGACAAGCGGGGACAAGCTGCGACGCGCGCTGCACCTCGCCATGACTCGGGCGCGGGGCACGTCTGCTCTGAGCAACTGAGACACATCCCACTCCCAAACACAGTTTCCAGGGCTGAAAGAACCAACAGTTATGTTCAGAATCAAACTAAATTAGCAGCATAAAAACCTTTCCCTAACTGCCCATCAATAACTATAGATAGTATTTACTTCTCCTATATTTCTTTTCATTAAATTTTCACTCATTCATGACTCTAGGTACTAGAACAGTAGATAAATAAGACAAAGTCTTTGCTACCAAGGAACACGAAGTCTGTTAAGAAAGATTTGGGGGACTTCCCTGGAGGTCCAGTGGTTGAGAATCCATTTTCCAAAGCAGGGGACACAGGTTCAATTCCTGGCTGAGGAACTAAGATCCCAAGCACCACAACTAGAGAGCCAGCATGCCACAACTGAGTCCATGCACTCTAGAGCCTGTGCATCACAACAAGAGAAGTCTGCGAGCTGCACGCAGAGAAGCCTGAGCGTGCCACAGCTAGAGAAAACCCCGCAACAAAGAGCCTGCATGCCACAAGAAGACAGCGCCAAGTTTAAAGGAAAAAAAAGGTTAATATTAAACAAGAAAAAGATGTGGAAACATAATCACAATTCAATGAAGTAAATTCAGAGAGGAAACCTAACCAAGGACTACAAAAGTACAGAAAATACCCTTCTCCAACTTAGGACTTTAGGGAAAGCATCATCAGCTAGGTAACATCAAAACAGTACCCCCAATGAACTGTTTAACCATCTAAAGAAAGAGGGTGAAGGGGCATTTCAGATACAGGGAGAGAATCTCCAAAGGCACACAGAACACCACACACTCACAAACAGCCAGAAAAAGAGATCTAACAACATTCAAGTCTCTGGTTCTGGTTGTTTATGAAGCCTAAAAGAATTGCTAAGTTAGGTTCTAAGATACTTTTGTATCGTTATTAATTCTCATTTTTATTCAGACTAGTTTAAGACAGAGTTCCATTCTCTCCAATAAAGTCCTAACTGAGACAAGACTAAGGTATTACAAAAGTTAGAAATCCACAATATATAACAAAGTCACGGTGAGGTAGGAAGAAATGGGCTCCCTCTGTCTTGGCTTAGCAAGACCACAGTCCTCGTATGTCGCAAAGTGACTGGTTACACTCCATACATACTCCAAAGCTAGATGAAGTCTTAGGAGCTTGGACGATAAAAGGAAACTGCCCACAGAACACTGGGCAAACTTGAGTAAAGTTCTTCAAGACAATCCAGTCTGGCCTTCCAAAGGAAGGCATGACATACAAGATAAGAATATAACTTTCTGCCTAAAGTCAGAGACCTGAAACTACTAATGGTCAGGTATTTAAGAGATTTATGCTGAATTTCAGGGCAAGAATTCTCTGTATCAAGAAAACGGTGAGACCCTGATGAATACAATATAGAAAGCCCCTTTCGAAACTTCTCCCAGGGTCCCCCAACCTGCCATCTCCTCCTTTCATTATGAAACATATCTGAAAGAAACATAGCTGGGGAGAGGGGAAATTTTAAAGGGAGTAACATTTCACAGATTTGAGAAAGCTCAAAATCCAGAATTATGCATCCATGCCCTGAATAGAAACCTTTAACCTGAAGTGGTAAGGAGAGCTAAGGGATCTAACCCAATGCTAGCAATTCTCTTTAGCAATCTCAGGAGACTCAAATCTGATTATATTATTACTGGAGTTGGTCATTTATCAAAGGGGATGTTTGAATATGAAATGGATAAGCAATGAACTAAAGTTTTTAAAAGAGCTCTATAATTATAGAGGTGCCTATAATTACTATACTCCTCATCAAGCCCTAGGCCCCCAAAGTAGCAGCTCACTGGAAGGGGAAAGCTAAGCAGCATGGCCTCATAAAGGACCTCTCTCCCACCCTGCCCCTGTATCTCTTGTGCTTCTCTCAAGGATGCAAGAAAAATATCAGACACGTGGAGTCTTTCTGGGAGAAGGCAGGCCAAGGCTTTTAGTTCTCTGCCAATGAGATGAGTCAACAGGTGACCACAAGACTTACTGACTGTATTTTATTGCTCCTGCCCTACAGAAGATGGTGCACACTTCTTCCTGCTTGTATCCCCCAGATTGAGAACACTGCCTGGCATATAGAAGGTGCTCAATAAATCTTTGTTTGAACAGAATACACTAGCGACCAAATACAGTACTGTTGACCCTTGAACAACATGAGGTAAATTGAGTATGTTCACTATAATTAGATTTTTTTTCAATAGTAAATACTACATGATCTGAGACTGGTAGAATCCACAGCTTGGGAAAAGCAGATATGGAGAGTCAAATTATATAAGTTATACACAGATTTTCCACTGCAAGACAGGTCTGCACCCCAACCCCTGCATTATTAAAAAGTCAACTGTATTTTTCCTTTCCTTTTATTACATTTTCCTCACAATTTTCCTCACAACTGTATACTGGAAGTATTGGCATATCTTCATTTATTGTGCTTTACAGATATAATTGCTTTTTCTTTTTGAAGACTGTGACTTAATTTATATAGTTATGGCTGCGCTGGGTCTTTGTCACTGCTTTCTCTAGCTGCCGTGCCCAGGCTCCTCTTGTGGTACCTGGGCTCTACAGTGTGCAGGCTTCAGGAGTTGGGGCTTGCAGGCTCTAGAGCACAGGCTCAGCAGTTGTGGCACATGGACTTGGTTACCCCAAAGCCTGTGGGATCTTCCTGGACCAGGGACCAAACCCATGTCCCCTGCATTGGCAGGCGTACTCTTAACCACTGGACCACCAGGCAGGTCCCTAGAGTTGCCTTTTTACAAACTACAAGTTTGTGGCGGCTATTCTCACCTTCTGAGATGGCCTACCCTCCTTCTGTGGAGTGTGTTTCTCTCTAAATAAACCCACTTCTTACCTATCACTTTGCCTCTCACTGAATTCTTTCTGCCACCAGACAGCAAGAACCTAAGCTTCATTAAGTCCTACAGCAGGACTAAAACCACCGATGAATGGACGATGTCAGCGATGTCAGTATTCTTCATACCAGAGAAGACCACCTGAGGCCAGGAACAGAGAAGCTCTTGAAAAAGACTATCTGAGGCCAGCTTAGGAACCACAGAAACCCATCAGACCACCTGAGGCCAGATTGGAGTGCAGGCCCTGTGCACACCTGATCTTTGATCTTATTAGCAACCCCACCCCTGAACAGTGGCTATAAAACTGCTCATCAAATTCTCCACCACTGGGACCCACAGTTTTCAAGGCAGGACCCCTTTGCCTGGCAAAGCAATAAAGCTATTCTTTTCTATTTCATACCCCTCAAAAAAAGTCTGTGGCAAGCAAGTCTATCATTACATTTTTCCAACAGCATTTGCTCACTTTGTGTCTCTGTATCCCATTTTGGTAAGTCTTACAATATTTCGAACTCTTCCATTGCTATATTTGTTATGGTGATTTGAGATCAGTGATCTATGATATTTCTATTGTAACATGAACTGTGCCCACATAAGACTGTAAAGTTAATTGGTAAGTGTGTGTGTTTTGACCACTCCACCAACCAGTCATTCTCCCTTCTCCTTGGATCTCCTTATTCTGAGATACACTGTTGAAATTAGATTGTGGCCTCTAAGTGTTCAAGTGAAAGGAAGAGTCACACATCTCTCACTTTAAAAGCTAGAAATGATTATGCTTAGTCAGGAAAGCATGCCAAAATACAAGACAGCCAGAAGCCAGGCTTCTTGCACCAAACAGCCATGCTGTGAAAGCAAAAGGAAAGTTCTTCAACAAAATGAAAAAGAGCACTCCAGTGAACGCACAAATCATAAGAAAGTGACACAGCCTTATTGCTGATGTGGAGAAAGTTAGAGTGTAGATAGAAGATGAAATCAGCCACAGCATTCCCTAAAGCCAAAACATAACCCAGAGCAAGACCCTAACTCTCTTCAGCTCCATGAAGACTGACAGAGGTAAGGAAGCTGCAGAAAAGTGCTAAAGCTAGCAGAGGTTGGTTTTGAAGTTTAAGAAAAGATGTGATCTCCATTTAATATAAAAGTGCAAGGTCCTGGAGGGAGCAAGTGCTAATGCAGAAGCTGCAGCAAGTTATCCAGAAGATCTAGATAAGAAAATTCATGAAAGTGGCTAGATTTTCAATGCAGATGAAACAGCCTTATAATGGAAGCACATGCCATCTAGGACTTTAGTGGCTAGAGAGAAGTCAATGCCTGGCTTCAAAGCTTCAAAATGAGAAGCTGACTCTCGCAGGGGCCAATGTAGCTGGTGGCTTTAAGTGGAGGTTGATGTTTATGTACCACTCCAAATACCCTAGGGCCCTTAAGAACTTTGCTAAACCCACTCTGCCTGTGTTCTGTAAAGCAACAACAAAGCCTGGATGGCTGAACATCTGTTTACAATATGGTTTACTGTTGTGATCTGCTCAAAAAAGATTCCTTTCAAAACATTACTGCTCATTGACAATGCTCCTGGTCACCCAAGAGCTCTGATGGAGACGTGCAACGAGATTAACATCGTTTTCATGCCTTCTAACATAACATCCCTCTGTAGCCATAGATCAAGGAGTCATTTCCATTTTCAAGTCTTTTTCTCTAAGAAATACATTTTGAGGCTACAGCTGCTACAGATAGTGATTCCTCTGGTGAATATGGTCAAAGGCAATTGAAAACATTTTGGAAAGGATTCACCGTTCTAGATGCCATTAAGAACATTTGTGATTCATGGAAGGAAGTCAAACTACCATCATTTACAAGAGTTTGGAAGAAGCTGATTGCAACCCTCATGGATGACTGTGGAGGGGTTCAGTGAAGGAAGTAACTGCAGATGTGGTGGATGTACCAAGAGAACGAGAAACGGAGCCTTAAGATGTGACTCAACTGCTGCAATTTCAGGATAAAACTTGGACCAATGAGGTTCTTAGGGATGAGCAAAGAAAGTGGCTCCTGAAATGGAATCTACTCCAAGTGAAGATGCTGCAGAGATTGCTGAAATGACAACAAAGGACTTAGATTATTACATAAACTTCCTTGATAAAGCAATGGCAGGGTTGAGAGGACTGACTCCCAATTTTGAAAGAAGTTCTACTGTGGGTACAATACTGTCAAACAGCATTGCATGCTACAGACAAATCGTTCATGAAAGGAAGAGGCAATCAATTGGGCAAACTTCATTGTTCTCTTACTTTAAGCTGCCTCAGCCTGAAAAAGCAGAGAAAGCAATGGCACCCTACTCCAGTACTCTTGCCTGGAAAATCCCATGGACGGAGGAGCCTGGTAGGCTGCAGTCCATGGGGCTGCAAAGAGTCGGACACGACTGAGCAACTTCACTTTCACTTTTCACTTTCATGCATTGGAGAAGGCAATGGCAACCCACTCCAGTGTTCTTGCCTGGAGAATCCCAGGGACGGGGGAGCCTGGTGGGCTGCCGTCTATGGGGTCGCACAGAGTTGGACACGACTGAAGCAACTTAGCAGCAGCAGCAGCCTGAAAGCAGTCACAAAAAGAAATGTGCACATCCACGTTCACAGCAGCATTATTTACAATAGCCAAAAGGCGGAAGCACATGTCTATCAACATGTGGTATATACATACAGTGGAATATTACTCAACCTTAAAAAGGAAAAACTGTCCCATGCTGAAACATGGGTAAACATTGAGGATACTATGCTTAGAGATAAGCTGTCACCAAAAAAGACAAATACAATATTAATGGTAGTCACAAGTATCTAGAGTAGTCATTAACAGAAACGGGAAGTAGAATGCTGACTGACAGGGGCAAAGCGAAGGGGGAAATGAGGAGTTATTGTTTAATGGGTACAGAGTTTCCATTTTGCAAGATAAAAAAGTTCTGGAGATTAACTGTACAACATGCTTAACACTACTGAACTATACACTTAAAAACCATTAAGATAATAAATTCTATGTTACATGTATTTTACCACAATTTTTTAAATTATTAGGATGAAACCAATGTGTTTCATTAAGAAATTTGGACTTATTCCTATAAGGAAATGAGAGCATAGAAAGGTTATAAAAACAACTCTTTTGAAGTACAATTTAGGCAGCATAAAATACTCATTTCAGCTGCACAACTGAATGATTTTTAGTAAAGTTACCGAACTATAAAACAATCGTCATGTTTCAGAACATTTTCATCACCCCAATAAAGTCCGAATGCCTGCAATGTACACATATGTTAATGGCACAGGGGAATTAAGAATGCTAATCAGGTGACCTGGACATAGGAACATTATCCTGGATTATCCAGGTGAACTCAATGTAATCACTTCCTTAAGCACAGAAGAGGGAACTGACAGAGAGAAGCAGAGAGAAAGCAGTGTGAGAAGGAGCCACCTGACGTGCTGGCTTTGAAAATGGAGAAATGAGGCCATAGGCCATGGGGCGGTATGTGGCCCCTGAAGTGGTAAAAGGCAAAGACATGAATTTGAATTCTCCAGCAAGCTTAGCAGCAACAGCAAGAACACAGCCCTGATACACCTTAATTTTAACCCAGTGAGACTCATTTTGCATTTCTGAACTCCATAACTGTGAAATTATAAATTGGTGTTTTTTAAAACCACTAAATTTGTGGTAATTCATTAACAAAAAACAGGAAAAAATTAATACAATGGTTATTTGCTGTATTAGTTTTGCTACTTTACTGTTAACATGTGTTTGAAAATGTATATCATACAAGGAAACTATGAATGTAAAAAAAAAATGAAGAAATGTTACAAATAAAAAGCTGCTATTTTCTGCTGAGTCATTTCCTTCATCATAGCTGTGCTCTCAAGAACTCAATTACCCATTAAAGATGCACATTTAGAAATAACTCCCATCTTTCTTGCTTCTGTCCCCCACCCTCTGCTATGTAACTGTCGTGGATACTTCCTAAAAAGGTCAACAATCGCTAGGTTCAGTGCTAACTGCAATTCTGAAGATACTGGAGTCGAGGAGACGTGCCCAAAGTAGACGTGAAAGCGTATGACACCCAAAAAGTCCCAGAATGACGAACACAAAACACGATTCAGACAAAACTATTTTCATAAACAAAGCATTTGTGGCTTATTGTTGTTCATAAACTTTCTTTGGCATATAATTTAAGGCAGCAGTTACAGAATGATCAGGTAAATCTGTAATTAAGTATGGTTTTCACAAGTGTTTACCTCACAAGGAACTTAGAATAGGCCAGTAAAGGTTAAAATGTGTCTTACCCTACAACCTAGTCAGAAATGTGTCTAAAAGGTACTACTTTTATTATTTTTTTAAAAGTGCCACAAAGCCAAATTTTAAACCAACATTCCACTCTCAAATCTAGCTGTTGTTGCTGCATATAGAGCAAAATAAATGAAGGGCCTTCAAAAAGAAATCACACATCTTTTACCGTGTGTGTGTGTGTGTGTGTGTGTGTATGCACGCTTAGTTGCTCAGTTGTGCCCAACTCTTTGAGACCCCATGGGCTGTAACCCCCAGGCTCCTCTGTCCATGGCATTCTCCAAGTGAGAATACAGGAGAGGGTTGCCATTACCTTCTCCAGTCCTGACCCAGGGATTGAACCCAGGTAGGTCTCCTGATTGCAGGCAGGTTCTTTACCGTATGAGCTACAGGGAAGTCTTCTATCTATACCTTTGACTAAAAGGCTCCACACCAATCTTATATGTCCTGCCTAGAGATTTCCTGATGGTGTGTTACAAGAACTACACTGACCAAACCATCTCTGGAGAACACAACAGTAAGCCTCAGCCTATTCACCTCCAAAAATGACCGTACCTTATGAATCTTAATAAAACTTGACCAAGTCCTATGTAATATGATGAACAATGCCAATGCAATGTTATCACTACCAAATAACATCTCGTGGCCTTAATGTCTACTCTGCTCATTCTGCAGCCAACACATCTCCAAATACTCTGGCTATATTTGGCTGTTCTCTGGTACATGTGGGATAGGTACCTTAAAAAGCTACATACTTAGAGCTGGAAGACTAAATTAAATTGGACAGAACTAGGGAAAAGGCAGATTTTGTCACAGCTCACAAACCTGTCAGGACCAGGCCCCTTTTTCTTTTATGAACAAATAAAACAAAAGTATAAAGTGTCACAAATTGGTGCCATCTTTAGTAACAACCCACTGAGAACAAACAAGGAAGACAACATGGAGAGAATATTTCCTGTAAAAGCCCTTACAACAGTCTCAAGTATTCCTAATGTTCTCACGTCTGGGCAACCATCTGCACAGGAGAACAGTCAGGTTTGGGCAGCTCATCCAACTATGGCATTTCTTCTACGTTACAGAAGAAAAGGATTTTTAAAAATAGCTACTTTGCATGATACTACATAATTACCACCAGTTAAATTACTATCAAAAAAAACAAAAAAACAAAAAAAATCACAAAACTATCCAAAGGAACATGGGGTGGGGAGGGGGGAACTAATTTGGTTCACAAAGCAAAACTAACAAAAACTCAGGAAAAAACTTTCTGTAACTTGTTCTGATTTTTCCCTAAAAAGAGTGGTCTCTCAAAGACAGAAATGCAAACATCTCCAATCAATGCAAACACAATGAAAAAGTATATGTATTTCAAGCGTCACAAAGGCCAAGGAGATCTCTCTCTCCGGTACTGCTTCTTTGGATCCTCTATAGCTGAGGTCAAGGTAAATATGTTCAGCTCCACACTATTGAGACAAGTAACCAAAATCTGCTTCATTCATCATAAAATCCTTCATAACTCTGGTTAAGTCCCATTTAAAAATTAGCAGTATCCATATTCCTGGGGAGAAAGAATCAATACTGTGAAAATGACTATACTACCAAATGCAATCTACAGATTCAATGTGATCCTATCAAATTACCAATGGCATTTTTTCACAGAAGTAGAACAAAAAATTTCACAATTCATATGGAAACACAAGACCCCAAATAGCCAAAGCAGTCTTGAGAAAGAAGAATGGAGCTGGAAAGAAGAATCAACCTCCCTGGCTTCAGATTATACTACAAAGCTATAGTCATCCAGACAGTACGGTACTGACATAAAAACAGAGATATAGACCAATGGAACAAGAAAGAAAGCCCAGAAATAAATCCATGCACCTATGGGTCCCTTCTTTTTGACGAAGGAGGCAAAAATATACACTAGGACAAAGACAGTCTCTTCAATAAACGGTGCTGGGAAAACTGGAGAGCTACATGTAAAAGAATGAGATGAGAACACTTCCTAACACCACACACAAAGATAAACCCAAAATGGATTAAAGACCGAAATGTAAGACCAGAAACTATAAAACTCTTGGAGGAAAACACAGGCAGAACACTGAATGACATAAATCAAAGCAAGGTTCTCTATGATTCACCTCTTAGAGTAATGGAAATAAAAACAAAGATAAACAAGTGGGACCTGATTAAACTGAAAAGCTTTTGCACAGCAAAGGAAACTATAAGCAAGGTGAAAAGACAACCCTCAGCATGGGAGAAAATAACAACAACTGAAACAACTGACAAAGGATTTATTTCCAAAATATATAAGCAGCTCATACAACTCAATGCCAGAAAAACAAACAATCCAATCAAAAGGTGGGAAAAAGACCTAAACAGATATTTCTCCAAAGAAGACATACAGATGGCTAACAAACACATGAAAAGATGCTCAACATTGCTCATTATTAGAGAAACGCAAATCAAAACTACAGTGAGATGTCACCTCACACCGGCCAGAATGCCCATCCATCAAAAAGTCTACAAGCAATAAATGCTGGAGAGGGTGTGCAGAAAAAAGGAAACGCTCTTGCACTGTTGGTGGGAATGTAAATTGATACAGCCACTATGGAAAACAGTATGGAGATTCCTTAAAAAACTAGGAATAAGATCACCATATGACCCAGCAATCCCACTCCTAGGCATATACCCTGAGGAAACCAAAATTGAAAAAGACACATGTATCCCATTGTTCTTTGCAGCACTATTTACAATAGCTGGAACATGGAAGCAACCTAGATGCCCATCGACAGATGAATGGATAAAGAAGCTGTGGTATATACACACAATGGAATATTACTCAGCCATAAAAAGGGACGCATCTGAGTCAGTTCTAATGATGTGGATGAACCTAGAACCTATTATACAGAATGAAGTGAGTCAGAAAGAGAAAGATAAATATCGTATTCTAACGCACATTTAACAGAATCTAGAAAAATGGTACTGAAGAATTTATTTACAGGGCAACAATGGAGGAAACAGACATGGAGAGAGGGGAGGAGAGGGTGAGATGTATGCAAAGAGTAACATGGAAACTTACATTACCATATGTAAAATAGATAGTCAACAGGAATTTGCTGTATGGCTCAGGAAACTCACACCAGGGCTCTGCATCAACCTAGAGGGGTGGGACTGAGAGGGAGGTTCAAAAGGGAGGGGATATACGTATACCTATGGCTGATTCATGTTGAGGTTTCACAGAAAAAAACAAAATTCTGTAAAGCAATTGTCCTTCAATAAAAATAAGTTAGTTTTTTTAAAAAAAGCAATCTTTTCCTTCAAACCTCTGAAACAAGGCTTAGACTGCATTTCCCACTAAATTTCTGAAAGGCCTCAATGACCACGTTTAAAAAAAAAAAAAAAAAAAGCTGTATCTTCAGAAAAGACTGCAAACTAATATACACAGAAGGAACAACAGAATTGAAAATTCAGAAAATTTATCTTATTGCAATCACCTGGCAGTAAACAACCCAAGCAAGGATCATCAATGGATACTAAAACATCAATGGATACTAAAGATTGCTGGGAAAAGGGATATTCTCACAGTTTCTTACAGATTACTTATTAATTACAAAGGACAGTTAACAGATATACACTGTCTTAAATAACTAAATACTCAAATTTTGCCCAATAATGGAACAAACAGCAGATGTAACAGAAGACACAGAATCATCTGTTATTATTTCTAACAACAGAATGCTTATTAACCTTAATTTGGCCATGAGGAAACAGATTAGTCAACAATATGGGACACTCGAGAGGACAACTGGCCCGAACTCTTAAAAAATGTCAGTGTTGGACTTCCTGGGTGGTGCAGTAGATAAGAAACTGCCTGTCAATGAAGAGGACATGGGTTTGATCCCTGGTCCGGGAAGACTCCACTTGCTGGGGAGTAACTAAGCCGCTGCATCATAACTACTGAGCCTCACTCTAGAGCCTGCGCTCTGCAACAGAAGTGGCTAACGCTAGAAGCCTGAGCACCACAACAAAGAGTAGCCCCCGCTCAGCGCAACGAGAGAAAGCCCAGACAAGCAACAAAGACCCAGCGCAGCACGCCCCGAGAAAACACCACCAAAAACCCAAGGTCATAAAACATGCAAATGGTAAAGGTTGAGGGGCTGTTTCAGATTAAAGACATGACAACCTAACATAACACGAGGTGCTTGAGAAGATTCTGGATTGTTTCAAAGGGCATTTGGGGAAAAAATAGGAAAATCTAGATATGAACTGTATTTGAAAAACACTAGTATTTCCAGGCTAAATTCTTTGGGAGTGACAATGACATTGCATATATGCAGCATGATGCCCTTGTTCTTAGAAAATACCTACCGAAGGACTAAGGGGTGAAATGTTGCGATGACTGCAATTTATCACAGATGGTTCAAGGGGCAAAGTAGTATAAAATCCAGAGAGAGAACTCACATACATTGCGGGTGGGAATGTAAAATGATAGTTACTTTGGAAAAAGATACTTGGGAATTTCTTAAAAAGTTAAACATAACTTTACAATAAAAAAATGGCAGTTAATTCCTAGGTATCTACCCAGAAGAAATTAAAACACACATAAAAAGGTCTTGCAAATCAATGTTCATAGCAGTTTTATTCATAATTGCCAAGAAGCAAGAAAAGATCCAAAGGTCCATCAACTGGTAAATGGATAATCAAAATGTGGTATATATCAATACAATGGAAAATTACAACATAATAAAATGGAAAATAAATAAAAATACTGATACATGCTAAAACATGGATAAACACCACACAACACTAAGTGAAAGAAGCCACATACAAAAGAGCACTTATTATATGATTCCGTTCATATGAAAAGTAAAGAAAAAGCAACAATTCAGAGACAGAAAAAAAAGTAGTGTTTGCCTGAGGCTTGGAGTAGGAATGGGGATGAATTATAAACATGTAGACGAAATTTTATGGAAATGATGAAAATATTACACAACTGGACTGCAGGGATGGTGGCTCAGTTCTGTAAACTTACCAAAAACCATTCAGTTATCTATTTTAAGTGGGTTAACTTATGATGTGTAAGTTATATTCAATAAAGATACTGTAAAAATAAAGCAGACATGGTAAAATGGCCATTACACAGGTATTCGTTGTGCTAGTTTTTCTGTAGTTCTGAAAGTCTTCAAAATAAAAAGCTGGGGGTAGACCAGAATGAACTCTGCAAAGCACACACTTACCCAAAATCAGTTTTTAACTGCAGATTTCCCAAAAGAAGTAAAAGGGCAGAGCACAACTCTGAAAAGATTAGGATTAAATAAAAGAACACAGTAGAGGGATTCCCAGTGGTTAAGAATCCGCCTGCCAGCGCAGGAGTTCAATCCCCAGTCCGGAAAATCCTACATCCCACGGGGCAACTAAACCTGGGCCCACAGCTACTAAGCCCACTCGCCCTGCGGCCCACGATCCGCAGCAAGAGAAGACCTCGCGCGCAACGAGGGAAAGCCCTCACACAGCGACGAAGCCCCAGCCCAGCCAAAAATAAAAACTAATATGGAAACCACTGTTTATAAATAAATTCAAAATAGTGGTTAGCTTAAAAAAAAAAAAAAAAAAACAACAGTGGACCAAGGTCCAGTTTTTATCTGAGACTGTGATTTAAAAATTTTCTCTACTTTTAGGTATTATTTTTCCTAATTACACAATACATTTTCTTTACAGAAAATCTGTAAATTAATGTGAAAAAGGATTAAAGTATAAAAAAGAAGATAAACAACTATACAATCTCACAGTCAGTGATAACCATTTGTAGTTTGTTCTTTATCCTTCAGGTAAAAGCAGACCCATTTTAGTGAATGGACGCTATCTAAATACACATCATTACCTGATCGGTTATTCAACTGGTATACCAAAACTTTATAGCATATCCAATCACATGAATCATAAGAATAAAAAAACAAAATAAAAAAATTTTAGATGCAAATCCAATACTTCTTTTCAGCTTCCAATTAAAAACTTCATACTTTAGCCTCTGTTCTCTCCCAAAAGCCTCCTAAAATTTAAGTACTGTGCTATAGACTGAATGAATGCTTGTGCCCTTGCCCCCGCCCCAATTCACTGTGAAACCCTAACTCCCAATGCGATGGTAATAGGAGGTGGAGCCTTTGCGAGGTGATTCAGTCATGAGGGTAAAGCCCTCTCAGAGGATGGAATCAGTGTCCTTGTAAAAGACATCCTAGAGAGCTCCCCTGCCCCTTCCATCACATGAGGTTACAATGAAAAGCCATCTGTAAGCCATGACCCTCACCAGACATCCAATCTTCTGGCACCCTGATCTTGGACTTCCCAGCTCACAGTCTATATTTTTGTTATAGCAGCCTGAATGAAGAAAAATTGGAGGGAAAAGTCAGAAAAATCACAAGGACAAAATAAACAAGTGCGGAGGCAACACATGGGTCGCTAGAAAGCAGGCAGCAAAGTGGTCAATGACTTAGCTGACCTGCAACAGATGACTCCTCCTGGGTCAGCAGTCACAACAAGCAGAAAAGCAATCCAACTTAAGATCAGGATTCCCAAAAGGTTGAGAAACTAAGAGCACCAAGTACCCTACACGTGAAGGTTTTTAACATGGATAAAAACAGAAGTAATGCATTTATTTGCCCAAACTATGCATTAGACCGCAGATCCCCAATTCAGTCTAAACACTGTGGAGCTGGTGAGTGCTCCACCCTGGAGGAAATGGGTGGAGCTGTTAAGCCCTCAGTTAACAAACCCTACAGTCTGGCCCACAACTTCCAATTTACTTTTGTGTCCTACTCTTAAATAAAAGTAGATAGCTAAGAAACAAGTACTTAAGGTAAAAAGTAATATAAAAAACTAAAACAAGTCAACACAAAAGGCAACTTGAAGAAAACAACTCTCAGGAGATCTCAGAAAGCAGAGCAAAAATTTTGTCAAAAGTTCATTAAAAGAGAAAAGAAAAAAAAAAAATAAAACAGAAGACCAGACCAAAAAATCCAGTATCTGAAAAATAGGCATTCTAAAGAAAGAGAACAGAGTAAATAAAGAGGAGGAAATCAAAGAATTAATTCAAGAAAATTTCTAAGATCTAAGAAAAACAAATGGACAAACAGAACAAAATACAGAAATACAGAGAGAACAAACAGGTGGTTGCAAGAGAGAAGCAGCTAAGCGGAGCAAAGAAATACGTGAGGGAGATTAAGAGGAACTTTCAGGTGCAAAAAAAATGAGTCACAGTTATGGAAATGTACAGCGTGAGGAGTATCAAGAGTGGCCATCTTTGTACAGTGACATACCATAACTACACTTACCCGACTTACTATGGTGATCATTTCAAAATATACTGAAATATCAAATCACTATGTTGTGTGTCAGGAACTAACTTAGTGTTGCTGTAGGTCAATCATACTTCAAAAACATAACTCCTTAAAAAGATCAGATTTTTGGTTACCAGAGACAGAGGCGGGAATTGCATGAAGGCAGTCAAAAGCTACAAACTTCCAGATATATGATAAATAAGTACCAGGGATGTAATGTACAACATGATAAATATAATCAACACTGCCACATGTTACACATGAGAGCAAATTCTAAGAGCTATCTCACATGAAAAAATGTTTTTTTCTATTTCAATTTTGTATCTATATGAGATGATGGATGTTTACTAAACTTACTGTGATAATCATTTTATGATGTATGTAGTGAAGTCATTATGCTGTAAACCTTAAATTTATACAGTGCTGTATGTCAGCCAGGGGCTTTCCAGGTGGCTCAGTGGTAAAAGAATCCGCCTGCCAATGCAGGAGACACAGGAGACATGAGTTTAATCCACTGGGTCAGGAAGAGCCCCAGGAGAAGGAAATGGCAACCCACTCCAGTACTCTTCCCTGAGAAATCCCATGGATGGAGGAGCCTGGTAGGCTCCAGTCCATGGGATCCAACAGAGTCAGATACGATTGATCGACTAAACAACATGTTAACCGAATCTCAATAAAACTGGAAGAAGAAAAAATAAGAGATATTCCAAGAGAGAATAGTTTCCACACTAAAAGGGCTACCCAAAACTAAGCCCGACGTAAGAGAACACAGGCTGAAATGCATCACTGTCAAGTTTCGGGACACTGGGGACACAGCTAAGTTACCAAAAGCTTCCAAGAGGGAAAATGCAGAATTCGAAGAACAAAGCACCAGGTCAGCATCACATTTCAACATTTTCACTGCAAAACACAAGATAAAGGAACAATGCTTTCAAAAGTCTGAGAAAAATATTTCTAATCTTCAAGTTGCTACCTAAACAATCCTGGGGTATAAACTAAACATCAGAGTAAAATAGTTTTCAGAATATGAAAGTCAAATTTTATCTCCTCTACATTCTCTATTGGAAAAGGAAATGGCAACCCACTCCAGTATTCTTGCCTAGAGAATCCCGTGGACAGAGGAGCCTGGTGGGCTGCTGTCCATAGGGGCGCATAGAGTTGAACATGACTGAAGCGACTTAGCATGCATGCATGCATGCGTTGGAGAAGGAAATGGCAACCCACTCCAGTGTTCTTGCCTGGAGACTCCCAGGGATGGAGGAGCCTGGTGGGCTGCCATCTATGGGGTCGCACAGAGTTGGACACGACTGAAGTGACTTAGCAGCAGCAGCACTCTCTATAGGAAGTTTACAAATGGGGTCCAGGAAACTGAGGTTCTGACAAAGTGGGGGAGAATACGCAGCAGACCAAGAGTTCTGCAGTGCAGTAGGCCAACACTCTGCAAGAGACTTCTTCACAAAGATAAAACTGAGAGCGGGCACCTAAAGCATCTCAACCTACTGAGAAGATGTTTGTAATTGGTAGAGTTTGAACGACTGAACTGAAAGAGTTTGAGGATAACTCAGTTTTAAAATCTGACTCCTATACAGAAAAAAATATAATATTCTGTATATCCTGTATATAGACGTTGTATAGATGTTGAACTGAGCTGTATACCTGAACTTAATAAATAAAGCATTTTAAAACTAAGACGGAGCAAACCAAAAAATTAAGTCAATTATCCCCCTTATGGCAGCAAAAGATTGTGCAGAAGAGGAAAAGGAATCCCAACACACTAATGGCTCAAGTGTCAATGAGGATTTTAAATAGTTAAAAAAAAAACGAACAAACACTGAAAACTGACTTAGATAATTAAAATGGGAGCATCAGAGAGGATTAATGTAACTAAAAATAACCATGTGCTGCGTACAGCTCTAAATCTTTACACATATTTATCCAATCCTCAGATATAAACTGATATTATCCTTTACATATAAGGAACCAAGGCACAGAGAGAATAAAATAACTTGCCAAAGGTCACACAGATAGTAAACAGTAGAAGCTTTGAACTTTGCTCTTCACCACATTGGCTCTCACAAAGTGACATTCTCATCTCCCTATAAAAGTCAACAGATAATGGTCAAAACAAAAAAATCAATAGAGTGGTAAAAACCCAAAATTCGGTTTAAAGAATTTAAAAAGACTGCCTTTGGGGAATGAGACATACACACCAATACAACAGAAGCAGCAGCTCAAAACCAAGCCCAAATATACATATAAGCACAGCACTTCAAATCATTCAGGCAAGATGTGAATTTCACAATGAATGGGAAAACTGCCTAATCATCTGAAAAACATGTTAGATACCAACCCCAGCACACTGTCCAATAAATTTCAGCTGTATAGAAGATTTATAAGTAAATTATGCAATCATAAAGAAAACAGATGTGAATAATTATATAACAATTAGGTAAGGGGTTGGATTTTTAAGCAGAAATCTTAGGAAAAGACTGCTGGATTCAACATCATAAAAATTCACCAAAAAAACCTGCTACATGGTTTTAAAAAATTATAAACAATGTTAAAAGACAAACTGGAGGAAAGGCAAGCATTTAATAAGCTATTTTCCTGAATATGCAAATGGCTCACACAAATTAATAAAAAAAAAACACAAACAGTAACAACTGTTTGAGGTGGAAAACACACACGAGCCACAGAACAGTATAAATGGTTCCAGTCAAGCTGGGGGGAATACAAATGGCCAATAAGGATAAAGGAAGATGTCCCACCTCACTCAGAATTACAGCAATACAAGTTAACCAGAATACATATTTATCCTATTAGACCAGCAACAGGTAAAACACTATTCTTCCATTGCTAAGAGGGTGGCAAAACAGGCATTCCTTGTATGTAGTAAAAATAAATACTGATACAATACTCTTGAAGTGAATTTGATACTACCTATCAAAATTTAAATTGCCCATACACCTAACCCCTGCAATCCCACTTCAAGGACTGCATCCGCAAGTTTGTATCAAGACACCTAATACCAGAGTAACTTTATAAAACCAAGTACCTGTCCATCAATAAGAAAGGAGCTAAACAAAATGTGGTCAGCCACAACTGAATAATACCATGCATCCATTAAAAAAAAAAAAAAAAGATGGTACACATTGTGAAGTTAAGCTAACTTAAGAACAGTTATGTACAGTGTGATTCCCTCTGTGTGTGTGTATTTTAAAGCATGACAGGGATAAGACCTCTATATATGAAATGGTACACCAATATCTCCTGCTCTCCCAGTAGAGTCTTGACAACCAAGGTGAATGATGGACCTAAAACAGCTTGGCCTAAAGTCCATACTAATAACATGTCAACGTTTCTTTTAAAGCACTGAGCAGGGGCAAGTTTCTATATACAGGTAAAGGAATATTGTGAAGCCTTTAAAAATAAAAGTGTAAGGGCTTCTCTGGCAGTTCAATGGCTAAGACTTTGTCTTCCAAAGCAGGGGTGTGGGTTCAATCCCCGGTGGAGAGCTAAGATTCCACCTGCCTCGGGGCCAAAAGCCCAAAACAGAAGCAATATCGAGACAAACTCAATAAAGACGTTGAAAATGATCCCATAAAAAAAACTATTTAAAAAAATGTAGAATCTTATTAAGAATGGAGAAATGGTCACAAGACATTGTTGTTGTTGCTGTTGTTTGACTGCTTTTTTTGTTTATTTATTCGGCTGTGCTGTGTCTTAGTTGCAGTATACAGGCTCAGTAGCTGGGCAAATGGGCTTAGCTGCCCTGTGGCACGGGGGATCTTAGTTCCCCGACCACAGATTGAACCCCCATCCCCTGTATTGCAAGGCGGATTCTTAGCCACTGGACCACAAGGGAAGTCCCATAATAAGAGAGTTTTTAAGTGAAAACAGATTACAAATAGTGTGTATATGGGTTGAAGGGTATCCCCCTGAATTCATGTCCTCCCAGACTCTCAGAACCATAATCTTTGTAGATGCAATCATAATAGATTTTCTTGTTTAGTTGCCAAGTTGTGTCTGACTTTTCTGTGACCCCATGGACTGTAGCCCACCAGACTCCTCTGTCCATGGGATTTCCCAGGTAAGAATACCGGTGTGGGTTACCATGTACAGAAAAAGGTCATAAGACTACTGAGAAAAAAACGGGACTGAGGCAACTACCAGCCAAGGAATACCAAGAAATGCCAGGAGCTATCAGAAGCTAAGAAGAGGTAAGAAGAATTCTTCCCTAAGAACCTTTCAAGGGGGCATGACCCTGGGGATGCCCTAAATTCAGACTTCCAGCCTCCAGAGTAAGAGAATAAATTTGTTTTAAGCCACCTAGTTTGCGGTAATTTGTTATGGCAGTCCCAGAAACCTGTATAGTGTGTAAAACACAACAATCAGGAGCACAGAAGTCTGGTCCCAGGCTGCTTATATTTTAATCCCACCATTTATTACCCACATAACTTTAGGTAACCTCTTTAACCTTACTCAGTCTCTTATTTTCTGTAAAATGAGGGTAACAGTATTTACCTCTTAGAATTTTTATGAACATTAAATTATATATTAAGCTTAATCACTTAAAACGATACCCAGAATATAGCAAATACTCCACTTCTGTAATGCAAACACAGGTACAAACACAGTAGTATTAGAAGGATATAGATCAAAAGGTTAGAACTGTTTATTTCTGAGTCCTATAAGTATGGCTTATTTTTTTCTTTTTGGTACTTTCTAGCTTATATGTAACAAGATTTATGCCATAATAAAATTATTATTATTAAATTTTAAAATAAAAAGGCAGCAGTTCCCAGTTACAGTTGTATGCAAACTGCATCCATCAGCTAATGATTTCCACTACTCAAAGCCAGTTATCAAAGTTTTTTTTTTTTAATTAAAAAGCAAAATTTACTTTAGAAGATAAAACACTGAAAAGCATTTAGAAGCACATGATTGTACCATTCAATCAATCATTAGTAAGCTGTTGCTGCACAATAGGCTATGAATCACTGACCTCAAGCACAGTAAGTCAAGTTCCAACTCCTGGAAACACACTGAAGACTCCAGGCTCACACATTTTAAGAAAACACAACTGTTCATTTTTAAAGTGAGTCTTTTCAAACCCAGTACACAGTAAATTCAATGGGGCTGTTTGATATTTAGAATAAACTGCTACTGCTCTCATACATTAACTTTAACAAATCATTAGAAAATCACTTACAAAATCAGTTACCCTTCCACCAAGCAAAAAAATGTATTAGTGTCATTTGCACAAGATGGCTTAACAACGAGTTAAGTCTCAGACTTCCCTGGTGGTTCAGTGGTTGAGAATCCACCCGCCAGGCGGTTTGATCCTGCTCTGGCAAGATTACACGTGCTGCAGAACAACAAAGCCCATGCGCCCCAGCTGCTGAGTTCGTGCCCCAGAGCCTGCGAGTCAAAACTCCCGATGCCCTCGTGCCCTAGAGCCCAGGCTCTGCAACAAGAGAAGCCACCCCAAGAAGCCCGCACACCCAGACTAGAGAAAGCCGGGGCGCAGCCAAAGGTAAAACAAATAATAAAAATTTTAAAAAAGAGCTAAACCTCTTCGGTGAGTTTTGGGTCCCTAAAAAGTTCAAATTATGAAGTGTGTTCTCTGACAATACCTCATGAGTAAATTCAGTCAAGCACACTACTAGATGTTTGAGTTACATATTTTGCTCTTAATACACCAAAACAAAGGTTTAACATGGAACCACTAGATGAGAATCTGTTAATACAGCGAAGGAATTCTACTATATTTGAAGAGACCAAATCCACCAATGCATGGGGTTTTTTTGTTGCTGCTGCTTTTTGTTGGTTTTTACTGTGTTTTTTCTTATTGAATTATAGTTGGTTTACAATGTATTAATTTCACCATTGCCCTGACAATTTAAAAAGTGTATCTATTTGATCAGCCTATCCAAGTACTTTGACAGCTAATTCAGTACCCACTGAAGCTAAAGAGGTGCAAGAGATATGGTACTCACTACTCTGGATAGGAAGAAGAATTATTCAAATAGCAATACCACTATTAAAAATTTTTATACACATTTAATTTTTTATATGTATATACAAATATATGAACTTCCCTGGTGGATCAGTGGTAAAGAATCCACCTGCCAATGCAGGAGACACAGTTTGATCCCTGGGTGAAGAAGATCCCCTGGAGAAGGAAATGGCAACCTACTCCAGTATTTTTGCCTGGGAAATCCATGGACAGAGGAGCCTGGCGGGCTACAGTCCATGGCGTTGCAAGAGTCAGACACGACTGAGCGACTAAACCACCACCAGCACCACCCTGCTTGCTACCTGCTTATAATGCTTTTTAAGTTTTTCCTCAATAAAACATAATGGAAGGGCTTTGATGGCTCAGTGGTGAAGAAGTGCCTGTGAATGCAGGAGCCATGGCTTCGATCCCTGGTCCAGGAAGATCCTACATGCGTGGAATTACTAGACCCGTGTGCCTCTAGGTACTGAGCCTGTGCTCTAGAACCCAGGAACTGCAACCCCTGAAACCCACGCTCTAGAGCCCTCAGGCTGCAATCAGAGAAGCCACTACAATGAGACGCTTGGTGCACGCTGCAACGAAGAGCACAGCTAAAAATAAAAGCTTTGAAAATATACATACAATGGCACAGATCCAAGAGAACTTTAGAAAGTTTACAGAATACTTTCCCCATTCATATCTACATAACTACAAATGTTACCTAGTTTTGAATAACATTCTCTAATAAACTGATTACAAAGGATATTTAGTACAAGCAGACAGGCCTGGAAAGGCAGATATATAATATGGTGGAACCAACCTGTAGAGGGTTCAAATTTCTTCCAGAAACGATATTTTTGTGGCTACTTAAATCTTAATTTGCTTTCATGTCCTGTACGCCCAAATTAAACCTACAAACAAAAAAGCCTGAAAGGAAGCTTAGTTTATAGAACTTGTTTCTTCTAACAGCACTAGACTTCAAGACTTCCATACAAACGAAATATTTACTCTCATCTACCTTCAGGCAGGTATTTATTAGTACTTTAACAAGTATTTATTGAGCACCTACACATACACAGCATCGCGTCGGCTGCTTAGGGAGAAACAAAGGCTGTTTTTACAAGGGGACATGTTCCTCTCCAGGGTGTGTGCTATATATGATATCTGTGTGTTGCAAAGACTTGTACATGATATTAGTAAAAAGGCAAGAGTGGAGTTCAGAGAAGACAGCACTACCAAGAACTAATGTCCCAATTAAAAAAAAAAAAAGGATTTCATGAGGTATAAAGAGGAAACAATAGCATTCTAGGCAGAAGAAAAAAGTCAAAAGTTGGAAAAGCCAAAGCATGTGTGGCAAATCAGCAGGCGGCCAGCTTGAAAGGGGCAGCTGCTGCTGCTGCTGCTAAGTTGCTCCAGTCGTGTCGGAGTCTCTGCGAACCCATAGACGGCAGCCCACCAGGAGAGGAGCAGAATATCCATCACAAAAGACATGCCGGCTGGATCACTCTAAGGAGAGTCCTGAAAGTCAAGCTAAAAGTTCTCTGCTCTCTACCTGGCCGGCAACCAAGCCTAAAGGTTTCTGAGAAAGGAAGGGCCCTGATCAAAGCTGTGATTCAGAAAGACTGACCTAGTACTGGGTTATCCACAAAACGGACTGGAGGAGGAAAGCCTGGTGCAAAACACCAGTTTGGAGACTATTCCAATGTTACCCTGTTAAAGTGGTAATATAATCTATCAACTAAAGTGATGCCAAGGAGAATGGAAAAAAAGACAGTTGGGACGTGCACTGCAGAGTGGAAATGAACTGGATTTGGCAAATGATCTGGGGTGTTCAGGAAGGAGAGGGCACAGGAAATAACTCAGTTTGACCTTTTCAACATACATTTAGTTTTGGGTGCCGATAGAACATGCATACATTTTTTCCCCAAACAGAAAACCGTGCACACTTTTTTCTTGACCAATTTTCAGTGGTGGGCAAAGATAGTAAATGAATGAATGTGAATGAATGTGAAGTCACTCAGTCGTGTCTGACTCTTTGTGACTCCATGGACTGCAGCCTACCAGTGTCCTCTGTCCATGGGATTTTCCAGGCAATAGTACTGGAGTGGATTGCCATTTCCTTCTCCAGGGGATCTTCCCAACCCAGGGCTCAAACCCGGGTCTCCCGCATTGTAGACAGACGCTTTACCGTCTGAGCCACCAGGGAAGTCTAAAGATAGTAAAGTACATACTAAATAAAAGTAAAGGGTATATTTAGTGCAGAGTCAATGAGAAGCCAGTTCCAGAGCATATGATATGACAAAATTAAACTACAGAATAAAGATGGACTCCTACCTCAACAAAATGCAAAAATTAACTAAAAATAGATCAGTGACCTAAATATAAGAACTGAAACCATAAGATTCTTAGGGAAAAAACAGAGGTAAATCTTCAAGATCTTGGATAAGCAATGAATTATTAGCTGTAACACCAAAAGTGCAAGCAGCAACAAAAAATTAAACAACCTCATTAAAATTAAAAACATTTATGCACCAAAGGACATTAACAAGAAAATTTAAAAGACAATCCACAGAACTGGAGAAAATATTTGTAAATCATATCTGATAAGGGTCTATAAGAACTCTTACAACCGAACAATAAAAAGACAGTCCAGTCAGAAAACCAGCAAAGGACCTGAACAGATGTTTCACCAATAAAGATACAAATGGCCAACAAACATATAAAAAGACATTCAATATGATGAGTAATCAGAGAAATGCAAATCAATCTCACAATGAGGTACCTCTTTAGACTCACTTAAATATAAAAATGGCATACAAGTGTTAGCAAGTTTGTAGAAAAACTGGACCAGACCCTCAACCTTGCTAGGGGAATGTATCAGATTGCTGCAAAAGTAACTGCGGTTTTGCTCTGTTGAATTTTGATGTTTGATATTGGAATACATTCTTAAATAAATGTGGTTATATTTAATGCACATTTCTCGCTTCACTTTTCTTGCTAATGACTTGCTGTTTATTTTACATTTATTTTAGACTACGGAAATGATGTTAGACAAAAAGCAAAGTCAAGTGATTTTCTTATTCAAGTTCAATATGGGTCATAAAACAGTGGAGACAACTCTCAACATCAACAGTGCACATGGCCCAGGAACTGCGAACAAACACACAGAGCAGTGGCGGTTTAAGAAGTTGTGCAAAGGCAACAGGAGAGCCTTGAAGACAAGGAGCACAGCGGCCAGCCATCAGAAGTTGACAGTGACCAACTGAGAGACCAAAGCTGATTCTCTTAACAGCTACAGGAGAAGTTGCTGTCGAACATTCCGTGGTCGTTTGGCATTTGAAGCAAATTGAAAAGGTGAAAAAGCTGGGTAAATGGGTGCCCCTTGAGCTGCCCCAAGATTGCTGGGGAAATATCAATAACCTCAGATATGCAGATGACACCACCCTTATGGCAGAAAGTGAAGAGGAACTCAAAAGCCTCTTGATGAAAGTGAAAGTGGAGAGTGAAAAAGCTGGCTTAAAGCTCAACATTCAGAAAACAAAGATCATGGCATCCGGTCCCATCAATTCATGGGAAATAGATGGGGAAACAGTGGAAACAGTGTCAGACTTTATTTTTTGGGGCTCCAAAATCACTGCAGATGGTGACTGCAGCCATGAAATTAAAAGACGCTTACTCCTTGGAAGGAAAGTTATGACCAACCTAGATAGCATATTCAAAAGCAGAGAGAGACATTACTTGGCCAGCAAAGGTTCATCTAGTCAAGACTATGGTTTTTCCTGTGGTCATGTATGGATGTGAGAGTTGGACTGTGAAGAAGGCTGAGCGCCGAAGAATTGATGCTTCTGAACTGTGGTGTTGGAGAAGACTCTTGAGGGTCCCTTGGACTGCAAGGAGATCCAACCAGTCCATTCTGAAGGAGATCAGCCCTGGGATTTCTTTGGAAGGAGTGATGCTGAAGCTGAAACTCCAGTACTTTGGCCACCTCGTGCGAAGAGTTGACTCATTGGAAAAGACTCTGATGCTGGGAGGGATTGGGGGCAGGAGGAGAAGGGGACAACAGAGGATGAGATGGCTGGATGGCATCACTGACTCGATGGACGTGAGTCTGAGTGAACTCCGGGAGTTGGTGATGGACAAGGAGGCCTGGCATGCTGCGATTCATGGGGTCGTGAGGAGTCGGACACAACTGAGTGACTGAACTGAAACTGAACTGAGCTGCCCCAAATAAAAAATTCAGTGTTTTGAAGTGTCTTCTCTTATTCTATGCAACAATGAACCATTTCTCAGATTGTGACGTGCGATGAAAAGTGAATTCTAGGGCTTCCCTGGTGGCTCAGTGGTAAAGAATCCATCTGCAAAAGTAGGAGACACAGGTTCGATCCCTGGTCCAGGAAGATCCCACACATGTCGGGGAGCAACTAAGCCTATGCACCACAACCACTGAGCCCGTGCTCTAGAGCCCGGGAGCCCCAGCTACTGAACCCACGGGCCACAACCACTGAAGCCTGCGTACCCTAGAGTCCATGCTGCTGCTGCTGCTGCTGCTGCTGCTAAGTCGCTTCAGTCATGTCCGACTCTGTGCGACCCCATAGACAGCAGCCCACCAGGCTCCCCCGTCCCTGGGATTCTCCAGGCAAGAACACTGGAGTGGGTTGCCATTTCCTTCTCCAATGCATGAAAGTGAAAAGTGAAAGTGAAGTCGCGCAGTCGTGTCTGACTCTTTTCGACCCCATGGACCTCAGCCTACCAGGCTCCTCCGTCCATGGGATTTTCCAGGCAAGAGTACTGGAGTGGGGTGCCATTGCATGCTCCCCAACAAAAGAAGCCACCGCAATGAGAAGCCCTTGCACCACAAGTAGAGAGAAGCCCCTGCTTGCCACAACGAGAGAAGAGCCAACACAGCAATGAAGACCCAGCACAGGCGAAAAAATACATAAATAAAAAAATTTTTTTAAGTGGATTGTATACAACTGGTGATGATCGGCTCATGCTTGGGAGAGAGAAGAAGCTCCAAAGCCAAACTTGCACCAAAAAAAGGTCATGGTCACTGCTTGGTGGTCTGCTGCCAGTCTGATCCACTACAGCTTTCTGAATCCTGGCAAAACCATTACATTTGAGAAGTAGAGACGTATGCTCAGCAATGGATGAGATGTACTGAAAACTGCAACACCTACAGCCAGTCTTACGTCAACAGAAAGGGCCCAATTCTTCATGACAACGCCTGACCACAGGTCACACAACCAACACTTCAAAAGCTGAATGAACTGGGCGACGAAGTTCTGCCTCATCAGTCATCTGACCTCTCACCAACCTCTCACCAAGGGACTACCACTTGTTACAAGGAAAATGTAACAACCAGCAGGAGGCAGAAAATGCTTTCCAAGAGTTCACTGAATCCTGAAGCTCAGATGGTTACAAACTTAAAAACAAACTTGTTTCTCATTGGCAACAATGTGTTGATTATAGTGGTTCCTATTTTGATTAATAAAGATGTGTTTGAGTCTAGACAGTCTGAAACTCCAATTACTTTTTCACCAACCTAATAAATGACTCAGCCACTGTGGAAAATAATTTGGTGGCTCCTTAAAAAGTTAAACATAGAATTACCATATCACCCAGCAATTCAACTATGTATATTCCCAAAGACTGAAAACAAGTACTCAAACAAATACATCAAAACTCATACTCATAGCAGTACTATTCACAATAGCCAAAAGGTGGAAATGGCTCAAAATGTCCACCAACAGATGAATAGACAAACTGCATTTATACACATACAATGGAATATTACACAGCCATTTAGTGGTTTGGTTACTAAGTCGTGTCTGACTCTTGCAACCCCATGGACTGTAGCCTGCCAGGCTCCTCTGTCCATGGGATTCTCCAGACAAGAATACTGGAGTGGGTTGCCATTTCCTTCTCCAAGGGATCTTCCCAACCCAGGTCTCTTGTATTCAGGCAGATTCTTTACCAACTGAGCTACAAGGGAAGCCACATAGCCCTTAGAAGGAATGAAGTACTGATGGATATTAGACACAACACAGATAAAGTCTGAAAGAAGTCACAGACAAAAAGGAAAAATATTTTTATTCCATTTATATGAAATATCCAGAATAGGTACATCCATAGAGAAAGAATTCAAACTGCCAGAGGCTGGGTGGAGAAAGGAATAGGAAGCAACTTCTTAGTGGGTGTGGGGTTTCCTTCTGGAGTGATGGAAATGTTTCAGCTAGATAAAGGTATGGTTGCACACTATGAAGACACTAATTGCCACTCAAATTGTTCACTTTACCAGGGTTCGATTTTAAGTCAATTTCACCGCAATTTTTAAAAAATCAACAATATTCCAAAGCAAAAATAAAAATAAGCTCCAGCTCTTGTTCACTTCTGATCCCATTAACCACATTCTTGCCAAGCCAATCATCCAGACAGCTCTGTTCCACTTGCTCCTTCCTGGTTTCACTCAGGAAACCTAACATGACACAACTTTTCCATCAGTTCAAATCCCCCAGCCACGTCAAATCTTCTAAGAAACCTGCCCATAGTGAGCAGTCAATATTTGTGAATCGCTGGTTCAGTCTGTTTCAGTCCATCCCTACCAGTTCTGAAGCTTTCCTCTGTTAATTCAGCATCAGTATATAAATGTTTCTTCCTTATTGTCCCCAAGCTTTTTCTCTCTTAGTTTCAGGCATGTTCTTTCCCTACTAGAGAGCAAATGATAATAGAGGCTGTCTCCTGCTTTGTATTACACCATCTACCAGGGGTCCATCCAAAATACATTTGTTTAAATACTGTCTGGTTGAGGGAATTCTTTGGTAGTCCAGTGGTCAGGACTCGGCGCCCAGATTCAGTCCCTGGTCAGGGCACTAAGATCCCACAAGTCATGTGGCCAATAAATAAATAAATACTGTCAGCTTGAGTTTTTGCTGTTATATGCTAAACAAATTGGAGTGGGGAGTCGGAAGATAAGAGGTGGTAAAGAAACACCTCCACCCACCCTAGCTATAATGGAGACTAGTTCTGACTTGATATATAATCAGAAATGCAAGTCTCACAGTAACTGAACAGTACAGGACAACAAGGTAGCTTTTACCATCCTCCTTTTAAAACTAAAAGGAGTCTGGATGTACCATTTGCAAACTATTTTATAGTATACCCAGAGTCCCAACCTTTTAGTGGGGAAGAAAGCCCAAAGCAAGAACTCCCAATCTTCTTAAAAATGAAACAGCGTGGACAACACTCTATCACGTTATGCAACCCTTCCTACCGATTCTAAAGCTGCTGCTTGGCACACATTTTTAAAGGAAACCATCATTAACAAGTTTTAATCTGTCATAAAGGGACGTCTAGATTCATACGTATACACCAGCAAGTGCATCAGAAACTCATTTAGCATACATGTGACTGAGAAACGGATCTCGATCAGGCAGGGGAGGCATGGTGAGACCAGAGAAGTACACCTGATTTTCACCTTTAGGTTCTGATTCCACTTCATTGCACAGCGGTTATACCTTCCTGTTACCCAGAACGGTACCTCTGACAAAGTTGAAAGTCTACAGGACATTATTTAACAAAAAGTTTTTCCCTGAGTTATTTTTCTAAAAAAACATCTGTTCCATCATCTATAATGGGTGCATGCAGTCTTCCAAAAAACAAACACTGCTTCCTGAAGATACCTGTAGGTAACCTAGGATGTTGCAACACCCAAACTGCAAAGCACTAGCCTAATGAATGCTGTTATTTAGTTGCTAAGTCATGTCCTGCTCTTGTGAGACCCTACAGACTGTAGTCTGCCAGGCTTCTCTAGGTCCATGGGATTTTCCAGGCAAGAATACTGGAGCAGGTTGCCATTTCCTTCTCCAGGGGATCCTTCTGACCCAGGGATGAAACCCACGTCTCCTGCACTGGCAGGTGGAGTCTACCACTGGCCACCAGGGAAGGCTAGCCAAATGAACAGGAGGGACAGAACAACCAACACTGTCTACATGCTCGTCAAAGATAATTAACTTATCTCTATGATGAGAAATAGGGCTTTCTCAGGTGGCCCTAATGGTAAAGAACCTACCTGCCAACGCAGGAGACACGAGAGACGCATGTTCGATCCCAACGTCGGGAAGATACCCTGGAGTAGAAATGGCAACCCACTCCAGGATTCTTGCCTGGAGAATCCTATGGACGGAGGAGCCCGGTGGGCTATCCATGGGGTCGCAAAAAGTCGAAAACAACTGAAGCAACTTAGCACGCACGCATAATGAGAAATAACTTCCACGTTAATGTCCTCTTTTAACCTAGAATTGTTATTCGCCTCTTGTCACAAATGCTAAAGACTAACTCACCTTGAAAACATAACAGACACAAATGACTTAGAGGGAACACAACTGAATTTAAAATCTTATGCTGCACTGAACTGTACATTTAAAACTGATTAAAAATGGTAAATTTTATATTATGTATATCACACCACAATTAAACTGTGCTCTCAATCCTGTTGGTTTTTGTTGGGGAAAAAATAAATCTATCAGATTACATTAAAGGATGAGAAACCATTAAATTGAATATTTTTAAATTATGTGTGGTTGAAAACTTCTAGTGATTTGTATTAATAGAGGCTTTCTTATCTTTTAAGGAAGGTGTTTATTAGATATTCATCTCCAAGGGGGACACAAACAAATGAAAAAAGCTAAAATTACAGTAAGAAAGTTTTAGTTTTGACATAATTCTAACTAGCAAGGTAATTAAACACTATAATAAGGTACCATGCAAATCTCTGCCCTTGAGGATTCAAGAATAAGCTACCTGGAAGAGTTAAATGCAATCTTGCAGGAAAAACTGGAATGAACCAGAGAATCTTAAGCCAGCTTCCAGTTTCAGAATTCCAAGTTCTATACTCACAGCCTAATACTGTCTTTAGAAGACATTACCTATAGAAAGTTATTCTAATATACAAATCATCTCAGTTTGGCTTCAGATACTGGGTTCCTTCACAATACCATTTATATACTTTAGATACTCAGGAACTGAAAATTGACTACTTTTGTTAAGAGGCAGTTCCACCAATCTCTGGCAACATGGCTGCCAGCTCAGGTATAAACAGTACAAAACTGAAATAATGCTGGGTTCTAAATTAAATAGAAATACCTACATAGTACACATCCAACCTAAGACGAAAAAAATCTGTTTGCAGGGTAGGTAATTTATAAGGCCAAAACATTCAATTTTGTCAGTTTTCAACAGTTTCTTAAAAAGTTGCTGGTTAACAACAGAAAATAAATTCTTACCTTTGAAAACAAATACATTGTCTTTCTAAATAGGGTTTCATTTTAAAAGACTCATTTTAAGCCTTCATTTTAAAACTTTTATTTTTATTTTACCACATTTTTTTAAACCATCACTAGACAACTGAATGGCGGTTATTTATTACAACCCAAAACAGGCACTTAGGAAGTCAGAGGTTATTCATCTCAAACTCAACAGGTTAACCACAGCAATTTGAGAGAAGTTTTGGCAACCTGTTATCAGGACTATCTCAAAAGTTCTCAAAGTCAGACACTAAATGACGCTTAAAAACAACACATTTCTAGACTTTAGATATTTAACACACAAATATTTTTACCAAGTATGCATTCATGTATTTTATTTTAGCTAGACTTTATTAATTATAATTAGTATTTGTTTAAAATAAAAATCTAACAAGACAAATTTAGCCAGGTCAACACTGGAATCAAAACACAATACTGGATTATGAAGCTAACTGCTTTCATTGGAAAAAGAATAACAAGCCTTACTTCCTTTAGTTCACAGATTTTTCACTTTATAATCAAAGAAAATAAATAACATATGACTTCCACAGTCAAAAAATATAGGTAATGTACTTACAGCTGAGTTATCACTTCATAGTCTGGATTCTTAAGAAGCTACTGACTTCTAACTGCTTTAGAACCAGAATACATTTTTAATGGCTCACTCCTTCGCTCAGAAATGTATCACACCTTGTTTTACACAGAGATAACATCTTTTCAGAACACATGCTACTGTCACTAAGCTTAATAATTTTTAGATAAAATTCAAATAAAATTTTTATAATGCAACCATAATTTTTTTTTCTTATCTGCACTGAGCCTCACCTTTCACACCACTTAAAAACAATCTTAGACGTTAAACACATATACCTCAAGCATATAAAATTCATTACACTGTTTTTGTAGCCATAATAATTGGACTAATAAATACTGACTCTAAAAAACTAAAAACTTATTAGGGCAGGATTTAAATGGTACAACTCACAAGAGGGTAGGGAGAAATAATGATTTCTACCAAACTGGCAGCAACAATATGCCAAGTTTCCTATGCTGAACTAGTGTAAACAGGAAGAAAAGGAGCTGGGGGTGGAAAGCAGGCAGGCAAGGGCACAACCCTTCTCAAGACGTAGCTTTACTTCCAAATTTCACCAGGGTAATACCTCTGCTCAGTGTTTCCAATAACCCCTGCCACTCTCTATTAAACACACAGGCTGGTGCTCAGAAAACGACTGGAGGCTGTAGTCCCTGTTGGACATAAAAGTGGGGATCAGAAATACTTCTAAACATCTGGGAAGTCAACCCCACTCTTACTATATCAACTTTACAGATAAAACAACAGGCACCACCAATGATGTTACACACAAAAATATTCACACATCACCTCTGGAGCCACCACAGCTACAAAACTCTCCTTTATACGATGAGCACCACTCAGGATAGGGCTGCATGAGAAAGGCGATAAAGACAAAGCTTACAGACTCTTTTTCTGGCATTGCTTGAGGCATCAAGTAGACACGGAATAAAGGGGAGCCTGGCTCTATAAGTCATGCCAAAAGAAACAAGATTCCACATGCCAGGGGACTGAGTGCCCAACACAGAGAGCAAAGGGCAATCATCTCATGGCTTTCTGACCAAAGAAAGATGAGCTGCTTCACCTGAAATCCTTTCAAAGGAAGTCTAATGGTCTCCACTTTATCACTCACCTAGAGTGAACTCGACAAGCCCTCCTCAGAGAACAAGGGGGAAACCTTGCTTACCAGAAACATTAAGTGCTCCACCCAAAACCAAGAAACACCTTTGTAGTCGAAGTTATCACGGCCCTCTGTCCCAAATCAGACTTCTACAAGAAGACCCCAGGCCAAAAAGTCAAGTTCTCCATTTTCCCAAACGGCTAACAACCCAGCATTTTTTTTTTCCGTAAGTGCCTCTGAGATAAGCCCCTCTCCCTTCCCGCACTCTGGAGCCCAGAGCGCCAATCCCGTCAGAAAAGTTCCCTCCCGCAGGATAACCTCCTCTCCTTCACTTTTCCCCAGACCCTGCCCCCCGGGTCTAGCACGCCCGTTCCTCCATTAGTAGATCCCACCCCTTCCCTGGCACAGCTCTTCGGAAAGTCCTCTTTCTTACCCTACTCACTTGTCCTTCCCTGTAAAGTTTCCCCCTTTTTCCTGTCTGTTCTCGAATGGAGACATACACTTTAAGAGAGACGCACACAAATGTTCTTAACTCCCAAGTCTCACCCGTGCGCCAGGTTCTGCCCATAGCACCCAATTCTCTCCCAGAGTTTCCCCTCAACCCCCGTCATCTTCAGCCTCTAACTCCATACCCCAAGCTTTTTTTCCACTCCGCAAGTTTGGATTTTCCGCTTTACTTTTAGCCAACACCACGGCCCCCTTCTTCCCAGGTGGACTCCGTTCCTCGATGCTAAAGCCCTTTTCCTTCTCTTCCCACGGTCATCGGCGGCTAAGAACACTCCTCGGAACCTCAGCCCCAGCTCCACCCCCCCCTCCCTTCCGCCTCTCCAGCCCTCCGTGGCCCCCCAACTCTCCTCCTATGTCCCCCTCTAGCCCTGCTCGGGCCCCTAATTCCTCCCAGGCCCCGAGAGCTCCCCACACGCCCTCCCCGCCCCTGGAGAGGGGTGTCCCTCAGAGCCCGCCCGGCCCGCCCTGCCGCCGAGCTCGGGTGTCCCTTCCCTTCCCCTCGGGGCCCCGAGGCCGCTGCCAGGGGCTGGCGCGGCGGCGGAGCCGGCTCACCAGTTGGTCATGTCCAGGAAGAAGGCGCAGCCGGCTGGGTTGAGCTGGAAGCCGAGCAACCGCTGAAACTCGGAGATGAGCACGTCCTTGTCCGTGGTGCCCAGGCAGCTGAACTTCTGCATCAGCTCGGGGTCCAGGTCCACGTCCATACCCTCCATGGCTGGGGCCGGACACTCGCTTCCCCGCCTCCTCACAACCAAGCAGCCGCCGCGCCGCCGGGCCCGGGGACCGGGAGGGGGCCCGCTGCTAGCTGGCGCCGCGAGCCCGCTCCGCTGAGGTAGGCCCCGGGCCTCTCACCGCCTCATCGGGGTAAACTCTCTCAGCCGCTCACTCGCTCTCGCGCTCCCCCCCCCCCCCCCCCCCCGGCGCCGCCGCCTCCGCCGCCGCCGCCGCCTCTAGCTGCGCCGCCGCCTCCGCCTCCTCCCGCGCCGCGCCCACTGCGCAAGCGTCGCCTGCCTAGGCCCCGCCCCTTCCTCTCTCAGAAGCCCGCCCTCAGTGGCGTCACAACCCCGTGACGTCCCCCGCGTGACCTCACCACAGTGGGGCGAGGGGGTGGGCGGAAGGAAGGACGAAGGGGAAGGCCAGGAGGCGCGGGGAGGTGACTCCCGGCCTGACCTTTTCCTCGGCCCGCCCCTACCCTGAGGAGGAGGAGTTAAACCCTCTGGCTGGCCCAGTGGGAAAGCTGGGGGGTCTTGGTCTACGACTGTGCGAGTATTTTGGAGGTGAGGAAACTGAAGTCGGGAAAGAAACTAGAGACCAGGACGAGATCCAAGTACCAGATTGCACGCAGGACCCATTCTTCTTCGCAGCCAGGGCTTTGCCCCTCCCGCTGGAAGGGCTTGTTTGCTTAAGTTTCTAGAGCTGCTTTCGCAGAGGGATAATGCCCTGAATAGTTGGTTGCCAGCCACACACTTGGTGGCACCGGTGGTGTTTTGTTATGCAACGGTAGTCTCCAGTCTCCGGAAAGCAAAGGAGGCCTCGGTGCAAACGGCAATCACGGGTCCGTGCCAACACCGCATATAATCTTCCACCCACTCCGTCAACACCAAGCCTCTCAAAATAAAGTTTAAATCATGAGAATGTGACCTGCCTTGTTTCGTTTTTAGAAGGCAAAGTGTTACTGTGCATATAGTACATATAGTACCTGATCAAGGCCCCATTTCAAAACTAAAGAATAAGAAAGGAAGCATAGGGACTTACCTTCTTTCACCTTCTTCACCGTCTTCATTCCTTCTTTCACCACGTTTGCCCGACACTCCTACATCCCCATGGGGGAAGGATGAATAAGAAATTATCTCCTGCCTTTAAGTGGCTCTCTGTCTTAAGGAAAGTAAGAACCAGAAAGTTTGTATGCCTTGTCCAAAAATACAGAGCCGCAAAACTAGAAACTATCTTTCATTCCTATGTTTTCCATAACAATTTCAACAAGTAGACAGCTAGAATAAGAGACCAGTAGCATCTGGGGTGATGCTTTTGAACTGTGGTGTTGGAGAAGACTCTTGAGAGTCCCTTGGACTGCAAGGAGATCCAACCAGTCCATTCTGAAGGAGATCAGCCCTGGGTGTTCTTTGGAAGGAATGATGCTAAAGCTGAAACTCCAGTACTTTGGCCACCTCATGCGAAGAGTTGACTCATTGGAAAAGACTCTGATGCTGGGAGGGATTAGGGGCAGGAGGAGAAGGGGACGACAGAGGATGAGATGGCTGGATGGCATCACCGACTCGATGGACGTGAGTCTGAGTGAACTCCGGGAGTTGGTGATGGACAGCGAGGCCTGGTGTGCTGCGATTCATGGGGTCACAAAGAATCGGACACAACTAAGCAACTGAACTGAACTGAGCATCTAGGGTGCCATGAGATTTTGGAACGGCAGAAAGTTTCTACTTCCTTCTGTCCTACTACCAAATGAGACTAAAAGGTTTTAAAAGTTTCTGAGGTCCCACACCTTTGGGAAAAATTCTCTTTCTGCCAGTAATCGGTAATCATGGTGCTTGTCCAGATTGGTTTGTTATAAGGATTAAAGAGTTAACAATATATAAACTTAGTACCCTGCCTGCTCCCTAAGAAGCACTCAAGAAATGGTAACTAATATTGTGACCATAATCTTGAGGAGATGACTGTGGGGTTGCTGCTGCTGCTGCTAAGTCGCCTCAGTTGTGTCCGACTCTGTGCGACCCCATAGACAGCAGCCCACCAGGCTCCCCCGTCCCTGGGATTCTCCAGGCAAGAACACTGGAGTGGGTTGCCATTTCCTTCTCCAATGCATGAAAAGTGAAAGTGAAGTTGCTCAGTCGTGTCCGACTCCTAGTGACCCCATGGACTGCAGCCTACCAGACTCCTCCATCCATGGGATTTGCCAGGCAAGAGTACTGGAGTGGGGTTACGTAGTAATACAAGAGACAGGGATTACTTCTTCACCTGGTACCTCTTCTACTTCACTTCTCTTACTTGTCCTCTGTTACAGTATGAAGTATGTGTCCTTTCTCTTTTCTTAATAAGGGACCACCCTTTCTCCAATGATTTTTTTTCTCCTACTGTCTGAATCTTATGGATGATGGCATGAGAACACAGAAAGATTATAAAAATCCCAACTTTAGAGCTGAAAGGAAGTGAGACTGTCTACAAACAAAGGAATTGAAACTGAGAGAAGAGAATTGATTAATCTGAAATGACACGGCTAGTAATTACACAAATTCTCAGTCTAGCACTCTATCCACGATATTCTGCTTCAGTTCCCTTTTGACTTCAATGTGGCCTTAAATTACAAAATAATTCTAAATGTATACACTTTTCCAGTAACTGTTTTAACTTGCACATTCATGGATTAAAGTTGTGTTGACCAAGGATCTAAAGAAGAAAATGTTATTGAAATCTGATGATCCTATTAGAGTGCTGACCCAAAGGAAATTAAAAGTTCTTTGCCAACTCAGTCAGTACTAGGGTCTCAGCTCACACCTAAACAGCCCACATAATACAAAAAAAATCCTTGCAAATAAAGAGACCCAAATGGCTCAGAACTTCAGTTCATGATGGGAGCTATCTCAAAGCAGTATAATTACTCCTTAAGTGAGTTCTGAAACTTTATGGGGACATTTCTGGTTCTCACGAGATTGGAGGTTGTACCCTGAACATGAATTCCCTGAAGACCAAGGATGCTAATCATCTACAATTCCTGGGACAGTGATGCCCAATAAATATTGTCCTATCCCTAACCACTGTGTGCACTGACCAAGGTGGCTGGCATATTAGATATGAAGAACCAGCCCACCCCATCCCCCCATGGAAAGATTCTTTTGTAGGGTGGGATATGAGATGAAGGAAATGAGGTGTTACCCAATCAGGAGATTCTCAGACATGTGACTCTCCACTTGAGTCTGAGTGGTCATATAAAAACATCTCTGGTCCTGCCCTGATGGCTGTGCCCCTTTTGTTCTGTTAGGAAAAGAGCCTGAAGAAGGGCTGGTTGAGAGGCAAAAGGATAAATTGCTGAGCCGCTCTAAGAAAGGAAAACTGAGAAGCAATATTCCAAAGGGGCTTCTAGGTACCGTCTCAGGACCATGTCAGGGGCTATGCTTAAATATGTCACTGCCTGGAATATGCCCAAGACCTGCCACTTTCTAAATCTCTTCGTGATCTTATGTAAAAAATTTAGACTAATCCCAGATCCCCACACCAGATCAATTTCAGAGTTTCTTTTTTTTTTTTCCAATATTTATTTATTTTTGGCTGCGTTGGGTCTTTGTTGCTGTCCATGCACTTTCTCTAGCTGCGGCGAGTGGGAGCTACTCTTCGTTGTGGTGCGCAGGCTTTTCATTGTGATGGTTTCTCTTGTTGCAGAGCATAGGTTCTAGGCTTGCAGGCTCAGTAATTGTGGCACATGGGCTTAGTTGCCCTTCGACATATGGGACTAGGGATCGAACCCGTGTCCCCTGTGTTGGCAGGCAGACTCTTAACCACTGGACCACCAGGGAACTCCTAGTTTCAGGGTTTCTTGTCTAATACTTGAAAATAAATTGTCCAAAGAGACATGTGCTGTGCTGTGCTTAGTCGCTCAGTCATGTCTGACTCTTTGTGACTCCGTGGACTGTAACTGGCCAGGCTCCTCAGTCCATGGAGAATCCCCAGGCAAGAATACTAGAGTGAATTGCCATGCCCTCCTCCAGGGGATCTTCCCAACCCAAGGATCAAACCCAGGTTTCCCACATTGCAGGTGGATTCTTTACCAACTGAGCCACCAGGGAAGGAGACATAGATACTGACAAAGCAAAAGTCTTTATTGGGAAGGGGCTATTGGGTGGACAACAGGAGAGTTAGAAAACTCAGGAGAACTGCTCTGTAGCAGTCTCAGGCTTTTGGTAATGGTGTTTGTTTTTGAGTTGTCTCTAGCCAATCATTCCGACTCAGGATCCTACCTGGTGACTTGAGCATCTTTCAGCCAAGATGGATTCCAACAAGAATTCTTGGATGTTGGTAGAAATATGGACTTGTATATTTTTCACCTTTTGACTTTTCCTGAATTCATTCAGTTGGTGGTAGCTTGTAAGTTCTGCATTCCTTACCAGGACCTCCTATTGTATCAGTCAGTGATTCCCCTAACAATTTCACCAGAGCATCTTAGATTGCCTCCAGGTATCCAAGTTCTTGAGATTCAGAATTGCCAGGGCCAGCAAGTGGCAAGATTATGCCACAACATAAGAAACCAAGCAGGGTCCTGGGGGGCTCCCAGGTAAGGAGCCCCCCCAGGACCCTCCACTCTGTCCTCCACTCCTTGTAGTCAAGACTTTAGCCTCCATGACCTTCCCTGAATTCCAAACAGTAGATTCAAGGGAGGAGCTGGTCAAGGGAGGGGCAGCCAAGAAACCACCTAAGGCAAGATTAAGGTGATTAGAGAGGCTCATCAAGATTAGGAGGCCCCCCTGAGACAAGATTAGTGAAGAGAAGTGACTCAGTCCTGTCTGACTCTTTTCGACCCCATGGACCCCATGGCTCCTGGACCCCCCTGCCAGGCTCCTCCACCCATGGGATTTTCCAGGCAAGAGTACTGGAGTGGGGTGCCATTGCCTTCTCCGAATATGCTATCTAGGTTGGTCATAACTTTCCTTCCAAGGAGTAAGTGTCTTTTAATTTCATGGCTGCAGTCATCATCTGCAGTGATTTTGGAGCCCCCCAAAATAAAGTCTGACACTGTTTTCACTGTTTCCCCATCTATTTCCCACGAAGTGATGGGACCAGATGCCATGATCTTCGTTTTCTGAATGTTGAGCTTTAAGCCAACATTTTCACTCTCCACTTTCACTTTCATCAAGGGGCCCTTTAGTTCCTTTTCACTTTCTGCCATAAGGGTGGTGTCATCTGCATATCTGAGGTGACTGATATTTCTCCAGGCAATCTTGAGTCCAGCTTGTGTTTCTTCCAGCCCAGCGTTTCTCATGATGTACTCTGCATATAAGTTAAATAAGCAGGGTGACAAAATACCGCCTTGACATACTCCTTTTCCTATTTGGAACCAGTCTGTTGTTCCATGTCCAGTTCTAACTGTTGCTTCCTGACCTGCATACAGATTTCTCAAGAGGCAGGTCAGGAGTTCTGATATTCCCATCTCTTTCAGAGTTTTCCACAGTTTATTGTGATCCACACAGTCAAAGGCTTTGGTGTAGTCAATAAAGCAGAAATAGATGTTTTTCTGGAACTCTCTTGCTTTTTTGATGATCCAGCGGATGTTGGCAATTTGATCTCTGGTTCCTCTGCCTTTTCTAAAACCAGCTTGAACATCTGGACGTTCACGGTTCACGTATTGCTTAAGCCTGGCTTGGAGAATTTTGAGCGTTACTTTACTAGCGTGTGAAATGAGTGCAATTGTGCAGTAGTTTGAGCCTTCTTTGGCATTGCCTTTCTTTGGGATTGGAATGAAAACTGACCTTTTCCAGTCCTGTGGCCACTGCTGAGTTTTCTAAATTGATATTAGATTCTAAATTGATATTAGAATACATTTTATATGACAGTAGCAACTTGTAGTAGAAAGCTGTTGGGTGTGCATGCAAACTGTGATGACCTCCTTTCTCTGCAAACCTTTAGCAACATTCTAGCTGGCCCCCAGCAGCCGTTTCTTCCCCAGATAACCATGTCCCTTAGCCCTCACATCTCATTGATGGGACGAGAGGGAGACACTGGGCCAGGATCAGCCAATCAGATTCTCTCTATCAGGAATTTGAAATTGGAACTTGGTGAGTTGGTGAAAAGGGCTCACCAGGAGGCTCAGTGGTCAAAAAAAAAAAATCCACCCGCCATTGCAGGGAATGCAGGAGACTTGGGTTTGATTCCTAGGTCGGGAAGATTCCCCGGGAGGAGGCAGTGGCAACCCACTCCAGTATTCTTGCCTGGGAAATCCCATGAACAGAGGAGTCTGGCGGACTACAGTTCATAGGGTCACAAAGAGTAGGACACAACTGAGCTGACACAGTTGAGCAGGCACAACTGATGCATGAGCTGGTGGAATAGGCTGCCAATTGCAAATTGGCACTTGCCATCTACCTCTATAAGGGTTAGATCAGCAGCTGCTGAGCGTCAACACCTGCTGAAAGGAGTTCAGTGGGGAGATTAGGAATGAGGCACCCTGTCCTCTGGGGAAAACTGGCGGAACTGATCTTTAGATTGCTAGACCTTCTCAAGAGAAGATTTATGAGCCCAAGTCTTGCATTCCCTCATGTCTAGGAAAGCACTAAAATCATTACGGTGACATCTGCTCCTTGTGACTAGCAGCAAGCCTCTGCCAAAAATGTGTGCTTAACTTCATGCACACCCCCCCCCCTTCACTAAAATCATATGTAACACTCGCCTTCCCTCTACCTCTTTGGAGCAGTTTCTCAGAGCTATCTGAAATGCTGTCTCCTGGGCCAAATAAAACTTAACTCACAACTCTCACATTGTGCTTTTTTTTTTCACTTGACAATACCTAAGCTGTGTGCTTGAAAGTGAATAATAGAAATACACAAAAAGAGACGACCTTTGTGGGGCACTCATGAAAAAGAGATGATGCCCATCTGTAATAAGTGGACCATAAAGCAGAGAGAGGCAAAGAGAAGAGGCCTGAAGGCATGGGAGAAAGTGGTTTCTGTCCTCCTGAGTCATCCCAGTTGTTCAGCTTTCCTTAGATTCCTGGAATTCTCCAAGCTCCATTCAAAATACATTATCTCAGGACTTCCCTGGAGGTTGAGTGGTTGAGACTTCACCTTCCAGTGCAGGGCATGCTGGTTTGACCCCTGGTCAGGGAGCTAAGATTCCACATGCCTCAGGGCCAGGAAACCCAAAACATAAAACAGAAGCGATTGTGCGACAAATTCAATAAAGACTTTAAAAAATATATGCTCCCCTTTAAAAAACAAAAATATATTATCTCCTGGATGAAGTCAAAGAAACGATCAAGTCATTTCAAAAAGAAGGAGGAGAAAAAGTAGGATAAAGTGAATATATGATTTATAGATAGAAATGGACATCCTACTCTTAAATATAATGGAAACTCCACAGGGGAAAAAAAAAAGAAAAATGAGGACACAAACGGATAGTTCACAAAAGAAGGAATATTGAGTTAGCCAACAAACACTGAAAGATGTATACCACTCATAGATAAGGAAATGGACTAAAACAACAATAAGGCATCACATTTGCCTAATCAGAGTGGCAAAGCTTTGAAAAATATGTAATAGCTTTTGTTGGCAAGATTGTAGGGAAATGGGTACTTTCAAATATCACTGCTTCTGGGAATGGACATTGATATATTTTCCCCTAAAGGTGAGTAGATGTGAATTTAGATAAATTGGTATGAAGAACCTTTGAAATATTCATACACTCTGACCCCCCAAATCCTAGGTTTATAAATGAACTTTTCATAGAGGCATTATAATACATATAATAATGAAAAGTTAAAAGGCTGAAAATAGCTCCAGTGTCCATCAGTAAGAAAACTGTTCCAAAAGAAACATGTGGGCAGGGATGGACAGAGTCCTTACTCTGTTTTTTCACGACTATATTTCAACTAAGCCTGTGGGCCACAACCACTGGGCACCAGGCCTAAATCTCCTGCTTGGCAAGAGAAGCTGCTGCAGTGAAGAGCCGCAGCACTGCAACTAGAGAGTAGCCTCCACTTCCTGCTGCTAGAGAAAACCTGTGCGCTGCAACGAAGACCCAGCGCAGCCAAAAATAAATTTAACTAAGATAAATGACGGAGAAGGTGATGGCACCCCACTCCAGTCCTCTTGCCTGGAAAATCCCACAGACGGAGGAGCCTGGTGGGCTGCCGTCTATTGGGTCGCACAGTGTTGGACACAACTGAAGTGACTTAGCAGCAGCAACAAGATAAATGAATAAAAGATAGTTTGCAACAAAAAATTTAAAAAAAATAATTTCACCAACGGTGCACAGGTGTTCCAGTTTCTCCATATCCTTGCTAACACTGGTTATTTTCTGTTTTTTGATAGTAGCCATCTTACGGGTGTGAGGTGATACCTGATTTCTGTTTTGATTTGCACTTCTGTGTGTCCTGGAGGGAGCATTCTTTCTGGGAAGTGAAGAGGTGAGGTTGAAGAGCAGTCTACTGTGGTGAGCAGTAACTCTGCTTTCAACATCCATCCAGAGCATGATGGGAAAGGACCAGATCCCCCACATTTGGAGGTTTTCCAGTTCCTCTACCCTATTATGCTCCTACTCAAGAGCTACAAAAACAGAAGGAACCAACCCGTTATGCTATTTTTTTTCCTGGACAAAGCATCTGATGCCCTGGGTCTTTTTTTTTTTCCCCTAATGTAGTGAATGGGACAATGGAAAAGAAAACCTGTCTTTATTTCATGTCCCTTGGTCCTTTGACCTAGATACATCCAGAAATAGTACATTCTTTTCTTCTTTCCTTGGCCCCTCTAGTTTATCAGAGCCAAAGCATCTTCTAAGAACACACCAATTTCTTACCCCTCCCCCTTGTTAAAAAAAAACCCTCACAACTCCTCTTGTTCATTATTATCATTCTTTTCACTCTTCCTCCAACTGGGTCACAATATGTAAAGGATCTTGCTATCTGCCCCTAGGCAGAGGTAAGACAGAAAAGGAGGAGAAGGGGAACAAATACATAATAAACCCCTACAAGGTGCCAAATGTCCATCACTTTAAATGCTTTGACTATTTAGTTCTCAGGACAAAATGAGATCTGTACTATTGTTCTTACCATTTTGCAGATAAGGAAATGGAGAGAGAAGGTTTAAATAACTTGTTCAAGGAGACATGGATATTGAGAAAGCCAGAATTTAAGCCCAAAGCTCAGAAGAAAACTGTGGCTTTTTAGTCATTCCAGATTTCTTTCATTTCTATGGAGTTTAACCTCTTCCTCATGTTCAAATTTGACAGTTTCTATGGAGCTGTCATTCCTTTCTCTTATTTCTCTTACTTTGATAATTTGATTAAGAAAGAAAGCTGAGCTCCCAAGAATTGATGCTTTTGAACTGTGGTGTTGGAGAAGACTCTTGAGAGTCCCTTGGACTGCAAGGAGATCCAACCAGTCCATCCTAAAGGAAATCAGGCCTGAATATTCATTGGAAGGACTGATGCTGAAACTCTAATACTTTGGCCACCTGATGTGAAAAACCAACTCATTGGAAAAGACCCTGATGCTGGGAAAGATTGAAGGTGGGAGAAGCAGATAACAGAGGATGAGATGGTTGCATGGCATCACCGACGCAATGGACATGAGTTTGAGTAAGCTCCAGGAGTTGGTGATGGACAGGGAAGCCTGGCATGCTGCAGTCCATGGGGTCGCAAAGAGTTGGACATGACTGAGCGACTGAACTAAACTGATCAATATTAATACAATATCTTACATTTATATAATAAAACCTTATAGTTTTTCAACACATTCCTTCATCTCATTCTCAGAAATAGCACAGGCATTAGGTTATATTGTTAATATTGATGTATTTAGCTGCACCAGTTCCCAGTTGCAGCATGTGGACTCTAGTCCCCTGTCCAGGAGTCAATCCCGGGTTCCGTGCACTGGGAGCTCAGAGTCTTGAACACAGGTTAAACCCCTGATCCAGGAAGATTCCGCACGCCACAGGGCAACTAAGCCTGTGTGCCACAAATACTGAGCCCATGTGCTGCAACTACTGAAGCCCATGTGCCTAGAGCCTGTGCTCCGAAATGAGAGAAACCACCACAGTGAGAATTCCACACACTGCAACAAAGACTAGTCCCTGCTTGCCGCAACCAGAGAAAACCTGTACACAGCAGTGAAGACCCAGCACAACCATGAATATATATATATATATATATATATATATATATATATATACACACACCAGTTTGCATCTGCTCATCCCAAACTCCCCTACCCCGCAGGCTATATAGTATTCTGTTAGGTAGGTAGAATAGACTTCAGGCAGAACAAACAGCACTCCTGGCTAAGCCCAATTTGCATAGGGCAGGCTGAGGTGGAGGAAAAAACATATAAAAGGAGGAGCCAAAGCGCTTTCTCAGGGACTCCCTCCCCCTCCCCCTCCCCCGCTATCTTCTAAATAAAATAGAGCTGTAACACTGATTTGCCTAAGAGCTGTAGCACGGTTTGTCTAATTTAGGAATTTATTTTACTTGACCAGTTTCCTGTTGATGGATTCTGAAACTACTTCAAATTTTTTTATTGTTATAGAAATTACTGGGAATTCCCTGGTGGTCCAGTGATTACGACTCTGTGGTCTCATTGTGGAAGGCCCAGGGTTTAATCCCTAGTCGGGGAACTAAAATCCCATAAGCCTCACAATGCAGTAAAAAAAAAAAAAAAAAAAGGGAAAAATTAACTCCAATTTAAATATTAGGGAACTGAAGCTCCAAGAAGCTAAAAGACCCCTTTTTTCAAAATCCAAGTCTAGAGCTAAGCTGCTCAGGCCAAACCCCAGACTTCTGACTCTTAAAACAATATTCTTTCCAACTAGACCACAGGGACAAGAAGCTGGAATTACTAACATAGGATATGCACTTGACAACTGAAAGTGAGAATTTCTTTTTTAACTGCCCCATTTCTTAAAAAGTTAACCATGAGGGCTTCCCTGGCTATCTAGTGGTTAAGACTCCATGCTTCCACTGCAGGGGACATGGGTTCGATCCCTGGTCAGGGAACTAAGATCCCGCAAGCCATGAAGTGTGGCCAAAGGGGAAAAAAAGAGAAATTAAGCATATACTTGCCACAAAACCCAGCCATCCCGCTCCGATGTACTTACCCCAAAGAAATGAAAGTTTACTTCCATATAAATACTTGTACATGAATGTTCATAGCAGGTTGTTTTTTGTTTTTTTTTTTTAAGATTTATTTATTTTATTTTATTGGCTGTGGTGTGTCTTAATTGCTGTAAGCAGGCTTTCTCTAGTTGCAGTGAGCGAGGGCTGCTCTTCATTGCGGTGTTCAGGCTTCTGATTGCAGGGGCTTCTCATGTTGTGAAGTACAGGCTCTAGGTGAGCAGGCTTCCGTAGTTGTGGCACGTGGGCGCAGTAGTTGTGGTCTGCAGCTGCTAGAGCCCTGGCTCAGCTGTGCTGCACGGGCTTAGTTGCTCCACAGCATGTGGGATCTTCCCAGACCAGGGATCAAACCCGTATCCCTTGCATTGCAAGGAGGATTCTTAGCCTCTGGACCACCAGGGAAGCCCTCATTGTAGCTTTATTTGTAGTATTCAAATAATGGAAACAAGCTAGATGTTCATCAACAGGAAGAAGGATAAAATGTGATATAGCCATTCAGTGGAATACTACTCAGCGACCAAAAGGAATGAACCACTGATACATACACTGAGAAGGCAATGGCAACCCACTCCAGTACTCTTGCCTGGAAAATCCCATGGACGGGGGGAGCCTGGTGGGCTGCTGTCTATGGGATCGCTGAGAGTCGGACATGACTGAGCATCTTCACGTTCACTTTTCACTTTCATGCATTGGAGGAGGAAATGGCAACCCACTCCAGTGTTCTTGCCTGGAGAATCCCAGGGACAGGGGAGCGTGGTGGGCTGCCATCTATGGGATCGCAGAGTCAGACACGACTGAAGTGACTTAGCAGCAGCAATAGTATTGATACACACAATGACACGGATGAGTCTTTAAAATATTATATTGAGCAAAACCAGCCTCATGCAAAGGAATATGTACTGCACGATGACACTCATATGCAGTTTGACAGGCACACTAAAGGTACTGTTGGAAAGAGACCAGTGAGGCCCTGCTCTCCTCACAAGTTTCTCACAAGCAGACCAGTCTGTGCAGGCCACGTGTCTGAAGGCCTCGCCCCGCCACCACATGTGTGAAAGCTGAACAGTTCCATGAGAAAGGAGACTTTGTGGCAAAGTTAGACTTTCAAGGAGAAAAATAAAGGCTGTTTCCTGAATGAGGCAGTGGGGAGCCATTCTTGGAACGGTAGATTCTGGAAAACCTAGTTTGGATTTAAAAAGGCCGAGAAGGACTCCAGGGTTCCCTGCCTCAGAGGTGCAATAGAATTTGACTGCCTCTTCACCTTCAGTCTGTCTTCCTACCACAGAGCCTCTGAGACCACTTTAAAAATCATCTCAGCTTCTTCAGAAAAGTGACTCAGATGCTCAGCTTATTAGGAACGTCAGAGGTGGCTGCTTGCAAAACAGGACAGCGTGAAACAAAACTGAAAGCCCTGTAGAGGAGCCTGAACACATCAAATACTTGTCTGTAACCACTTATGGCAGCCTATAATAAAGGCATCTCCAAAAATCCAAAATACTTGTTCTTTTTTCTACAGAAATGTTCCTGCGTGTGACAGAGGGAGAGATAGAGGCTGAGTGAATGATATGGATGAGGCCAAGAGAAGAAAGAGCAAGTGAATATTCCATTTCTTACCAGACTTGACATCCCCGAAAGCTAGTAGGGCCCATAAGCAGCAAACTCTCAGTCTACACCTGTGTATATTCTTAAACCAGTGTTTCTCTAATTCCCTAGACTACCTACATGAGGGGCACCTGAGGGAAGGGAGTTCATGGTTAAAATGTCACTTGCTAGGTTCTGTTGCTCAGTTGCTAAGTTGTGTCCGACTCTTTGCAACCCTATGGACTGCAGCACACCAGGCTTCCCTGTCCTTCACAATCTCCCAGAGTTTGCTCATATTCATGCCCATTGAGTCAGTGATGCTATCTAACCATCTCATCCTCTCCTGCCCTCTTCTTCTTTTGCCTTCAATCTTTCCAGACCTCTGGAATTTAAGTCATTCTGTGGGATGAAGCCCAGGCATCACCAGGTGATTCTTATGTACTAAAGCTTGACGATTATTTAAACAAACACAGTGAGTTGTTTATTAATGGTTTGCTCAATAGTTTAACTTGATTATAGGTTAACAAATTAGCCTCTATATTTTCACTGGTATATCTGAATTACATCTATCTCAAGAAAAACAGTTATAAATTAATGAAGAAGCAAACAAATACGCTGGATGACTGAGAATGTAAATCCATACAACCTTTCTGAAATTGTCAGGCACGTAGGTAAAACTCTTTCTAAATGCTTTGATGCCTATTTTCCAATTCTAGTCATGTATCTAAAGGAAATAGTTTAAAGAGTAAGCCGAGAACTATGTATAAGAATGTTTATTTTGCCATTGTTCATAACAATAGAAAATTGAAACCATTTAATTAAATGTCCCGCAACAGGAGATTGTTAAATAAGTTACCATAGTGCCATGTGATAAATGCAGATCAATACTTACTGACATAGAAACATGTTTATAGCGTATCATTGTTTGAGAAAGATTATGAAACATTTTATCATTTTTGCAAACAAAAAATTTGGAAGGATAAAATTTTTTAAATGTTAAGAGAAATTTTCTTTGGTTGGTAATGGTTACAGGTCACATACTTTTTTCTTCTTTGTAATGTTTCTACATTGTTTTAAAATAATACACATTATTTTTATAATCAGAAAAAAGCAATAAGTATGTATTTCTTTTGTTATTTATTTATAATATTGTATTAGTATAATATAGTGATTCAATAATTTTATAGATTATGCTACATTTAAAGTTATATAAAATAATGGTTATATTTCCATGTGCTATACAATGTATCTTTGTTGCTTATTTATTTTATACATAATGTTTTGTATCCCTTAGTCCCCTACCCCTAAGGCTGTATTCATTTTGAATAAAAGTGGGGAGGCCACTGAATTCCATGTCTGAGGAATGGGGTGAAGTCCCAGATCTACTGTTTTCTCTAAAATAGGGATGGTTAGGGGAATTTCCTGGAAGTCCAGTGGTTAGGACTCCATGCTGAGGGCCTGGGTCTGGTCCCTGGTCAAAGAATTAACATTCTTCAAAATCCTCGAGGTCAAAAAATAAATAAATAAAGTAAAATGGAGATGGCAATACCCTCTCTGTCTACCTCAGAGGGTAGTTGTGAGATAAAATGTGGAGATGTTTTGTAAACTATACAATGTTTTATAAAGTAGTTTATTACTAAGTCTTGATTTTCACATAAGAGACACAAATTCAGGTATGCAAAGATTGGTTATTGAAGCAGAAAGGTAGGCTTTTTTTAACTGCTTTTTACTTTTTATTATGGAAGTTATGAAACATATAACAAAAGAAGGCAGAATAATATAATGACCTACCATGTATACATCACCCAGCTTCAGTATTATCAACTTAAGAGGCAATTTGTTTTAGCTATACCTGCCTACCCACTCTTACTATTAACATAGTACTGGACATTGAACTGGCATTGGGCCTCTATAATTTTCATAGACATAAAAGAATATTTCAGTTCTTAAGCCCTCATCTGAAAAGAAAGAACTGGAGACTTTAAAAGACATTGAATTTTATGGTGTTTGAAATGCATTTCAATTTTTTAAAAAGACAGGAATTAACTTATACATGACACTTAGCATAAATGGCATTTAGAAATTGCACTACAGGTAAGTTCTCATCCATGTTGTTGCCATGACTTCAAGCTCTAAAGTGGCTACAAACTCTCCTTAAAACAATAGAAAGCACTCACTAGGAAAAAAACTGGAGGGTTAACAGTGACAGTAGTGTGTACAGTCATTGGAATGTGGGTGACATTTTCCCCCTCAATTTACATGAAAACCTTACATCATTCTTTACATTAAAAATTCACATGAAAATCTTCTATGATTCATAATATATACCACTAATTTTAGAAAAAAAAACAACAGTGTCCAGACACATTATTTCTCCAGATTGTTCACGCCTAGAATGCAGTCCATGGGGTCGCCAAGGGTCGGACACGACTGAGCGACTTCACTTTCACTTTTCGCTTTCATGCATTGGAGAAGGAAATGGCAACCCACTCCAGTGTTCTTGCCTGGAGAATGCCAGGGACGGGGGAGCCTGGTGGGCTGCCGTCTATGGGGTCGCACAGAGTCGGACATGACTGACGCGACTTAGCAGCAGCAGCAACAGCAGCAGAAGGCATTCTACCAGAAATTCAACACCACAACCAAGAGTTGATTTCATGCTGTTCCTAAATAAATGAACCTTGTACTCTAAGCACCTCCCCCATAGTCAGTAACAGACCTAAACAAGCAAGGTAAATGAGGCGCTTGGCATGATGTCCAGCACATAGTGGGCTATCAGTAACATCTCACAAGGTGGTCTCTGGACTTACAGAAGACCTTTTGGATGCATTACCATAGGCATGGTTTTCCCTCTGATGGATAAAGAAACTGACGGGCTTAATGAGTACTGCTGAGGGCGTGGAACCAGAGGACTGCTCATTCTGTCCTGGAAAAGTGAAACTGGGACAACCACTTGGCACCACCAAGAGCTGTGTCTAGGAAAGTTGAAGAGGTGATTTCCCCTATGTTCCAGCAGGTCCATTTCTAGGTATGTGCCCTAGAAAATTCTTGCATGTGTGGTACAAAGACACAATAATACTCTTTGCAACAGCGCTTGTGACAGCAAAAATCTGGATGCAATCTCAGGAAAATGGATTGATCAGTCGTGATACAGTCATAAAATCAAACACCTACAGCAATTAAGTTAACTGAACTAGCCATATGTAGCAACACAGGTAAGTCTCAAAACCATGAAGCCGAATGGAAAAAGTAGTGGTAGAATGATTCATACAATATAATATCATTTTTATAAGGTTTACAAACATGTGAAACAATCGTGTATACTTTTTTCGGATTCATATATATCAACTTTAAAAAGTAACAAGTAGTAAATTTAGGATAATAGTTATCTCAAGAAAGAAATATAAATAGGGGAGGGATACCCAGGTGTCTGTGTGTGTAATTGTTTCTGTAATAACATTTTACTTCTTTAAAAATATCTAAAGCAAGTATGGTATAGTGTTAGGATTTTGGGGTAAGGACTTGGATGTTCATTATATTTTTCTTTGTACTTGTATGTACATATGTATACAAGCAGAAAACATTGGTATAATGCTTTACTATGTCACAGGCAGTGATCCTGTTAGGTTCTTTAACTGTAGTAGCTGACTTAAGCATTTCAACAACCCTACGAGGTAATTATTGGGTTGACCAAAAAGAAAAACCCAAACGAACTTTTTTGGCCAATCTATAGTATGATTACCCCCATTTTATAGGGGATAAAACTAAGGCACAGAGATCAGAAACTTGCCAGATGCTACATATTTGGTGACAATATGGTGATCTTGGGATTTGAAGGGAGTCTGGTTTCAGAGTCTCATCTCTTAGCAACCAAACCCTACTGCCTCTTGAAACACTTCATTTTTTTTTTTTTTTTAATAAAAGGCAGGTGGGACCAAGCAGAGAGGTAAATCCATGTCACACAGGTCAGTGAAAAAGCAGTTCAACACTCTTTCCTGACCTTCTTTTGCTACTAAGAGGAAATGCTTAGATTTCCCACCAGGTCACAGAGGAGCCTGGTGGGCCGCAGTCCACGGGGTCACTAAGAGTCAGACACGACTGAGTGACTTCACTTTCACTTTTCACTTTCATGCATTGGAGAAGGAAATGGCAACCCACTCCAGTGTTCTTGCCTGGAGAATGCCAGGGACGGGGGAGCCTGGTGGGCTGCCGTCTATGGGGTCGCACAGAGTCAGACACGACTGAAGCGACTTAGCAGCAGTATCAGCACATGGCAAAAGCCAGAGAGTCCTGCCCAGACCTAGAAGCCATACACCATCACTACACAGTGGTAACACGAGAGTAAAGGCCACGTTATCTGGGACCTGGAATGAAGAAGATAAATCAAACAGCAAATTCTTAGAGGATTCCTTTTTTTTAAGGTCATCGACATTTAAAACATTATTTATTTTTTTGGGGGGTGTGCTATGTGTGTGCGTCTTTTGCTGTGCCTTTGCACAGGCTCTGCACATGCTGTGCACACACTTTTCTCTAGTTGCAACAAGCAGGCCTACTCTCTAGGTGCATGTGGGCTTCTCATTGCGGTGGCTTCTCTTGTTGAGGAGCACAGGCTCTAGGGCGCATGGGATTCAGAAGTTGTAGCTCAGTAGTTGCAGTTGCCCAGGCTTAGCTGTCCCTGCGGCATGTGGGATCTTAGCTCATGGATCAGGGACTGAACCTGTGTTCCCTGCGTTGGGAGGCAGATTCTTAATCAGTGGACCACCAGGGAAGTCCCTGAGAAGATTCTTCTGAGGCCTCAAGTCTCCAAGAAATTCTCCAGAAGGCAACACAAAACAGAATAATTAGTTCTATGAGTGAAGAGGGCTTTTCATTAGAGTCTAGCTAATAATCCCATGAATTCTGATTGTTGATAAATTATTATTTGCATTTGAGCAGGCCCATTTGAATGGGGAAATTCCCAAATGAGTCATCATCTCACATAATTGAAATAAAAAATTACTCCCAATTCTCTTGTGTTACACAAGATCAATGTTAAGAGTAGATAGAAATCAGGCATATTGTTTGCCTCCAGACCTGTTGACAGCCTCCACCACCTCTCTGGGGTTGGTCAAAGGCCATGGTGCAGAGCTGGGTTTGTGAGTGATCGCTGATGCCGCCTCCTGAGGTCCTCTGCAGCCCTGCCTCCATGTTCTGCATTCAGGCAGAGCATGGCTCGAAGGGTTGGGGAAACTGACAAGCTGAATGAGTGGTAGCAAGCTTTGCTTAACTGAGAAAGCGAAAAGCTTTAGGAGAAAAGCCCGCTGAACATTTTTCAAGTGGGTAATGTATTTTTGAATAATAGAGGATGTTTTCAGTCCTATCACGTTTCTGAATTCTACAATTTCATTTCCTTCTAGCAGGTTCTTGTGGGCGGCTCACCGTTCCCATGAAAGAGCGGACACCTCAAGGCATAAAACCATTTTTGCATTTCCAGAGCAATTTCTTCTTCACAAAGAGGTTCCATGTCCAATATGTCATTCATTCTCCTGCTATTTGAGTCATCGGAGATAGGAACAATGGTAATAACAATAACATATTAGATATTGTTGAATGAAAGAACCCAGTCACAAAAGACCACATAGTGTAGATTTCAATTATATGAAATATCCAGCATAGGCAAATCTGTGGCAGGGGGACTGTGCTGTGAAAATCCATAGGAATATAAAATAGGTTAGGGAGTCCCTGGTGGTCCAGTGGTTAGGACTCCACACTGCCACTGCAGGGCGTACCAGTTTGATTCCTGGTCAGGGAACTAAGATCCCATGGTTTGGCCAAAAAATATGAATAAATAAAATGAAAATAAAGTAGATTAGAGGTTGCCAGAGGTTGGGAGGAAGATGTAATGGACAGTGAGTGCTAATGTGTACAGGGTACCTTTTGGGGTGATGGAAAAGTTCTAGTTGCACAGTCTTGTGAATACATGAAAAAGCCACTGAATTGTACACTTTAAAATGGTAAACTTTATGGAATCTGATTTTTCTCTTGATTTTTCTAAATCACAAAAGTGCTTACCACAGCTAAGTCAGGCCAAGAGCTTTGCCTAATCATCTCTCCTAATCATCTCCACAGGCTTACAAGATCCTCATTTTATAGATGAGGGCAGAGGCTTGGAGAGAACATTAGTTTACAATAATGTGGCAAACACATAAAAACTGACCAAAATTCAGATTTCTGACCCTCACTTTCCAAATCAGACCTTTAACTGTCACTCAGAAATTCATGAGGATATCTCTGAATGTAACTCAACTGATAGTATTTCCTCTGTGCCACTCTCTCAGTGACACAGCTTTGCAGTGCTTTTTGCATTTACCTCTTATGGTGCTTTTTTAAAATTTGTGGTTCGTTCTCCCAAGTTTTTGAGAATTAAACACAGCATTGATTTCCCCCTGAAAGTCCTTAACTCTCTAAACCACCTTCCTTCTGATAAGAAGCAGTTTCATTTCTTAGCTCCTCTCCAGGGAAGTCCCTTAGGGTCACACAACCACAGTCGATTTTAAGCAAAGCTGTGATGTCTCTCCCCTCTACATTCATTCTGCTTCAAGGACATGCTTACCCTTCCACGGGACAGCTCCCCAAGGGTTTTTCTTTACTCTGACCTAAGAGGTCAGTTGGATGACAAGTGAGTCAGTCAAAACTGACCAACTGACTTTCCTTCCTTTTGAGAAGGAAAAGACACATAGCAACAGTCTCTGTTATCCTCAGACATTCAGAATTCAAGGGCAGAGAGAGTTGAAGTGACTTTCCTATGGCCATGGAGCTCAGAGCAGACTGGAGCCTAAAATCCTAAAACTATGGCAGATTTCTCAAAAGAGTCTCAATCAAAAGAAACTGATATTTATATAAAATATAAATTTAAGGCTTCCCTGGTGGCTCAGTGATAAAGAATCTGTCTGCTAATGCAGGACACAGGTTTCATCCCTGATCCAGGAAGATCCCACACGCCACCCAGCAGCTAAGCCCCGGTGCCACAAGTGCGGAAGCCCACTTGCCCTAGAGCCTGTGCTCTGCAAGAAGAGTCCGCCAAGCTCCTCTGTTCATGGGATTCTTCAGGCAAGAATACCAGAGTGAGTTGCCATGCCTTCCTCTAGAAGATCTTCCCAACCCAGGGATCAAACCCACATCCCCTGTGACTCCTGAGTTGCAGGAGGATTCTTTACCACTGAGCCAGCTCCTGCAATGCAGGAGACACAGGTTTGATTTCTGGGTTGGGAAGATCCCCTAGAGAAGAAATGGTAGTCCAGTATTCTTGCCTGGGAAATCCCATGGACAGAGGACCCTGGTGGGCTACAGTCCCTGGGGTCGCAAAAGAGTCAAACATGACTTAACAACTAAACGACAACAACAACATATATATATATATATGACACTTTATACATATATACATGCATATATATATGTATAAAGTGTCATGGGACTTCCCTGGCGATGCAGTGGTTAGGACTCCGTGCTTTCACTGCAGGGGCATGGGTTCGATCTCTGGTCAGGGAACTGAGATTTGGTGAGTGGCATGATGGAGCCATGAATAAATGCCTTCAAACTGTGGTGCTGGAGAACACTCTTGAGACTCCCTTGGACAGCAAGGAGATCAAACCAATCAATCCTAAAGGAAATCAGCCCTGAATATTCAGTGGAAGGACTGATGCTGAAGCCGAAGCTCTAATATTTTGGTCACCTAACGCAAAGAACCGACGCACTGGAAAAGATCCTGATGCTGGGAAAGATTGAAGGCAGGAGGAGAAGGGGACGGATGACAGAAGACAAGATGGTTGGATGGCATCACTGACTCAATGGACATGAGCTTGAGCAAATTCTGGGAGATGGTGAAGGACAGGGAAGCCTGGTGTGCTGCAGTCCATGGGGGGGTCACAAAGAGTCAGACACGACTGAGCGACTGAACAACAACTCGAACAGCCAAAAAAACCCCGCCAAATTGTCAGAGCAACAAGAAGAAAGCGATCCATCCAGTGTTTAGATGGCAAATATTAAGAACTGGAAAAATCAGTCCATAAAAGATGACCAGGGACTTCCCTGGTGGTCCAGCAGTTAAGACTCTATCCTTCCACTGCATGGGGGCACAGATTCCATCTCTTGTCAGAGAACTAAGATCCTGCATGTTGCAAGTGAAAGTGAAAGTGAACTTGCTCAGTTGTATCCGACTCTTTGAGACCCCATGGACTGTAGCCTACCAAGCTCCTCTGTCCATGGGATTCTCCAGGCAAGAATACTGGAGTGGGTTGCCATTTCCTTCTCCATGTTGCAAGAGGTGTGTTGCAAAAGGCGTGGCCAAAAAAAAAGCCAGACTTACTCTCCAGCAGAGAGGGACAATGAAGGAGAATTCTGAACTTTTCTATTGAAAACATTCAGTATTTTCCTTGTCCTTTCATATTTTATTTCTCATAACTGAACTAGGGGCTGACATAGCACTAACCGCCACTCCCCCCCTTGGCAAACCTCAGATTCCAACTCCAATCTAGCCATCTGTGGTTTGTCCGTTAAGGGACTGGACTAAATATAATTTATACATGTACATTTACAAATAGAGACATATTACAGAGAGAAAAATAAATGATTTCAACCCTTTCGATAGGAATCAGCACATTTAAAAAATTGTTGAAGGATTGCCAGCCCTGCACCTCATCTGCTATCAGATCTCTGAACCTCTAAGTGGTCCTGCCTTCCTTCTAGGGAAACATACCACATCTCAATCCTGCGCTGAGCTGAAGCATTTATGGACAATTGGGCTTCCCTGATGGCTCAGACGGTAAAGAATCTGCCTGCCATGCAGGAGACCCAAGTTTGATCCCTGGATTGGGAAGATCCCTGGGAGAATGGAATGGCTACCCACTCCAGTATTCTTGCCTGGAGAATCCCATGACAGAGGAGCCTGGCGGGCTACTGCCTGTGGGGTTGCAAAGAGTCAGACATGACTGAGCGACCAATACTTTGTTTTCTCTTCAAAGTGCTACCTGGAAATACCCCCAAGGGTTATTTGCATTATAAAGGGGGACTTAAAGGTCATTCTGGACACAGCTATATCTGGGAAGAAGGGGAGTTTACAAAAACAATTTGTATTTGAAATGATTGCCAGGTTCCCTAAACTTTCTAAAGGAAATTCCGAGAAGCCTAGAAGTTTTTAGGTAAACTGAAACTTACAATATGAAGCAAACCAAACCCTTCACTACATTCTCACACCGCTATCTTACCTGAGCCTTAAGCTTCACAACAACCTGTGAGGTGGGCTGGTCACTGATCCTCTTCTCCAGACCAGGAGACCCCAGGGAAAGGGAAGCAGCTCCCACAGGGTTCAGTAACTGGAAGTTGGAGGATTTAGACGTTCGAGTCACCTGACTCATGGTCCCATGACGCCTTCTTCTTCCAGAAAAGCCTTTTAACTGACAGACATTCAGGAGCCATCCTCCTAATCAGCAGCGAGGATCAAGAGTCTTTACAGGTAGGTTTGCTTCTGGCAAATTCTTTCCCTCTTTTGTCTTCTTCTTCTTTTTTTTTTTTTTCCCCCAAGCTGCACAACTCATGGGATCTTAGTTCCCCAACCAGGGACTGAACCCCTGGCCCTCGGCGTGAAACAAGTTCTAAGTGCTGGACCACCACCAGGGTATTCCCTTCTTACCATTTCTGTTTTCACTTAAGTCTCACTTCTGCAAGGGTCACTTTATGACCCTTCTGAAAGTGTAGGTGGTAATGCAAACTTCTACCACAACCTTTGTTTCAAATTTTCTTCCCACATTTCTTTTCCTATCTGGTCATGGGTGGTAGTGGCAGCACCAAGAAGTGACTTGGGGAGAATTTTAGCCTCCCCACCCATCAACCTCTCCAAATCAACACACAGTTTAGGCTACCCCAGGGGCTCAGCGGTAGAGAATCCGCCTGCAATGCAGGAGCTGCAGGAGACGTGGGGTTCAATCCCTGGGTCAGGCAGATCCCTTGGAAGGGGGCAACCCACCTCAGTATTCTTGCCTGGAGAATCCCATGGACAGAGGAGCCTGGTGGGCTACAGTCCATAAGGTGGTAGAGTTGGGTGCAATTGAAGCAACTTAGCACACACACGTAAGAAAGAGTTCTAGGGAAATGCAACTTCACAGCAATTTCCTAATATCATAGTCCTTGAGTTTCATCTCTCTGAAGAAGTATCATTTACGTGAAATATAGAGTAAGGGATGCCCCTAGAATTGTACAAGAACGGAGACTTGTCTAACCACCTTTGAAAGAGACTGCTACTTCTAAGAACTCCTGTTACAGAAATTCTGGGACCACTGAAGGATGATAAGTGGTAAGAAAATAGGACATCCCAAGATCTGACAGTTATCAGCAGAAAGGCGCCAAGTCATAGAGATGACTAACGTAATGGGGAAATGGACCCGGACTGTAGATTGAGACAGGTAAAGTTCAGAGTTCAGGAGTTAGTCAGCAAACAGCACAATTATGCAGGGCCTAACACTGATCCTAGGAGCAGGCTGATTGGACTTTGGTCTGTCATGGAGAAGAGAGGAGCTCTGAATCCCCTAACCACGAGTTGAGCCACAGAGAAGTCCAAGGCTTTTGCATCACCACCAGAAATGTTGGGATGACTTCTCACAAGAAGGAACAAAAGTTGCAAGGTTGATGAAGGCTTCAGTAAAAGTTGCCATCTGTTTCAAGTGGATTCAAATTTTGATCTGGAGTCTTGAGTTTTTACTGTGTTTCAAATCTACTAGTTTGTAAAAACCAAGAGAATTTAGACATCTACTAACCCAAAAGAAGATCAATTTCCCTACACCATCATGAATTACATTGTTAACTAAACTTGCTAAATTTCCTGACTCTGGTCACAGACTGAAAGATGAAACCGTTACCCTCTGTGCTGTTGGGACAAAGGATGATTTGGTTGCGTGTAGGAAATGGAGTAAGGTCTATGCAAGTGGCAGGTCCCTAATTTGGGGGCCAGATGTCCACTTCCAGACTGTTTCTTTTGAGCAGAAAAGAAATGGTCATGTGTGATTCTGTGGAGGAGTCCATCCTACACCTGTTCATAGTCCCAGTGTTTTGTTTTCCAGGTCACCAGGAGGCCCGGAGCGTCCCCTAGCTGGCCTTTTGGGACAGGCCTTAGTTGGACCACCTTAAAGTACCGTGGCCTTGAGTGTGGCAACAGTTGTGAGCTCTGGACAGCTGTTATATCTGACCTCCCCGGGACACCACTTCTTCTCCCTCTAAATTCCTGAGTAGAGAATAGACTTCTTAGCCAGCTTCGTTGGAAGTGTACCGGCACCTGTTGTGAGGAGAGGGCCATCTCTGGGGGACTCAGGGCAACCCCAGGGGGCTCAGGGTGCCAGCACTGCCCCGGGCCGCTGCCTTGAGGTATATTTTGCAAAACACTTTGTAACCCATTGCTCTTCATGTTACATCCTGCCTGCTGGGCCCTGCTCCAGGGCCTTGATCTTTCTGACGAAACAAATCTGCATTACACTTAGGGCAGAGAGCAAAGGGCAAATGGGCAGCACGTGGAAAGGTTTGGCATGAATAATCCCCACTGCTAGCCAGGGAATTAGTATAACTAGCACGATAAGAGACATAGGAAGTTAATTGCTATGAAGAAGAAGCATTTATGGTTTACTATGAGCTGGGCACTATACTGCACATGTCACGTACATTGTGGGCTTCATTTACTACAACAGCCCTGGGTGGTATGGCTGTCTCTTTTTGATAAATGAGGAAACCTAGGATTTTAAATAAACTGCTCAAGTTTACATAGTCAGTATGGCAGAGCCAGAGCTGGGTGCAGTTGTGGCTCGAGGGTTTAGTTGCCACTTAGCGTGTGAGATCTTTGCTCCCTGATCAGGGATCAAACCACCATCCCCTGCATTGGGAGGTGGATTCTTAACCGCTGGTGGTGGTTTAGTCGCTAAGTCATGTCCGACTCTTGTGACCCCATGGACTGTAGCTTGCCAGGCTCCTCTATCCATGGGATTTTCCTGGCAAGAATACTGGAATGGGTTCCCATTCTCTTCTCCAGAGGATCTTCCTGACCCAGGGACCGAACCACATCAGGGAAGTCCCTTAAAGTAATAATAATAAACGAGAGAGTTCTGATGCTCAGATTGTTCTCAATTTGGCCAGTGGGAGGTATTGAGGGTTGGCTTCTGTGTTCTTTCGATAAATTTGATAAAATCAGATAGATTTGATAAATTTTTGGTAAATTTGATAGATACAATCTTTTGATAAATTCCCAATGTTCTTTGAATGCTTTCTCACTTTCTGGTACAAGAAGATATTTTAGGTTTATCTTATACATTCTTTGCAGAAGTCTGTTAACCAAGAAATCCTGGTGCCCCTTGTTGGAGAATGGTATTTGGAACCAAAGGTCTGGTTGCTCTGTGTGCTTGTAACAACTGGTATGTCATTCCTTCTCTAGGCTTTCTTAGTGGACAAAGTCAGGACGTTTATTTGAAACTGTGAGTTCATGCTGATATCTCCAAATTGAATCGACCTTCACACAAAATGTTCTCCCTCTCCATTTTTGTAACTCCCTTTGGCCAACTGTGATATAAATGGCTCCCACTAGCTTCGTATAGTATATATAGCATATTATACGTATATATAGTGCTGTGTTGTGCTTAGTCACTCAGTCATGTCTGACTCTTTGTGACCCCATGGACTGTAGCCTGTCAGGCTCCCCCATTGTGTGTTTTTTTCAGGCAAGAATACTGGAGTGGGTAGCCATTCCCTTCTCCAGGGGATTTTCCCAACCCAGGGATCGAACCCAGGTTTCCTGCATTGCAGGCAGATTCTTTACCATCTGAGCCACCAGGGAAGCCCATATATGTTACTGGAGCCTAATCTACCAAGTATAGGTCAATATTTATCTATAAGGTTTTTTTGGGGGCGGGAGGGTGGGACAATGAGACACACAAATCTGAAGTGCAAAATTTGGTGAATTTTGACAAATACGTACATTTATGTAACTTTCACTCCTATCAAAATATAGAACATTTCCGTTGCCTTAGCAATCTGACATCTCCAGACACAACCACACTTCTCATTTTAATCACCGTTAATTAGTTTTGCCTGTTCTAGATCTTCCTATAATTGAAACAAACTGCACACACTCTGTTGGGTCTGGTTTCTTTTGTTCAACATAAAGTTTGTATCCGTGAAGTTCGTTTACATTGTTGTGCATTTCAGTAGTTAGTTCCTTTTTATTATTGACTAACTTTCCATTGTGTGAATTTAACTACTCTGCTGGGACGGATATTTGGGTTGTTTTCAACTTGAGGTTATTATGAATTAAAATGTCTTTGAATACTCTTGGTCAAGTCTTTGTATGGACATAGGTTTCATTTCTCTTGAGTGATTGCTTAGGATTGGAATTCTTGGGTTATAGAGTAGATGTATGTTTATAAGAAACCACTGAATATTTTTCCAGAGTGGTTGTACCATTTCTCACTCCTGCCAACAGTATATAAGAGTTCTAGTCACTCCATCCTAGCCAACACTTGGTATTCTCAGTTTTTTAAATTTTAACCATTATAGTGGGGTTTTGATGGTATCTCATAGTTTTAAATTGCATTTCTCTAATGAGTAAAATTTTGAGCACTTTTTAATGAGATTATCAGCATTTTGTATATTTTCTTTTGTGAGTGTCCAAGTTTTTCGCTCATTAAAAATTTTTTGGTCTTTTTCTTATTGATTTGTAAGAGTTTTTTTTATTTCTTAAGTAAAGGATAATTGCTTTACAGAATTTTGTTTTCTGTCAAACCTCAACATGAATCAGCCATAGGTATACATATATTCCCTCCTTCTTGAACTTCACTCCCATCTCCCTCCTCATCCCAGCCCTCTAGGTTGATACAGAGTCCCTGTTTGAGTTCCCTGAGACATACAGCAAATTCCCATTGGCTATCTATTCTACAAATGGTAATGTAAGGTTTCCATGTTACTCTCTCCATTCATGTAAGAGTTTTAAAATACATTCTTGATACTAGCCATTTGTGAAATAAACATTTTATGAATATATCCTCCTAGTCTACGGATTTCCTATTCATTTTCTTAACTATGTCTTATCAAGAGCAGAAGTTTCAGATTCTGATGAAGTTTATTCATTTTGTGGCCACACCCCAAGGCGTGTGGGAGTTTAGTTCTCCAGTCGGGGATTGAACCCAGGCCCTTGGCAGTGAGAGCAAAGTCTCCACTGGACCTCTAGGGAATTTCCTATCCAGTTTTTAAATGGATATTTGTTTTCTTCTCTTTAATTAATTATTTAATTTGTTTTTAGTTGCACTGGATCTTCACTGCTGTGCGAGGGCTTTCTCTAGCTGCGGCAAGCAGGGGCTACTCTTTACTGAGGTGCCCAGGTCTCTCATTGCAGTGGCTTCTCTTGATGCGGAGTGCTGGCTCTTGGTGAAAGGGCTTCAGTCATTGGAGCGCTCAGGCTCAGTAGCTGGGTGTGCAGGCTGTAGAACGTGGGCTCAGAAGTTGTGGCACAGGGGGTTGGTTGCCCCATGGGATGTGGAATCTTCCTAGACCACGGGTCAAATCCATGTCCCCTGCATTGGTAGGCTGATTCTTATCCACTGCACCACCAAGGAAGTCCCGGGCTATTTGATTTTTGTGTCTGGAGAAATCTCTGCCTATTTCCAGGTTGTGAATCTCGGGTACTTTAAATTAGTGCTGGAATCAAATGAATACATTTTTTTTTCCTTCTTTAAACTCACAAGGTCAGTGGCCAAACAGATTTCTTTGGTGAGCAAATGAAGGATTTTAAAGGACTTCCAAGGGGTAAGGAAGAAGAGGATTTCTTAGGATTAAAATCTCAGGACTGAAAGTTCTTTTCTCAAGTTGAATGAGCTTCACGTGTAGGTTACGGAGTTTAGGTTAGAGGATGGAGCCTAGGTTAGAGTCAACCAGACTGAATCACTTTGCGATCTCAGCAGATCCACCCCTTTTCACAATTGCGAGGATTTAGGGGAGTGAGTTCATTGGTGAGCCAGTTCTGGAGGCTGTGTGTTATGAGTCACTTCTTCAGGTGAAGAGTCTGCTGAAGGGAGCAGTTCCGAGGGCGTGGTTCTGGAGGCGGTCCCACAGGCAGCCCGTACATGTGGTGCAGTTCTCCCACTACATTGGTTTCTTTTCTTTTTAAAAATCGTATTTAATTTTAAAAATTCATTAAGTTTCAAACTTCAAAATTTTGAAAAAGTATAGTGAAATTATCTTTCCCATCTTTACCTTTCACAACAGATAACCACTCTTGCGTCTCCCTTAAGAGATTTTTTAAACGCATTTACAAGACAATATAAATACATAGGATCTCTCTCCTTTTTTATAGAAATGCTACCTACTATAAACACAGTTCAGTATCTTGCTTTTTTTTTCAAATAATATGTCTTGGAGAGTTTTCCATATCACTTCTTTTCATATCACACACAGATACTTCGCATTCTTTTCTATGCTATGCTATGCTAAGTCACTTCAGTCGTGTCCGACTCTGTGCGACCCCATAGACGGCAGCCCACCAGGCTCCCCCGTCCCTGGGATTCTCCAGGCAAGAACACTGGAGTGGGTTGCCATTTCCTTCTCCGATGCATGAAAGTGAAAAGTGAAAGTGAAGTTGCTCAGTCGTGTCCGACTTTTATCGACCCCATGGATTGCAGCCTAACAGGCTCCTCCGTCCATGGGATTTTCCAAGCAAGAGTACTGGAGTGGGGTGCCATTGCCTTCTCCCATTCTTTTCTATAGCTGCATAGTATTCCACTATGATTTATCTAACCAGGGCCTCATTGATGGACATTTAACTTTTCAGATTTTTGCTCTTTCTTTCAAATACTGCTTCAGTGAAAAACCTTGAATATACATCTTTTTCACACCTGAAACTATATCCAACTATATATATCCAACTATAACTGTTGGATAAATTCCTATGCTGTATGTAACAGTATATACATATGGGATTATGGTAGACACTGCCAAATTGCCCTCAGTAGCTATTGTTCCAATTTATATATATATATTGGTTGGGAAGATCCCATTCAGGAGGGCATGGGAACCCAGTCCAGTATTCTTGTCTGATCCCAAGGGACAGAGGAGCCTGGAGGGCTACAGTCCATGGGGTCGCAAACAGTCAGATACAACTGTGTGACTAAGCACAGCATAAGGTATGATAGTTCCTATTTATCCATATTTATGCCTAAGCTAAGAGTTTTCCATCACTTGGGTTTTTACAAATCAACAAGTAATAAAAGGTACCAGAGTGACACTTGATTTGAATTAATTAAAAAGATTTTTATATAATTTTGTTGTTGGTGTTCAGTTGCCCAGTCATGTCCGACTCTGCAACCCTATGGATTGCAGGACTCCAGGTTTCACTGTCCTTCACCATCTCCCGAAGTTTGCCCAAGTTCATGTCCATTGCTTTGGTGATGCCTTCTCATCTTCTGACGCCCTCTTCTCCTGCCCTCGATCTTTCCCAGCATCAGGGACTTTTCCAGTGAGTCAGCTATTCGCATCAGATTACCAAAATACTGGAATTTCAACTTCAGCATCAGTCCTTCCAATGAGTATTCAGGGTTGATTTCCCTTAAAATTGACTGGTTTGATCTCCTTGCTGTCCAAGGGACTCTCAGGAGTCTTCTCCAGCACCATAGTTCAAAGGCATCAATTTTTCAAGACCGCCTTCTTTATGGACCAGCTCTCACAACCGTTTATGTGACCACTGGGAAAATCATAGCCTTTATTATATGGGCACTTGTCCGCAGAGTAATATCTCGGCTTTTCATCACACTGTCTATGTTTGTTAAAGCTTTCCTGCCCAGAAGCAAACGTCTTATGATTTCATGGCTGCAGTCACCATCCACGGTGATTTCAAAGCCCAAGAACAAGAAATCTGTCACTACTTCCACCTTTTCCCCCTCTATTTGCCATGATGCTTTTGAACTGTGGTGTTGGAGAAGACTCTTGAGAGTCCCTTGGACTGCAAGGAGATCCAACCAGTCCATTCTGAAGGAGATCAGCCCTGGGATTTCTTTGGAAGGAATGATGCTAAAGCTGAAACTCCAGTACTTTGGCCACCTCATGCGAAGAGTTGACTCATTGGAAAAGACTCTGATGCTGGGAGGGATTGGGGGCAGGAGGAGAAGGGGACGACAGAGGATGAGATGGCTGGATGGCATCACTGACTTGATGGATGTGAGTCTGAGTGAACTCTGGGTGTTGGTGATGGACAGGTAGGCCTGGCCTGCTGCAATTCAAGGGGTCGCAAAGAGTCGGACACAACTGAGCGACTGAACTGAACTGAACTGAACGTCAAAGGCTTTGGTGTAGTCAATGAAACAGAGGTAGACGCTTTTCCCTAGGTTTCTCTATGATCCAGTGAATGTTGGCAATTTGATCTCCAATTCCTCTTCCTTTTCTAATTCCAGCTTGGACATTTGGAAGTTCTTGGTTCACATAATGCTGAAGCCTAGCATGCAAGTTTTTAAGCATGACCTTACTAGCACGGGACATGAGTCCAATTGTCTGACGGTTAGCACATTCTTTAGTACTACCCTTCTGGGAAATTAGGATGAGGATTGACCTTTTCCAGTCCTGTGGCCACTGCTGGGTCTTGCAGATTTGCTGACATATTGAATGTAACACCTTGATGGCATCATCCTTTAGGGTTTTGAATAGCTCTACTGGAATTCCATCACATCCACTAACTTTATTAACAGCAGTGCTTCCTAAGGCCCATTTGACTTCGTTCTCCCCAAAATCTGGCTCTGGGTGGCTGACCACACCACTGGAGTCATACAATTCATCTGGATATTTTTTGTACAGTTCTTCCATGTATTCTTTCCATCTCTTCCTGATCGCTCCAGTATCTACTAAGTCTCTACCATTTATGTCCTTTATTGTGCCCATCTTTAGGCAAAATGTTCCCTTGATATCTCCAATTTTCCTGAAGAGATCTCTAGTCTTTCCCCTTCTGTTGTTTTCTTCTAGTATCATATACTGTGAATTGAAGAAGACCTTTTTGTCTCTCCATGCTGTTTTTTGGAAATCTGCTTTTAGTTAGATAAACCTTTCCCTTTCTTCTTTGTTTTTCGCTTCTCTTCTTTCTTTAGCTATTTGTAAGGTCTCCTCAGATAACCACTTTGCCTTCTTGCTTTTCTTTTTCTTTGGGATGGTTTTGTTTGCTGCTTCCTCTACAATATTATGGACCTCCATCCATAGTTCTTCAGGCACACTGTTTACAAATTCTAATCCCTTGAATGTATTCATTACCTGCACTGAATATTCATAGAGGATTTGATTTAAGTCATACCTGACTGGCCTAGTGGTTTCCCCTGCTTTCTTTAGTTTAATTCTGAATTTTGTTATGAGAAACTGATGATCTGAGCCACAGTTAGCTCCAGGTCTTGTTTTTCCTGACGGTATAGGGCTTCTCCATCTTCGGCTACAAAGAATGTAATCAATTTGGTTTCAGTATTCGCCATTTAGTAATGTCCATGTGTAAAGTCATCTTGTGTTGTTGAAAAAGTGTATTTGCTATGACCAGTGCATTCTCTTGGCAGAATTCAGTTAGCCTTTGCCCTGCTTCATTTTGTTTGCCAAGGCCAAACTTAGCCTGTTCCTCCAGGTATCTCTTGACTTCCTACTTTTGCATTTCAATCCCCAGTGATGAATAGAACATCCTTTTTTGGTGTTAGGAGGTCTTCTAGGAGGTCTTCTAGGTGTTCATAGAACTGATCAACTTCAGTTTCTTCAGCATCAGTGGTAGGGGCATAGACTTGGATTACTGTGATGTTGAATGGCTTGCCTTGGAAACAAACCAAAATCATTGTGTCATTTCTGAGGCTGCACCCAAGTATTGCATTTCAGACTCCTGTTGATTATCAGGGTTACTCCATTTCTTCTATGGGATTCTTGCCCACAGTCATAGATATTAAATATATTTAATAGCAGAATTAAATTCGCCCATTCCCATCCATTTTAATTCACTGATTCCTAAGATGTCAATGTTTATTCTTACCATCTCCTGTTTGACCATGTCCAGTTTACCTTGATTCACGGACCTAGCATTCCAGGTTCCTATGCAATACTGTTCTTTGCAGAATCGGATTTTACTTTCATCACTCGACACATCCACAACTGAGAGTCATTTCCTCTTTGACCAGCCACTTCATTCTTTCTGGGACTATTGGTGGTTCTCTGCTCTTCCCCAGTAGCTATTTATTGGACACCTTCAGACCCGTGGGACTCATCTTTTGGTGTCGTATCTTTTTGTCCTTTTATTCAGTTCATGAGGTTCTCACGGCAAGTATACTGGGGCGGTTTGCCATTCCTTCCTCCAGTGGATTACGTTTCTATAACTTTATTTGTCTGTCTTTCTTTATTTTGGGTTGTGCTCAGTCTTCATTGCTGCATGGGCTTTTCTCTACCTGCAGCGGCAGGGGCTACTCTCTAGTTGCGGTGCAGCGGCTTCTCATTGCAGTGGCTTCTCTTGTTGCGGAGCACAGGCTCTAGGGCGCCCAGGCTTCAGCAGCTGTGGCTGCCAGGCTCTGCAACACTGGCTCAGAAGTTACGGCGCATGGGCTCAGTTGCTCCGCAGCATGTGGGATCTTCCCAGATATTGAACCCGTGGCTCCTGCACTGGCAGGCGAATACTTTACCACTGAGCCACCACCAGGGACGCTCTGAATTAATTTTATTATGAATGAGGATGAGTATTTTTTCTTATGTTTAAAGGATATTTATATGTAGTTTCTATTTGTACTTTTCTTTTTCTTTTTTTTTTTATTTGTACTTTTCTATTGAGTTGATGGTCATTTAATTATTGTTCTATAGGAGCTTTTTATATATTATACTCAACACCTTTTTAAAAATCAGGTGTACTGAAGTATAAATTACACACAATAAGGTTCACCTTTTAGTGGAGCTGTCCCTTTTATGTGGAAGGCCTTCTAGCTGGGGCTTTGACATACTTGGTGCTTTGAAGTACTTATTTGAATAAATCAGCACACACAAGCAGTGTGCTCGATGGAAAGAGCAGAAGCAGTGGACTCTGACTATCAGGGTACAAACCCTGTCTTTGCCATGTATTAAGTAGGTGTTTTGTTTGGAAAACATCACCTCTTTGGGTATCAGTTTCCTTAATACCCCATATCTTCAAAATCAGATCCCATCTGATAATATAATGGAAGCACACTGCTTAGTGGTGGCACAGTCTAAGTGCTTAGTAAATATTAGCTTCCACTTTCTCCAGTAAAAGCCAAGTCTCTAAAAACAACATGCCCGGGCTGGCAGAATGGAGTGTGTGTGTGTGTCTATGTGTGAGACTCTGAACCATGACCTTAGGTTCTGCTGGGGTATTGAGCCACAAAGAGGCCACTTATGTTTCTGTTTCCAGTTTTCCAGTTTGGGACCATCAGAGTGAAGGCTTCCTGTGCTAATAAAATGGACTCACAGGGGAAATATCGTATTTGTCTGAGGGAGGACATTCCATGAGTGAGTAATAATCCCATTTTAATGAGGAGCTACTCAGAACGACCCAGCCAAACCCGTTCTTCTGCCTTCGTGGTTAGAGCCTGACCCAGCTCCCTCCTGATATCACGGCTCGTTGATCCGACAGCCTTCAATTAATGAAGAGGTTAAAAAAAATAATATGTCTCTTGGGCCCTAGGACTTTGGGCTTTTCTAGTCCCAGAAATGACTGCCTTGTTTACCGCGAGGGAAACAAGACAATCACGGAAGAATTAGTAATTATTTCTATCTCACTCCCAGATGTCAATGGGTGGGTGGGGTCTGCTGCCATCCCGTGGCTGGCGGGTGGGCACCCTCACTGTCCTAGTGTTGGTCTCACTTGCCCAGGAGAGGTGGCAAAGACCTTGTCTCCACTAATCAGCCTTGGAAAGCAGGATTGCTTTCCAAGGCCTTGCTCACCTCCAGTTGATTTTGTTAGGGGGAACACACGGACTAAAACTGCCCACCGTGCCCAGGTGCCATAGTAACCATTTGTGTTAGTTATTTTATGACAGAAGGTCCTGGTAAGGAATATGGAACTAACAAGCCACCACCAACCAAAATAATTTGGGAAAGGTCAAAAGGAGATGCCACGTGTCCTACCACCTCCCAGAATCCTTCTTGTTGGCATCCACCCTGGCTAAGCAATGTATGCACCACCAGGAAGGACCCTGAATCGGAGTGACTGGCCAGAGAAGACCTGGAAACTAATCCAATCACCATAAAACCTAGGACTGCGAGCCATGTGGCAGGGCAGTCCTCTGGGTTCCCATACCCTCCTGCTCTCTGCTTGGGCGCCCCTTTCCAATAAAGTCTCTTGCTTTGTCAGCATGTATGTCCCCTTGGACAATTCATTTCTGAGTGTTAGACAAGAGCTCCCTTTTGGGCCCTGGAAAGGGTCTCCCTTCCTGCAACAATTTCATTTTCAGAGCAGAGTGGGCTAAAGATAGGGTGAGAGCCTCAGAAACTGCCCCTCCCAACACTTGTATTTACACCTGTCTAGGGAGCCTGCTGTGAACTCCCGTAACTGGGGCCCTATGTTCTGCTGTTGTTTCCAAATAAAAGATCAAGTTTTATTGCAGCCAATGAAGCTGACTGTGCTCCTTTCTCCATGGGGTCCGGGTGTGCAATGGCTGCAAACAGCAGCCTCTTTGGTAGTGTATGTGGTCTGTTGCCTGTATGGGTTGCCATTCATGATTAGCTACTGTCTGTAATCAGGCTCCAGGCAGGTAAGTGTGGTGCCTTTGGAAAGCTTAGGGCACAGTGGCCAGGGTCCACATTGGCCAAATCATAATGTCCATCCCCACCAAGCTGCAGAACAAACAGCGTGTGACTGACGCCCTCCACAGTCAGTTTAGTTGCTCAGTCATGTCTCTTTGCTACCCCATGGACTGCAGCATGCCAGGCTTCCCTGTCCGTCACCAACTCCCAGAGCTTGCTCAGACTCATGTCCATCGAGTCAGTGATGCCATCCAACCATCTCGTCCTGTCGTCCCCTTCTCCTCCTGCCTTCAATCTTTCCCAGCATCAGGGTCTTTTCCAGAGTCAGTTCTTTGCATCAGGTATTGGAGTTTCAGCTTCAGCATCAGTCCTTCCAATGAATATTCAGGACTGATTTCCTTTAGGATTGACTGGATTGATCTCCACAAGCCACGTTCAAATTCCCTGACTGCCAGAAGGCCTGAATCTCTAAGTGAGGACTTAGTAAATTCAATGGGCATGAATTTGAAGACATGGCAGAAAAGTGGCTCATCCCAGAGGCTGTGGGGCCAAATACACCCCCAATCATGGCCCCCTGGAAGGATGGGGGCCCTGCACTCCTGATAACCTTGGTGCTGTCCCCTCTTTACTCGTGCCCACCAATAAATCCTACTTTCCTGTCCAAAAAAAGAAATCAAGTTGTAGCTTTCTGAGTCCACTTAACCGTAATGAGGTCTTGCCGGGGTCCAGCCCCGGTGGATCCAGGGAATTCGAAGCGGGGACGGCGTCGGCGACCTATTTAATTATTTATTCATCAAAGATATAAAGAGTAATAGAATGAGGATAGCTCAGTAGGAAAATTCAGTGGAGAAAAGAGGCTGAGTAGCTTGGTTTATGCGGGGGACCAATGAAACTTCAAGACAAGAAGTTTGCACCACTTACGTAGGCCGCAGGCGTCTTTCCGTTCTCCCGAAGGAGAGGAGACACCGAGGCCTCCCCGGTCGGATCTTAGAAGCCCAGGCATAATTAGCAAGCATAGTGGGTTCCGCGCTCCAGATGGAGACTCAGCCAGAATTTGAAAGAGAGAGCGACATGGGGAGACCAAGTTTCGGTGAACAAGGCCCAAATATGAAAAACAAGTAAAGAGATGTTGTATCACATCTTTAACTGCCTCTCTGGTACGAGCAGTTGCAATAATAACGTAAGAAAAGGTATCTACAGTTACATGAACAAAGGACAGTTTTCCAAATGAAGAAACATGAGTTACATCCATTTGCCAGAGTACGTTAGGTTTGAGACCATGAGGATTAACTCCCATAGGTAGACTATTATAAACAGTAGGGCAGTGTAAGCAAGAACGCACAATCTCTCGAGCAGTCTCCCTGGGAATTTGGAATTGCTATCTTAAGGCAGTAGCATATTGATGATGGAGTGAGTGAGAGGCTCTGGCCTCCTCAATCACAGTAGCCACTGTATTTCTGGTTAACAAGTCAGCCAAATCATTAAAGGCATTTAAAGGACCGGGCAATCCGGAATGAGCCCAAATGTGTCCAATGAAAAATATTTTATTTCTTTTCCAAATTGTTGCTGTAATTTAGTTAACAAATGAAATATGGTAGTTTTATTTTCAGGCAAAACCGCAGTTTCAATGTGTGGAAACAACCTGACCACATACTGAGAATCAGAGTAAAGATTAAATTCCTCATCTGCAAACATAGCAAAAGCCTCTATGACTGCTGTTAGTTCAGCTCTTTGAGCTGAAGTTTCCCATGTTTCTAAAACCTTTTGGTGATTTTTAGTAACTATGGAGGCTTTACCATTTGCTGATCCGTCAGTAAAAATTATCTGAGCATTTGGAATAGGAGATTGTTTACATCTGACAGGAAAAATAACTGGATGTCTGGATATAAAATTCAGCAAAACATGTGAAGGTAAATGATGCAAAAATTTTGACCAAAATAGTTTCCTATAGCAATCTGCCAATTTTCAAACATTAGAAGAGCATCAAGTTGTTTCTTATTATATGGAATTAGAATTTCTGATGTCTCTTTACCAAATAATTTAATGTTCTGCTTTTTTTCTTTAATATCAAAGTAGCTGCCAATCCTGGATAAGAAGCCGCTACTTTTTTAGTTTAGATGGTTACTTGTCATCTAAAAGGTCTCAGTTCAAAGAGAAGTTAAGGGGCAAGGCCACAAGGGTAGACTTTCCCCAGCAAGGCATCTATGAACGCACAGCCCAAAGTGCACAGGCAAGTCCACCTCCCGGGTTCAGTCTTTTCCCTGCACTTCGGGGCCCTGAGGTCTGGCAGTGGAACAAAGAATTGCAGGTTGTAAAGAGCACCTAGTAGGAGACTCAGCAGCCAGTAAAGGTTGCAAGATAAGGTTGAGGTCTCTTACTGGAGGGAGAGGGAAAATGCCTCCGAGTTCCACAGGTCATCTCTTATGTGGCTCAGAAGTGGCCTGGAAGGATTTCTGGATGTGGAATTCACGAGCTCTGAAGTTTTTGTACCTTTCTTATTACTGACAGCGCCAACACTATCCATCAATTGCTGTAGGCTTACCATGTATTCAGTGCTTTACAAAAATGATCTCATTCACTCCTCACAGCCACAACCCTATGAAGTAGGTGCTATTACTGTCCCCATTTTACAGATAGGAAGTGGAGACAAAGAAAGGTCAAGCAACTTCCCTAAAGTCAAAGCAATAAGCAATTTGGATTTAGAAGTTGTGTTCATTACCACTACACCACACTACTTCTTCATGAATATTCATATACCATATAATGCTATAATTATCTGTTGAAGTCTTATCTCCTACTTTAAACTTGATGGTGGCACAGTGTGTTATTTATTTTCTCATTGATAGTGGACAATACAGACCTGAACACCAAGTGAATGCTCACTAAATGTTTCTTGAATAATACTGAATAACTGAATATTACCTTCTGTGCCTTAGCATGGGGAGTGGGAGAGTGGGGAGGGAGGAATAGGTTGCTAAGGTACATGACTCTAGTCCTCTGGTAGTGAAAGTGGAAATTACCACCTTAAACTGGCATTTTCTTTGATGTGGGCTTTGCAAACTGGCCTAGATATGACTAACAGTGGCAGCTGTACATAACCATTCTTGGCCCAGAATGCTTCCTTGTACTTCTTTGAAAACAGTATTTCCCCAACTCTTGAATCTTTCTCACTCCCTGAAGTTTGAGTGGCACTGTTATTCACTTATTCATGGCTGTGCTGGGTCTTGGATGCCGCATAAGGGCTTTCTCTAGTCGTGGCGAGTGGGGACTACCCTTTGTTATGGTCTGTAGGCTTCTCATCATGGTGGCTACTCTTGTTGTAGAGCACAGACTCTAGAACATGTGGGCTTATAAAAGCAAAGCTCCTTAACCCAGTAATTTGAGAAATTTACCCTACAAATATATTTGGATATGTGGCATTTAACCATGTACGGCAGCATCCGGTAATAGCCAGACAGCAAACAATTTATGTTCATCAATTTGTTGTCGTTGTTCAGTCACGAAGTTATATCTGGCTCTTTGTGACCTCATGGACTGCAGTATGCCAGGTTCCTCTGTCCTTCACTATCTCCCGGAGTTTGCTCAAATTCATGTCCATTGAGTCAGTGATGCTATTTAACCATCTCATCCTCTGCCATCCCCCTTCACCCATTGCCTACAATCTCTCCCAGCATCAGGGTTGTTTCCAGTGAGACAGCTCTTTGCATCAGGTGGCCAAAGTATTGGAGCTTCAGCTTCAGCATCAGTCTTTCCAATGCATATTCAGGGTGACTGACTGGTTTGATCTCCCTGCAGTCCAAGGGACTCTCAAGAGTCTTCTCCTGCACTGCAATTCGAAAGCATCCATTCTTCGGGGCTCAGCCTTCTTTATGGTCCAGCTCTCACATCCGTACATAACCACTGGAGAAACCATAGCTTTGACGATATGGATTTTGTTGGCAAAGTGATGTCTGCTTTTTAATATGCTGTCTAGGTTTGTCACACCTTTCCTTCCAAGGAGGAAGCGTCTTTTAATTTCATGGCTGCAGTCACTGTCTGCAGTGATTTTGGAGCCCAAGAAAATAAAATGTTCATCAATAGAGGATTTAATAAATTGAGGTACATTCATGCAATGAAATACTACGTCTGTGCTCAGTCAGTTCATTAGTGTTCAATGAACTCTTTGCAGCGCCATGGGCTGTATAGCCCACCAGGCTCCTCTGTGCATGTGATTCTCCAGGTAAGAACACCGGAGTGGATGCCATGTCCTCTTCACAATGAAATATTGTGCATTTAAAAAATAGAAACAGGAAACATACTTTATGTTTGCACATGCATAGTCTATCTCTGGAAGGACACGCAAGAACCTGGTAAGAGGGGAGTGCCTGGGGCGGATACTCTTCTGTGTTTTTCTAATTTTGCACCATATGGTGGCTCAAACAGTAAAGAATTTGCCTGCCATGCAGGAGACCCAGGTTCAATCCCTGGGTCGGGAAGATCCCTTGGAGAAGGAAATGGGAACCCACTCCAGGACTCTTGCTTGGAGAATTCCATGGACAGAGGAGCGTGGCAGGCTACAGTCCATGGCATTGCAAAGAGTCAAACACAACTGAGCGACTAACTTTAACTTTCATATTATTACCTATTCAAAATTAAATAAATAAAATTCATTTTAAGTGTGAAATAACCTTAAGAAAAATTGAAAAACATGGATGCATTATAAAGTAGATTGCAAACATTGTGAGTTTTTAGAATATCCCACAAAGTGTTGTAAGGCATTTCAAGCTCACTTGGGATTTTCACCAAAGATCTAGGGGAAAGAGGGTAACAAATAAGCTCTCTGAGTTGCCTGTGACAGACAGAGGAAAAGTGTGAAAAGCAATCCTTTACAAGATGACAGGGCCATAGGCAAGCTGTGAGGAGATAACCCCTTGGAACTAAGAGTTGCTAGTTGGAAAAGAATTTCCAGACACAGAGTATTTCAGAAAGGAGCGAGCTTATTGAGAGCAAAGAGTGGAGATAACATGGGTACTTTGAGCACAGCGGGCCGACCTCCTGACAGACCAGGGAGAGTCGAAGGGACACTGTTAGAACGGTGGGCCGGCTCAAGGGAGAGTCGACGCTTTTCTTGGGTTGGTGGCCCATTTTTCTAGTCTCAAGACAAAGAAAATTCCACTGGAAGGGTGGCATTAGGTTAGGGTGCCATAAGATGAGAACAGGGATAGGCATTTTTGCCTAATATGGGGTCAAGGAGCTGGCCATTAAGGATCAGGGGCACTTTTGGCAATGGTTACAGTGGGGTTCAGTCAGTTCCGTAAATGACCTTGGAGATGGGGTCCAGATCTGTGGCCTTGGTACAAAGCCTCGACCTGTGATCTTGGGATAGGACTCCACAGTAAGGTCATTCTCTGAGTTCTGGAAGAGATCACTCTTAAGTATTTACCTTTTGGATATTGATTTGTTTGCTGTGTCGGGTCTTAGTTTCGGTGTGTGAGTTCTAGAGCACAGAGGCTCAGTAGCTGTGGCACTCGAGCTCTCTAGTTGTGGCATGCAGACTTCACTGCAAGTGGAATCTTAGTTCTCCATCCAGGGATAGAACCCATGCCTTCTGCATTGGAAGGTGGATTATTAACCACTGGAACACCAGGGGTTAAAACTGAGAATTAGTTTATGTAGATGTTGGCAGGGATAAAAAGTGAAACAGAGAACAGTGAAGTAACTCAAAGATGAGCAATAGCAAGAAGTTACTGCCTCCCTTAAACTGAGAGGCAGAAGAAGGTCATGGTGTCACCATGGGGCTGGGATCATCTGCTTAAAGTTGGAGCCAGAGAGATAGGAGGAGAGAGCTTGAGGTTTGGGGGTGGGGATGGATCCTTTGTTTGGGGACAGGATGAGGGTGGGAATACTCTGGCTTCTTCCTTGATCCGTCCAATCTCCAAGTGTCTACCATTAATGGGGCCCAGCAACTCAGAGTGGTGCCCAGTCAGCCCAGGAGTCCAGGACATGTAGCCTTTCCTTATGTGGTCGGCTCCCCGCTGCCATACTGAAAAGAGCTGAGGAAGATGAGGAATGGCTTTGAGGTTAAAACTGGCTCACGATCAGGACAGAGAGGAAGGAGGAAAAAAATCCAAACATAACTCATGAACCTTTCCCTTCAAGAATAGTCAACTCCGGCTGTCTGGACAAAGGTGGGTTAGCAGCACTGTAACATTAACATCCAGTTTCCCCAAAATGTTCTTTATAGCTGGTTTGTCCAAACTAAGATCTAACCCTGGACCACACACTACATCTGGTTTTTATGTCTCTCAAAAATATTTTAATGTAGAAAGGCACATTTTTTTAAATTTAAAAAGGCCAGTTGTTTTATACAATGTACCACCTTCTGAATCTGTTCACTGCCTTTTGCTTTCCTTTAGATCCTCTTGCCTATCCTACTACATGCTTTGTTAGATGCAGGTTAAGTATTTTTGGTAAAAATATATCATAGCTGATGGTGTCTATTAATGTTAGCCTCCGATCAGGAAACACATAATAGTTGATTGTTCCACACCAATGACGGTAAAATGAAGCACTGTACTAGGGGCGGTGAAAGCCTGACAACTTCATTGAGCAGTTAACTTCTAAGACCAGAAAATAAATTTTGTGGTATATTTAACCTTGTTAAAGCTCAGTTTCCTCGTCTGAAGTATGAATAACAGTGTTGTTGAATAGATTAAATAAGTAGTGCATTTAAACTGTGAATGGAAAATGTTGCTTGCCATATCAACAAACAAAAGATGTGCCATCAAGCCAGCAGCCACTGTAGGCATTCTCAGTGTGTACACTGAGTGGATTCAGGGTGGAGAAAGGCAGGCTACTGGCCCTAGATAGTGAAGATGCTTATCAGAGGAATGATTTCAATATGTCCAGACTCTTGCCTCTTCCCATACATAGAAAAGTGATGAATTCATTAACTTGAGATGTCTGGTTTTATTTAATTACTTTTGATTTTTTTTTTTTTCTTTGCAAAACTCCTATATATTCTGGCTTCTCTCTTACCTCTTCCAAGCAGTCCCTCAGAGGTTGTCTTCTGGGTTTAAGTTCTCAGTTCTATCCAATAACATAACTCTCAACTTTAAGGCTGTGCTTTTTTTTTTTCAGTCAACACAAGCACCTAGGACATAGTCAACTGTCAAATAAAGCACCAATTATTATTATTTTGTTGCAACTGCACCATTGATAAATATGGAACAAAAGAAGCAAGAGCTCCTTCCAGTTCCTAACACTATTTCCTTTTTCTGAAAGAAGGGTCAGGCCATTTCGGAGTCTGATACACCAGGCAGAAAGTTTTGCCTTGTTACTAGAACAGGTTATACCTCTGGACAAGCTTTTCTTTTTTTTTTCTTGCCAGATACTTGGCTCAGTTCTCCTACCAGGAATTGTACCTGGGCCATGGCAATGAAAGCCCAGAATCCTAACCATAGGCCACCAGGGAATTCCCTGGACAAGGCACTTTTTTTTGTTTTGTTTTCCAGTGCGTACCAGAAAAACCTTCAAGACAATTTCTAAAAGTGTTGCAACACTGGACAAATGACGTCTAATAGTTTCCTCCTATGTAAAGATAACTTTCATTTGTGGAGAGCTTAGTATGCGCATTGTAGTGAATTCTGTACAAACATTTCCACATCTAATTCATCCTGACTCCACAAGTAAGAATTATTATCCATATTTTGCAGATGAGGAAATTGAGGTTCAGAAAGTATAATAAGTATACTTATATGCTACTGCATTACAAGTAGCACATGCAGCATAGCTAAGAAGCAGCGACCGGATTTGAAACTGGGGATTCTGCCTCCTCCAGGGGTTAATGAGCTCACAAAGAGACGGTACGTAAACCGGCTTCCGCCTGGGTTTCTTGTTTTAAGAAACCTATCTTTTCTCAGTTGTCATTTTGTCAGGAAGCTTTCTCTGTCTTACTCCAAATTGGGCTTTTTTTTTTTTTTTTAAAATTTTATTTTTTAAACTTTACATAATTGTATTAGTTTTGCCAAATATCAAAATGAATCCGCCACAGGTATACATGTGTTCCCCATCCTGAACCCCCCTCCCTCCTCCCTCCCCATTCCATCCCTCTGGGTCGTCCCAGTGCACCAGCCCCAAGCATCCAGTATCGTGCATCGAACCTGGACTGGCAACTCGTTTCATACATGATATTTTACATGTTTCAATGCCATTCTCCCAAATCTTCCCACCCTCTCCTTCTCTCTCAGAGTCCATAAGACTGTTCTATACATCAGTGTCTCTTTTGCTGTCTCGTACACAGGGTTATTGTTACCATCTTTCTAAAGTCCATATATATGCGTTAGTATACTGTATTGGTGTTTTTCTTTCTGGCTTACTTCACTCTGTATAATAGGCTCCAGTTTCATCCACCTCATTAGAACTGATTCAAATGTATTCTTTTTAATGGCTGAGTAATACTCCATTGTGTATATGTACCACAGCTTGCTTATCCATTCATCTGCTGATGGACATCTAGGTTGCTTCCATGTCCTGGCTATTATAAACAGTGCTGCGATGAACATTGGGGTACACGTGTCTCTTTCCCTTCTGGTTTCCTCAGTGTGTATGCCCAGCAGTGGGATTGCTGGATCATAAGGCAGTTCTATTTCCAGTTTTTTAAGGAATCTCCACACTGTTCTCCATAGTGGCTGTACTAGTTTAAACTATAAAACAGTGGTGAAAGAAATCAAAGAGGACACTAACAGATGGAGAAATATACCATGTTCATGGATTGGAAGAATCAATATAGTGAAAATGAGTATACTACCCAAAGCAATCTATAGATTCAATGCAATCCCTATCAAGCTACCAACAGTATTCTTCACAGAGCTAGAACAAATAATTTCACAATTTGTATGGAAATACAAAAAACCTCGAATAGCCAAAGCAATCTTGAGAAAGAAGAATGGAACTGGAGGAATCAACCTACCTGACTTCAGGCTCTACTACAAAGCCACAGTTATCAAGACAGTATGGTACTGGCACAAAGACAGAAATATAGATCAATGGAACAAAATAGAAAGCCCAGAGATTAATCCACGCACATATGGACACCTTATCTTTAACAAAGGAGGCAAGAATATACAATGGATTAAAGACAATCTCTTTAACAAGTGGTGCTGGGAAAACTGGTCAACCACTTGTAAAAGAATGAAACTAGAGCACTTTCTAACACCATACACAAAAATAAACTCAAAATGGATTAAAGATCTCAACGTAAGACCAGAAACTATAAAACTCCTAGAGGAGAACATAGGCAAAACACTCTGACATACATCACAGCAGGATCCTCTATGACCCACCTCCCAGAATATTGGAAATAAAAGCAAAAATAAACAAATGGGACCTAATTAACCTTAAAAGCTTCTGCACATCAAAGGAAACTATTAGCAACGTGAAAAGACAGCCTTCAGAATGGGAGAAGATAATAGCAAATGAAGCAACTGACAAACAACTACTCTTGAGAATATACAAGCAACTCCTACAGCTCAACTCCAGAAAAATAAATGACCCAATCAAAAAATGGGCCAAAGAACTAAATAGACATTTCTCCAAAGAAGACATACAGATGGCTAACAAACACATGAAAAGATGCTCAACACCACTCGTTATCAGAGAAATGCAAATCAAAACCACTATGAGGTACCATTTCACACCAGTCAGAATGGCTGCGATCCAAAAGTCTACAAGTAATAAATGCTGGAGAGGGTGTGGAGAAAAGGGAACCCTCTTACACTGTTGGTGGGAATGCAAATTGGACTCTTTCATGCTTCATTCCCTCCCTCCCTTACTGTATTGCAACTTGGCCCCATCTAACCCACTACCTACTAACTTTATGGTCTTCCCCAACTCGAATATCAACTCCACGAGGGCAAGGATCTTTGCCTGTTTTGTTCACTGTTGTCTTCTCAGCATTTATACCAGGGTGAACATACTTCCGGGAGGATAGAGAATGTCGGGTTCGAGACCGACTGCTGAACCTCGCCACGACTCTCGGTACTCCCTCTTCCCGCCCTCATCTAGGAGAAGAGACGAGCAGGACAAGCCCCACCCCTCACCCCGCCCACGACGCGGTTACCTCCTGCGCAACGCAGCTGGAGGATTGGATGACTGGGATTGGATTTCTAAAGTCGCGTTGGGCTCGTCACTTCCGCTGCGTCGGCGCTGACTGAGCGCGTCACTTCCAGGCGGCGCGGAACGGAGTTGCAACCGCCTGTGGAGCAACATGCCTAAGTGAGTGGGGGCCTGTACTTGGGTGTTCGCGGCCACGGTCACTAATTGTCTCCCTGCGGGAGAACGCAGAGCGGGTTCTGGCTCCGGTAGCCTCTGGGGGAGCGAGCGGGTCAGGGAAGGAAGGACGACCCGGATGTCTCCTTACTCTTTTTCTAGTGCGGAGGTGGAATCCGCAGAGGTAGCCAAAAAGCTTGACTTGTGTAAGGACGTTTTGTTTGATATCTTCATGTAGTGAAGAGGTCTTTTACTTTATTTTGTATTTCAGCTTCAGTGACTAGCAGCTCGGATGGGCATCTGTTAACTGGTTGTCATCTTCTCTTTCTTTCTCTACCCCCTCCTTTTCCCAGGTTTTATTGTGACTACTGCGACACGTACCTCACCCATGATTCTGTAAGTAGTGCTTCTTTTCAGCTTCAAAACCCGTACGTCTGCCATTTGCAACAGCGTGGATGGCCTTAGTATTACGCTTAGTGAAATAAGGTTGTCAAAGAAACATATTCTCTGTTATCACTTATACGTGGAACCAAAAAAATAAAGCAAAACGGATGTGTATAACAAAACAAACAGACTCACTGATACAGAGAAAAACGAGTGGTTACCAGTAAGGAGAGAGAAGTGGGGAGAGGCAAGATAAGGATAAGGGATTAAGAGTTTTAAACTACTATGTATAAAATAGATCATTGTACAACTCAAGGGAAATATCAAAGCCATTATTTTGTAACTTTAAGTTTATTTGTAAATTGTATGGCCTGTGAATTATAGCTCAATAAAACTGTTACTTTTTTTTTTTTTTTAATAAAAGGAAACTTAAGCAAAGCCTTGTATGTAATAAATAAGATTTTTTAAAAATTTTGTAATTTCTGCTTTTCATCTCGCTTTGGTTTGAGGGCTACTGCTTGAAGAAACTACTTGGGGTGTTTGTTTTTCCACCCTTCCTGTAACTGTATTTATAATTCAAAGTTAATCTTCCATCGGTCAGTGTTTTCAGTGGAGACCCAAAATAATAAAAGCTTTAGCAAGTTTAAAGATGAAGAAAAAAGTCTGTGACAAGTAAAAACTCTAGGAAAATGTCCTGAGGTTCTAATATTTGTTTGTGTCAAGGGTCTCAAGTGTTTGACTGACTAAATTAGAAAGAAATGCCTACATTTTGAGGAGAGTTTTTTGATTAAAAAATAATTAACAGATAACAACAGCAACTAAGATTGAATATTGTGTGTCAGGCAGTGTTCCAAATGCTTTACAGTGTCATTTTGTTTAATGCTCATGATAATCCTATGAAGTTAGTATTATCTCCCATTTTACAGAGAGGGAAACTGAGGTAGCATGGATAAATAACTGGATGTTACAAAACCATTAAGTTGTGTAGAGGTGGAAGATGACCCAAGCAGTCAAACTCCAAAGCTTCTATGCCAGCAGCTCTCAAATTTTTTGTTTTCACGGTCCCTTTACACTCTTAGAAATTACTGGATGGTAGGTTAAATGATTTTTCTCCATTAAAATTTTCTGTATTTGAAGTTACTTAAAAATATTAATTCATTTAAGGTAAAGATAACAGAAATAACACTTTAAAAGTGAAAAATAGCTATTTTCCAAAACAAAAAATTTAGTGTGAAAAATGGCATGAACTTTTTGGACTCTTCTGTAACATCTGACTTTTACTTTAAATCTGTCACACCTTGTTTTGGTTGAAATATATGAAGAATCCAACCTTACATCTATGTAGGATCTAGAAGTACTTTAAGATTCAGTGCTCTGACTTTTTGCTGGTTCTTAGGCATGATTTTGTTATTAGGCTTAAGGCATCATTGTGGTATTAGTGTAAGCAGTGACTGGGAGACAGGGAATGGAATTAATATTTTGAGATGTACACCAGTTTCTGAGATACACAGCTTCTGCTCCTGTGATAGTGGTCATATCTGCTACGGCTGAAGCAGTCATGTGGAGAGAGGTAAGAGGGAGGAAGGCAGTCATGAGGTGCATCTGAATGCGATCTGGATTCCAGGCCTTGGTTTGCTACTTAACATGTGTTTTGAGACACATCTTTAGGCATAAATAAAAGATGATAATCTTGTGATTTTTAAAATCAATTTTATTGAATTACATATATTCAGTTAAATGCATATATTTTAAGTGTACAGTTTGATGATTTGTCAGATGATTACAGCTTGCTGTATGAGTCCAGACATAGAACATTTCTGTCACTCCAGAAGGTTCTCCTGTGCTTTTTTGTAGTGAGTCCTTGTGTACCCCGACCCTGACTGATCTGGCTTTTATGACTAAAGATCATTATTACTGATTTTAAACTTTATATGAATGGAGGCTTATATACTCTGTATGTTTGATTTCTTTTGCTCAGCATGGATTTGAGATTTGTCTGTATTGCATATATCAGCAATTCATTCTTTCTGATTAGTATTTCGCTGTATTGTGCAGATGTGGCTTATGGAGATTGAGGCACTACTTGTAAAGTACGTAGCATGGTGTCTGGCATGTAGTAAAAGTTAAATGTTAACTTAAGACAAAAGGTTAAGTGTGTGAAGTTTACCTTATGTCAGTTTTATCTCAGTAACTGTTAGATGAGCTAAAGGTCTGAGGGGTTCACATAGAGTCTATATTCTAGACATATGGTCCTTTAAAAGACCATATTTCCATAAACTGTTATTTAAATGTATGTAAGCTATATTGTTTTTCCATAGAATAACCTAAGAAAGGGCACTAACATGATATCGTGTTTTAGATCAGTGGATTGCAAACTTTTTCTTCACATGCCAGATTGTAATTATTTTAGGTTTGTGGGCCATACAGTCTTTGTTGCAGTTACTCAACTCTGCTGTTGTAGAGAGAAGATGTAGACTATCCATAAAGAAATGAATACTGCTGAGTTTCAGTACTTCTTTTCCACAAAATCAGGTGACTGGCCCATGGGCCATAGTTTTCTGACCCCTGGTTTAGATAATAAATACGGAAGGTAAATTACCACAGTACATTGCTGGAAAATGTTTTTAGTGATGCTTTGGCACCCAGCTAAAGCTGCTAAAGGTAGCGAGGCTACCTACAAAAAGGTAAGGCTTCAGAAAATTTCTGGTTTGGGATTGTTTGTTTCTTTGACTGATCACTACCTTTTTGTTTTCCAGCCATCTGTGAGGAAGACACACTGCAGTGGTAGGAAGCACAAGGAGAATGTGAAAGACTACTATCAGAAGTGGATGGAAGAGCAGGCTCAGAGCCTGATTGACAAAACAAGTGCGTTGCAGCCTCTTGCTCTGGTGGGGTATATGGCCCCATTCTTTCTCGTCCCTGTGTCTCTCTCATTTTTCAGAGAAGCAGCTCATTCTGAATGATAAATAGGATCATTCTGATGTGCTGAATGAAAGAAGTGGAAAGTCATTGGTTTCTTGGGGATATAGGAAAACACTAATTTTTGAGGTTAGAGCAATCAGATATTGGTTAGACTAGGAAGTTGGGTAGAGAAGAATGAGTTGTCTAATGTTTCTGTTAACGTGGACCAGATTTTGTAGCAAATTTATAACCGTCTTTATTGTGATTCGTAATTTTTAGATTGGTTTTCCTGTTACAGAAGGAAAAGGTAGAGGTGAGTTTGTAGATCTCTTTGAAGAGTTTGAGAGACTTATTCTTCCTGTCCTGACAAAGATAACTGGTCACAAAGGAAGTAACTGATATGACAGAATAGTCTGGATATGTTTTGGACTCTTGCCGTACATGTTATAATCATTTAATTAGGAATATTTTTGTTGTTTGGGGTGGTAAGGTACAAAGTACTGCCAGAAAGAGATACTGTATTTTTATGTTTGATCATCTTAATGTATCTGAAACATGGCGTTTTCTAATTGTTCATTGTACCCACTGCTGGCAGCCAAATGTGGACTTTGATCATGGTGTGTGTTTGTTTGTTTTTTAAGCAAGACGGTCATGAAAAATTTTAAGCTCAGAAGAAGGAGAACTTTAAAGAAAGAACCTCCTGTGGCTGCCATGCGTGTATCTTTCAGCTGTAGCATTGTCTTGTTTATACCAAAGTTCTCTGACTTAGCACTGTTGATATTTGGGGCCTGATAATTCTTTGTTGGGGGCTGTTCACGCGCTACAGGCTGTTGAGCAGCAACTCTGACCTATACCCACTAGATGCCTGTAGCTCCTAGTATCTCCATGCACTACTGCCTGATGTCCTTACAGGGGCAAAATTGCCTCTTGTTGAGAGCCACCAGATACCTTCATCTACTTCCTTCCCCTTCCTAGATTATTAAGAGGCAAATCTCAGAATTTATCTCATCTGGGAAAAAAATGTAAGGATGAGTAAATGTTTTTGATGAAAAACTTTGAGAGGAGAAGAAGTGAGCCCTTGGGGACAGACTTGATGATGTTCACGGTTGTGTTGAGTCCGCTACTGAGCCAGTGGCATTGCCACTCCCTCTTCAGTCTTTGCAAGCTGTCCTGCACAGGATGTAGGAGGTGTCCTGACTGGAAAAGCCTTTAGTGGGGGATATGAACCCTTCGAGAGAATAGGCTCTTAGGGGGCTTGTGAATAGCTATTCATAAATCTCTACTCTGGGTCATTTTTTGCATCTGATGTTCATGAATTATCAGTGATCTCCTTGAGTGATTTGACTTCCTTTGCACTGTGAGGGTAGAGTGGAATGGGGGAGTGTCTGGGGTGCAGATTCACTGACTTGAGAAAGGCATATTCAGGAATTGACTTTATGCATGTTTATTTTAGTGTTTATTTATGACTGTTTTCCCAAGACAAATATAAACAGTCTTCAGTTTCTTTTGTTTTCATTTGTGCCTCATGTTATCTGAAAGAAAAATTAAACTATAATTGTACTGGACATTTTTTAAAAATCATAATCTCCTTCAGAGCAGGCTCTTGGCTTTGAATTTGAAATCTGTCTTTCTTTAACATCTCTTAGCGCAGTGCATTAATTTCAAAACTGGTAAACCAAAATGGTGTATTGTTTTGATGCAGGAAAGCATATATAGGAAGGACTGAAATTTTACAAAGCCTGGCCTCTGGGCACTTATCACACATTTTTCAAATAAAACTGAGCAGCTTAAATTGAGTATAAACTACATCTGCAGATTAAAAATGACTGCTTCGCTTTGGTAAAACATTTATAGGTGGGAGGTCACTCATAGTTAACTAGTCTCTCATAGTTATTTAGCCATAGGAATGGTGATGAAATAAAACTTGGTCAAAAAACCCAGATCAGTAAACCAGTTAATTGCAGTTTTAGCTGGTGAGTACTTAAAAGTTGATTTTGACCATGGTGTTGTAATGTTGGATGAAAGATTTTTAGAGTGAAATAATGGGACCATTAAAGATTGAAAAGAAAGTGGTTATTTTAGTAATTAAATGGGTTGTTGAATTCTTGTTCACTGTTGTTTTTGCTTACTCTCTCCAAAGCTGCTGCATTTCAACAAGGAAAGATACCTCCTACTCCATTCTCTGCTCCTCCTCCTGCAGGGGCAATGATCCCACCTCCCCCCAGTCTCCGTAAGTTTATAAAGTTTTTACCTTAGTAGGTGTAACTGGGAAGATTATCCTTGATTTTGTTAGATTATCTCACAGTAGGCTTTCAGTTGCTCATTACATGAATGTTGTTGTTCAGTCACCCAGTCATGTCCGACCCTTTGTGACCCTGTGGACTGCAGCAAGCCAGGCTTCCCTGTCCCTCACCATCTCCCAGAGTTTGCCCAAGTTCATGTCCGTTGCATCGGTGAATATATAGACAGTAATAGATGACAGCTTCAGTGGTATAATTTGTGAAATATCTTTAGAGTTACATTCTTATTGCACTATTACTAGGTCTCAAGTGGGTCTGCAGCAGATACAGTCGTTAGCTCCGAATGTACCTGTGGTAATGAGCTGATGTATAAAGAGGTATTGCTAAGGTATTAAATTGTTTACTGCTATGAGTGCAACACTGGAGGACTGAAACAGCTGATAAACTCCTCAGTCTCTCTCCCAAATTTGTAACCCATCTAACACCAATATATATGCCTTGAGAAAGACAAAAATTGCATAGTTAGGAGTGGGTCAAAGAACTCTTCTGTTTGGGGAGGTTTGTTGTTTCTACAGAACAGACAGGTGGAGATAGAATAACTAGGCCTAAGTTCTTTGTCCCTCCTGTTAAGGGTTCAGATTGAAATTGAACTCAGAGACCTAAATTCAGTCCTGTAAGTAATCATGGATATAAACACAGAGAAGTAGGCTAGACCACTAGTGACCCACCAGTCCCTTCTTGGAATCTTGCCATCCTGGGATCTGATCAGGCTCACAGCAGCTTAAGATCATCTCTCTCCCCTAGTCTGTCCCGACTGGCTGGCACTCAACTCCATTAGGCAGTGGTATGAATGTACATGATTAACCTCACCATTTTCTTATTGGATATGTAAGTTATTTCAGATTGTTGCTATTGTAAAAGATACTGTCAGGAATATCTCTGCATATATATTACCATATTTCCAAATTCTCTCTTAAACCTAGGTTTTGATTTAAAAAAAAAAAAGACCTGAAATTGAAATTAGATAATTGTAGCTTAAGATAATCAGATTTTTTTTTTTTAAACAGAGGATAGAGTTTAAAATTTAAAACTGTTGGAATTTAACTTGGGGAACTTATCTTCACTTAACACTTCTGTCTGGGCAGGCTTGTTTTTAGTCATAAAGTAATTAAAGTTCTGTAGCCAGCTGATTTTTGTTGATCTGCTATTATAAAACAAATCATAAAAAGTTACAGAATTATTGCAGAATTTGGGCCAGGTAATGAAGCCCTGTTTCATTAAAAAGAAATTGTTAATGTACAAGAATATCTCAGTCTGAGGCCCATTTCTTATTTCAGCGGGTCCTCCTCGCCCTGGGATGATGCCTGCACCTCACATGGGGGGCCCTCCCATGATGCCAATGATGGGTCCCCCTCCTCCTGGGATGATGCCAGTGGGACCTGGTAAGTTTGGGTCTCTTTCCTTCTTGGATGCTCTATTGTGTTCTAGCTTTCGATTTAAATAGAATTCTTAATTAGCTCTCTAAATGTACTGCAACAAATTCCATTTGGTGAATCTATAATAGTAAAAAGAAGTACTTGGTTTATCAGTTTAATTGGATGGTATCCAAAGACCATGTGCAACTGAAAGGAAGATAAGACTACCTCTTTTTTTCTTCTCCTCTGACCCTCCTGTTTCCTTGCCCCTCCTGACTTTGGCTGTTTATAATGAGAAGGGTAGATACATCTTAGGCTGCTGCTTTCCTCAGTTTTGGTTTGGAGCAGAATTGCCCCCCTATTGCTAATTTAATCTTTCAGGTTAACTAGGTTAATTAGTATTTATGAAAAAGATCTTAGGCCTGGTAGTTTTTTATTCAGAAGGGGAAAAAACTTGTACCTCAAACATTTGATTTTAACATAAACCTAAGTATACATTGGTTTGTAGTTTTCTGATATGCAGTCAGGGCCTTTGCTTTGAGAATGAATCTACTGACTGGAACACCATATGTTTCTTGCATAAACCAGTAAGCCACACTCATAATGCATCCTTTACCAACTTTAGTTTCATTTTTCTTTGAAGTGGTTAGAGACCTTGTGAGGCAGTTTAGTTCCTATTTTTTATGATCTTCTCGCCTACCAAATTTGTGAGTACATTGGGGGGATGATTTGGTTGAGTCTTTCTTAGTAATCAGCGTAGTTTTTATAGAAGCAGTTCTTTTTCTGTATTCATATTTCATTGGTTTGCAGAATAAATAATTCGAGTACATACAAGTGACATAAGAAGCCTACACCCCAACTGATAAGACAATATAGTAGCCTCCTGGTCAGAAGCAATCAGTATGCTTGATGTGGGTGTCATTTAGCGGGGGAAAGTTTAGATAAGGAAAATTCCTGCCTTACTGGCTTGTAAATCCAGAACACAGTCTCAGTGATTCAGATGTCTTTTACATTCTTAAATCGGGGTCACAAATTCAGATGCCTAGAGGGGTTAGGGATGTGAATTGGGAAGTGCTTTGACTCATGTAAAGAAAGCTTCTAGAACTCAGTGTCAGTGTGTGCTTGACATTTGAGAATACAGGCTTGGTGATGCCAGTTTGCCTGAGTATTTTGTTGTTATTTTTAGCTAGGTTAAAATAATAAAGTTATAGGATTTCATTAAAAATAATTGAGTAGTTGGGGAGTGGGCAGGGGTAAGAATGGGTGGGGATAAGATAAAACAAAGTTGACCACGGGTGGATAATTGTTGAAGCTGGTTGATGGGTACATGGATGTTCATTATATTCTTTTTACTCTGCTTGTGTATGGTTGCACATTTCCATAATAAAAAGATGTAAAAAGGAATACTTATTAGTTACAAGACATATTAGTTGTCAGTGCTGACAACTAATTAAAGTTTAATGCACTATGGAGACCAAAGAAAACAAGTTTTCAGGGGCCTTATTTTTAGTCTTTGGTCTAGATCAGTTTCTTGTAAGAAAATGCTGAATACAGGTTATGTTATGGAGGGAGTTTTAATAAAATATTTAGAATTTTAATATTTTCTGTTTCTGCTGAAATTTATCTTAAATTTTGTACTGTTGGATTTTGTGTTTTTGCATATATTTGTGTTTTGCTTTTTGTGATAAGGCTATATTCAACTTTAAATATAGTTTTCTCTTGAATCATTATAATCAAAATGATTTATTGAAAATAAATGATTAGGTAAAATCTGATATTTAAAAAGAAGCTACATAACATGACAATTATGAGGCATAGTAATATAATTAATATCGTGAACCCAACACCCAGCTGAGAAAGTGGAACATTACCAGTCCCATGAAGCTGCCTGTATTCCTCCCCAACTCTCACCTGTCTGCTTGCCCTCCCTTCCCTGGCTCATTTATTTGGCTGGTATTATATTGATGGGACACATTAAAAAAAAAAATTCATTTTTAGTTTTTGAAATGCATTAGAAAAATCAGATTTGTGTGTGTGTGCTAATTGTTATAAATCACATTATTGCCTATTATTTTTCTTGACTTGAGCTAAGTATGGTTACTAACAGGTTCTCAGCATGGGCCTCCTGCTCACCTTTCCTACAACTCCGAACAAACGCTTAGTGGTAAGATTGTCCTCTGTGCCTGTGTACATTCATGAACTAGCTCCTGGTTATATGGTGCATAGAAGTGATTAAAAGAGCTGACTGAGTAACATGTGACTTAGCTGTGAATTTCCCTGAGTGAGAAAAAAGGTCAATTTAGGGAACTGGTCCCTGGTGATTTCTGGAAAACAATCTATTAATAGTTTCCCCCTTACTATCATTAGATCATGATTCCCATATGGTTCTTGTGTTGACCTTTTTGTTTTTTGTTTGAGAATGTCTAAGTAATTTACAGATGTGATGGATTTGTTGCATTTCTTCTGTCAAGTATGTCTTTTTTCCAGCATTTTGCAGGGGGGGCTCCTTTTTTGTCTTTAAATGAAGTCCCATCAAGCTCTCCTAAGTAGTATTTTTGACTCTCTTTTTTTCTTTTTTGTTTTGCCTGCAGCTCCTGGAATGAGGCCGCCTATGGGAGGCCACATGCCAATGATGCCTGGGCCCCCAATGATGAGACCTCCTGCCCGTCCCATGATGGTGCCCACCCGGCCAGGAATGACCCGACCAGACAGATAAGGAGATTGGGGAGCCTCTTTATATCAGTTTTGTATTACTTGTACTTCACCAGGGGATCGTGGTGCTGTGACTCGGGGTGTTTTCTAACAGCATGATAAGGAAAACTTGTTCCCCCTTCCTATCAGAGAGAGTAGTTTTGGAGGGAAGTAGTGGGACAGAAAAAACAGTTTTCATTTGTATTGTGAAATGTGAAAATAAAATTGTCAATTCTTTTAGTTAAAAATGTGTTCCCTTTTTTCCTCCCTTCTGAGTTCTTTTTGTATCATAACAGAGATTCCTGTTGTCTTTCTCTAGCTCATTCTCCATTCAGCATGCCCTCTGCCTGACATTGTTTTCCCTTAGCTGCAGAGTGGGTCCCTGTGGGTGCCTTGTCTTTATTTAGTAAAGTTCACTTTTGCAAAAACTGGTAAATCCAACACTTGTAGAGCTTTTGCCGATTAAAATAATAAAGAGCACCTGGTTAATTTTTCACATTAATAAAACTTTGTGTAGTAAGTGGACAATTTTAATTTAAAAGAAGCATAAACTTCTTTTATGCTAAAGTAGGGAAAAAAGCTTCACAGAGAGTGTGTGTCAGCTTGGCAAGAATTGCCTTAACCTCAACTTCTCCTTTCATTCAGCTCCTCTTTTTCTTGGGCTTCATATAGAAAATTCTCTACTAGTAATAGAAAAATTAGGCAGCTTTTCATGGTGAAGAAGGTATCTTGAGAATGTCATTTGTTATGTCACCAGGCTATAAAAGGAGAATGTTTTCAGGGAGGCATCTAGAAAGCAAGCCATTGCCACTGTTCAGCTTAGTGTAAAATCTAAACTCCTGTTTCATATTACAAGTGGGAGTAAACATTGTTATAACCTCTGGGGAGGGCAGTTTGGCAGTATCACTCAGAATTACAGTGCTTGTGTCCTTTGACTTAGCATTTCCAAGTCCAGGGAACAGATTTAGCCTATAGATAGACTTGTATGAAATGACATGTGTACAAGATTATAGCAAAAAATGAAATCACATAGGTGTCTGATGAAAGGGGGCTGATCAAAGACATTACTTCCACATCGTGGCACATACCATGCATGTTGAAACAGAATAAGGAAGTTCTGAACTGATGGGGAGATTTCCAAGATACACATTGTCCCGAATCTTGGTTTGTTCACATAACAATGTCTTGTTTGCTGCTGTCCTTTTGTAAAGGAAATACCTGTATATTCCTGTGTGTGCTTAAAGGATCCCTCAAAGGACAGTTAAGCAACTGGAAATATTGGTTGACTGTAAAAAGTAAAAGAATGGCTAGGGGACAGGGATGAATGGGAAAGGTTTGCTGCTTTTTTGTATCTGTTGGATTTTGAATCATTCTCTGTTGAAAAAACAAAACAATCCACCTTTGCCATCTGAGGTTATTGTTAAATGTGTTGCTATGGCAGAGGGTGCCCTAAACCAACAGTTTACAAGCTGGCTGGTGATCAGAATTATGGAAGTCCTTTCCCAAAGTAAGGAGTCCAGATACGGGGACTTCCCTGGTGGCCCTGTGGACTTCCCCTTCCAATGCAGGGGCGCAGGTTGAATCCCTGGTCAGGGAGCTAAGATCCACATGCTTTGCGGCCAAAAAACCAAAACATAAGACAAGAAATATTGTAACAAATTCAATAACGATTAAAATAAAGATCCCAGATTTTGATTCTACATATCTGGTTTGGGCTTTGGAAATTTGTGTTTTGAGAAAGCTCCCTAAGAAATTTTGATTATTCAGTGGGTTTGGCAAGGTCTGTCTTAGGATCTATTATATTCAAGAATACAACTGTATATATGCGTGTGTGTTTATAATTTTTAAAAGATTTGTAGCTAGAAATTTAAATGACGATAGGTTGATTGCCTTTTTTCCTAGAAACTTGTGAATATTTTGAAGAAAATTAATTTAGGCAAATAAACCACCAATCTAGGTAAACAATAGATTAGAAAGAGATTAGATTCTTAGAGCGAGATGATCTTTATACTCAGCCTCCGTAGAAGCTAAACCAGCTTCTTAGTTGAGGCTTTGCCAGGACTACTTGTTGCTTTTTAGTTTTTTTATTGTCACATCTTTTAAAGGAGGACTTAAGTCTCAGAAATTGATAGTTTGTGTGTCTTTTATAGCTTACATTTGTTTTTAAAATCTTCTGCAGACTAAGGATTTGTTAGGGAAAACCATGCCAGTTGAGCTTAAATGTGACTCAGCAAGTTTCTGGTTTGGATGGCTCTGTCAGGTGCAGGGTAAAGAGCCTGTGGATACACAGGAAGCCCACAGGTATCTATTTAGGTTTTTAAAAATAGCCTCAGATACTAGGAACAACCTAGGTTTTCCTAAAAGGAAGATTTTTCCACAGTATGTTTTTAGGCTTGAATATCTACTCTAGAAACATTTCTATAGAGTCTTTGAAAAAAGTGTTTTACAAAGTTTCAGGAAAATAATATGATGACTTAGAAGTTTTAACAGTGAACAAAAGTGGGAATAAATAATTCTAAAGAAGGTTTTTTTTTAATTTTATTAACTCCTTCTAGGGCAAACTGTTGTTATAATGAATGATTATCAGATGTTTCCTTTGTAAGAGGCTTCAACTTAGTGCTATTGCTTTATGCCTTTAGACATCTGGTTTTAATTCTAAAATATGAGTCAGCTGTAATGTGAGCATCTGTATAAGTGCAAACCAGAATCTACTAGATATCAAGAACTGAAGAAATTAGGGTCAATGTGGGATAACATACTTGCTTCGTTCTCTATGGGCAGATCCAAACTATGAGGAGGGCAGTTAAAGTCCAGGCTGTCATCATGTCTGCTGTCTGGCGTTAATGGTTTGTCAGAATGCCAGGCCCCTTAATTTCAGGCTGCATGAGAAATGGGATCCTTGCATAGAGCTGCAGGCTAACTTGGTCATCCTGTATGGAAAAAGTCCAGTGGTGATTAAGTGTGTGTCCCATTTACATAACTTCAGTCAGATGGTTTCTTTCATTAGGTGAACAGAAGGAAAAAGCCTGGCTGACCTTAGGTTTCCATGACAGAAGTGTCCCGAAGACTTGCCCAGTGTATTGTTTACATGAAAACCTTAATAAACATTAACTAATTGAAGACGTTTCTTTCTCTCCTAATTAAAAGCATAAAGGTTAGTCTTTCTGGGCCAGGATCAAATACAGCATCTAGAATAGTTCATCAGACAAGTGCAGGAATAAAATAAATTGTATGTTGTTTATTGTTCTTGCCCTTTAAGGGTCAGGGTGTGTGCTCAGTTATCAGTCATGTCCCACTCTTTGCGACCCCATAGACTGTAACCCACTAGGCTCCTCTGTGCATGGGATTCTCCAGGCAAGAGCAGTGGAGTGGGTTGCCATTTCTTCCTCCAGGGGATCCTCCAGACCCAGGGATCGAATCCTTGTCTCCTGCAGATTCTTTACCGCTGATTCACTTGGGAAATCCTTAAGGGTCAGGGTGGTAGATTTCACACTTACAGAAAAGTTGAACTACACAAGCAACATTAATATACCCTTTGACAGCATCACCCATCACCTTTTGTTAGCTGTTAGCATTTCACCTCATTCACTTTATTATTTGCCCTCTGCTCGCTCGCTCTCTCTTTTATTTGTAACTATTGGACAGTAAATTGTTTATCTCATGCCCTTTACCATAAATACTTAAGTGTGTATTTCCTAAGAATAAATATATTCTCTTACACACTGTGGTTTTAATTATCGACCTTGATTCAATAATTTAATCTACCAACCATGTTTCATATTTGTCCTTGTATTTTTTTCCCCTTTCCTGTACAGAACCCTTTCTGGAATCATGTACTTTTTTGGGGCCACATCTCTTTAGTCTCCTTTTAATGTAGAACAGTTCCTCAGCCTCTCTTTGTCTTTTATGACCATCTTTTGTTGAATATTCCTCACGCCTCACTTTGGGTTTGCCTAATGTTTCCTTACGATTGCATTTGGGTACACGTCCTCAGTTGCATCCCTGGGATATCATATCTGTAGGCAGGCACACAGGCGTCCCCCCTTGTTGATGATAGTAATTTTGATCACCTAGCAGGTGATTGTCCAGCTTCTCCATACTTGTTCCTTTTGAGTAAGTATCTTTCCCTGGCTGTCAATTAAGAAAAGCCCATAAGATGACTTACGTCCTTCTCTAATGATGAGACTTTGAATTCAGCACAGAAGGCCAAGATCTCAAAGCCCTTTATAAGTACTTAGCTTTCACAGCGACCCTTAGAAACAAGTCTCTTAATCCTACCCTCCTCCTCTTTGCCCATACACATCCACTTTTGGGGGATGGTTGTTGAACGAATATAGAAGTAAAAGGTGGGACAAAGAATTTAAGTCTCAGGCCTCTGCTGGAGAGAGAAGCGTATAAAGAGGTCAAAAAGAAGAAAAACAGTAGAGCCTAGGGTGGCAGTTAGACATTACTGATTGCTCACCCTGGTACCTTCTACTGTCCTTAACAAGAGAACTTCGAGTTTTTACCTGGATGCATGGCCATCTGCAATGAGTAGCACATTCCCCATAGCTTGTAACTAGGTGAGGCCATGTGGCAAGAGAGAACATGGCTTTTTTTCTGTCCTTTTCTGCTGACAGAATGCGGATATGATGTTTGCTTGAAATGCAGGCAATGTCTTGGACCATGAATTGGCTACTAAAGATGGTATTAGCAAGGTAAAAGGAGCTGCTGCTGCTGCTGCTAGGTCACTTCCGTCGTGTCCGACTCTGTGCGACCCCAGAGACGGCAGCCCACCCATCTCTCCCATCCCTGGGATTCTCCAGGCAAGAACACTGGAGTGGGTTGCCATTTCCTTCTCCAGTGCATGAAAGTGAAAAGTGAAAGTGAAGTCGCTCAGCTTGGTCTGACCCTCAGTGACCCCATGGACTGCAGCCTACCAGGCTCCTCCGTCCATGGGATTTTCCAGGCAGGAGTACTGGAGTGGGGTGCCACTGCCTTCTCTGGGTAAGAGGAGCATAGGTCCTTAAATGCTTGAAGAGCTGCCATGTTGTGCCTACCTTTGACTTCTTTTATGTCAAAGAGAAGTAAATATTGAAGTCACGCATTATCTTGAGTTTTCTGTCACATGCAGGTGAACCCACCTGACTGGTAAAAAGAGACTCTCAGAGGAAAGTAGTATTGATGGGCTTAGGCGACTTCCCCAGCAGTCCAGTGGTTAAGACTCTGTGCTTTGAGTACAAGGGGTGCAGGTTTGATCCCTGGTCAGGAAGCTAAGACTCCACACATCACACTTTGCCGCACGGTCTCCCTCCCCGCCCCTACAAAAATTGCACTCCTGCTAGAGAAGCCTGCCTAGGGTGTGCCACTCTATTGCTCTGAGTTTGGATACTGTTCTCAGTGGTGGGAACACAATGGTAAAAGAAAGTTCTTCCTCTTTTGGAGCTTATGTTCTAAAGGGGGGAGTCAGACAATAAACAAAAATACCAATGTTAGGTGGTATGTGCCATGAAGAAAAAGGAGCGTCGGTAAGGGGCATAGGGAATGGCAGGCAAGGGATAGGTTTGTGGGAAAGACATGAAGGGAGTAGTGGTTGGTAGAAGGCTGTGCAGATGTTGAGGGCACAGGCTTTCCGATAAGTACCGAGACCCTGAAGCTGAGTCTGCTTATTCTTTTGGAGGAACAGCAGCAAAGAGCTGAAACTGTTGACAGTGATGGACACTGTGGTGATGACTTCACAGGTGTATAGTGCAGGTCACTCAGTCGTGTCTGACTCTTTGTGACCCCATGGACTATACAGTCCATGGAATTCTCCAGTCCAGAATACTGGAGTGGGTAGCCTTTTCCTTCTCCAGGGGATCTTCCCAACCCAGGGATCGAACCCAGGACTCCTGCATTGCAGGCGAATTCTTTACCAGCTGAGTCACAAGGGAAGCCCAATAATGTATTAAGTAAGTATGCTATTTACCCCCATTAAATTTTAATAAAGTAGAATTAACCCACTGAAATCATGTTCTAGTGTCACAGTAAGTTGGGAATTGCTGAGGCAAGCCACAAATATCAGGAAGCAAACTAAAGACAGGTGGGCATGAAAGAATTCTGATGGTCATAAGGCAACCAAGTATTTTAAGTAAGTCTATGTAGATGCTGAGCATAAAAGTTAATATTTGGGAACTCTGGGGTTTTCATGTTGTTTAGTCACTAAGTCATGTCTGACTCTTGTGAATCCTTGGACTGTAGTCCGCCAGGCTCCTCCGTCCATGGGATTTCCCAGGCAAGCCTACTGGAGTGGGTTGCCATTTCCTTCTCCAGTTACAGGTGTATATGCATGTCAAAACTTTAAAAATTATATACTTTGAATAATATGTGTTCTATGTCAGTCACACCTCAACTTGTTTTTAAAAGTTATAACTACCACAAACTAGAAACTACTCTCAAGAATCTTTATAGACAGTGATACCTGCTCTTTGCTATTCAACCCTTTTGTTCTTGAGTTTTCTATAAAACTACTTTCCCTTGTTTGTATAGTGTTATTTTTCTTTGGCCATTGTGTATGTCCTTTTTTGTCCCATACAAAGCACACTATGTACAAATGGATGATTTTTTTTTTTTTTTATCTGCGCTGCATGGCTTATGAGATCTCAGTTTCCCAAACAAGGAATGAACCCAGGCCACAGCAGTGAAAGAGCTAATCCTACTACTAGACCACCAGGGAACTGGCTAATCATGAATTAATTTTTAAAAAATATTTTAATTGATGTGTTTGTTTGGCTGCATGAGGTCTTAGTTGCAGCATGTGGGATCTTTCATGTGGTGCACATACTCCGGTGCACAGGCTCGGTAGTTGTGCTGCACAGGCTCCAGACTACATAGGCTTAGGCATGTGGGATGTTAGTTCCCTGACCAGGGATCGACCCCGTGTTCTTTCCATTGCAAGACAGATTCTTAGCCACTGGACCACCACCAGGGAAGATCCCCATTCATGAATTTAGAGAGGTGGCTATCCTGCCAGGCAGGTGAGGAAAGCTGCTGTCTCTGAAATACAGTGATTACCTAGGTGTTTTTAAAATGTATGGGTTGTAGAATATGGCTCAGCAATAAAAATGAAGGAACTTTGATAGAACAGTTTGGATGTATCTCAAGGACAGTATGCTGAGTGAAAAAAGCCAGTCCCAAAGGGGCATCTACTGCATGATTCCATCTGTATAAATAACAAAAGTTATTGAGATGAAGAACAAATTGGTAGTTGCAAAGGGTTAGGGATGGTGTTGGGAGTGGAGATGGGGCAGCCTGGAATGACTGTAAGGGTATCACGAGGGAGAGCTTTGTGGTGGTGAAATAATCCTGTATCTTTATTGTGGTAGTGGTTACACAGGCTACACATCATGAGTGACAGAGTTATACACATGCATCCCCAGGATCAGGTTCCTGGGGTTTATATTGAACTGTAGTTGTCTAGGATATAACCATTGTAGGAAAGTGGGTGAAGGGTACATGGGGCTTCTCTGTATTATCTTAATGACTTCCTGTAAATCTATAATTATTTCAAAATAAAAAGTTAAAAAAAATATATGGACTTCTGCTTCCAGAAATATAGAACAGGTGTATATTTTTCTATTCCTAGTGAGTACAACTAAAACCCTGCACATTATATACATAAAAAGCAAACATAAGAGGGACTTCCCTGGTGGTCCAGTGGTTAAGAATCTGCCTTCCAATGTAGGGGATGTGGGTTCGATGGCTGTTTAGTGAACTAAAATCCCACATGCTGCAGAACATCTAGCCCACGCACCCTAACTAGTGAGCCCTTGTGCTACAGCTACTGAGCCTGCATACTCTCGAGCCTGTACTCAGAACTAGAGAAGCCCCCACACACCATAGCTAGGAAAAGCCTGTTTGCTGCAGTGAAGAGCCCGTGTGCTACAACAAAGACCCAGGGCAGCCAAAAAATTAACAACAACAACAACAGACAAGCATAGGAAACTCTGAAAGGTGGAGAGAAGAAGGCTGACCTGCTAGGGCATTGTGACCCAAAGAACAACATAATGAGCTCTCTGGATTTTCTGTTTGCCTCAGAGGTGCCAGACTTGGAGCTGAAGAAGTTGGAACCAGGAATCTCCAATGGGCAACAGACAAAAATACACTCCACGAAAAGTCTGCTTCCTGTAGCCAAACAAACAGAAAAGAGGTAGCTTAGTAAGTCAGAAAACTTTTAGACAATAACCACTCTATTCCAGCCAAACACCACAGAAACTCACCCTACCCCAATCCATGCCACAAAGACCAAGTGGAGAGTTAGATTTCTACCCTTGTGAGGTTACAATGAAGTGCCCTAAACTCCTGCCAGGGTGGTGAGAAAAGAGCTTGGATTATCATTCCCATCTGGCAGTAACAGGGCATTGCCCCCTCTTGAGATGTCAGAAGATGCTGAGTCAGAACTTTTAAGGACTTTTATCAATGTCCAGTGGTGATGAGGCTGTGGGGAGCAGTAACAAGGCACTCTGCCACTTCCCAGCTAGAGAAGTATTAGTGAAGCTTGCTGAAGAGCCAGAACTTTCACTTTAGCCCAGCAGTAATGAGGAGCTCTTTGCTTGGGTGTCCAAGGAGGCTAACTGGGCAACCTGGACTTCTGTTTCTACCTGATGGTAACAAGAGAGTACCTCCCCACTTCTGCATTGCAAGGATAAGTTAGCAGAACAGAGCATTTAAATAAGATCCAGAATCTCAGAACATAATATGAAACTATCCAGATTTCTATCTAAGATCACTCATTGGACCAAGATCAAGGAAGATCTCAAACTACATTTCAAATGAAATTAATACCTGTCAACAGTAAACTGATAGCACTCCTGGAATTATTAGACAAAAGATTTTAGAGCAGGCATCATGAAAGTGCTCTAGTGAGCAAAAAGATATAAAGAACCAAATGGAAATTTTGGAACTGCCAAAGAAGTACAAAAAATTCATGAATAGTCTCAACAAGAAACAGTAATCAGAAATAATCAGAACTTGAAGATAGAACAATAAAAAATACCCAATCTGAACAACAGGAAATAGACTTAAAAAAATGAACTGAATTTTAAGGACCTGTGGGTCCCTGAAAATCTAATATTCATGTTATCAGACTTCCAGGAGGGGAAAAAAGGAGAGAGCCAAAAAAGGTACTGCAACAAATAATGGTTGAAAACTTCCCAAGGGCTTGCAAGAGACATACACACACATTTTCAAGAAGCTGAATAACAATCAGGATAACTCAAAGAAATCTACATAGTTATGAAAACTGAAAACAAAAAGTTTGAAAACAGCCAGAGAAAATGACACCCTACTTTTGAGGGGAAACAATTTGAAGGACAGCAGATTTATCATCAAAAACCATGGACGCCAGAAGGAAGTGGCAAACAGATTTCAAGTGCTGAAAGAAAAGAATGATCAGTCCAGAATTCTATACCCTGTGAAAATAATGTTTCAGGGGCAAATGGGAAATAAAGATGTTCTCCAGTGAGAGAAAACTAAGAGAATTTGTTGCCAGCAGATATACTGTAAAAGAATGACTAGAAGTTCTCCAAACAGAAAAACAATAAATGAATGAATCTCATCAGGATGGAAAAATATGGTAAGCAAAAATACAGGTAAGTAAGTACAAGAGATTTTCCTTTTCCTGAATTTTCTAAATTATGTTTGATGGTTGATGCAAAAATCATAATACTGATTAATGCAGCTATAAATGTACATAGAGGAAATATTTAAGACAACTAGATCTCCCAGAGAAAAAAGGAATATAAAAGGTAAGCTTTTTATACTTCACTAGACTGGTAAATGGCAATACCAGTAGATTGTGATAAGGTATGCATAAATAGTATAATAACTAGAGAAACAATTAAAAAACATATAACTAAAATTTATAAAAGCTATATACTCAAAACCACTATAGATGTCTTACTTCAAAACCTACTACAGAACTACACTAATCAAGACACTGTTACTGGCATAAGATTAGATATATAGATGAATGAAATAGAATTAAGATTTCAAAACTAGATCTATACTTTCATTGGCAACTAATTTTCTTTTATTATTATTTTACTTCCAGTTTTGTGATATAATTGACATACAGCACTATGTAAGTTTACAGTATAAAGTATAATGATTTGACTTACATTTTGAAATCATGACCGTAGTAAGTTTAGTGAACATCCATCATCTCATACAGATACCAAATTGAAGAAACAGAAAAAATTTGGCGGGGAATTCCCTGGTTAAAAATCCACCTTCCAATGCAGGGGGCATAGATTCGATCCCTGGTTGGGGAACTAAGATCCCACATGCCGCAGGGCAACTAAGCCTGTGTTCCGCAACTAGAGAAAGCCCAAGCGCTGCCACCCCAGCCCAAAAAAAAAGAAAAAAAATTTTTTCCTTGTGATGAGAACACAGGATTTACTGTTACCTTTTATATAAAACTTACAGTAATGTTAATGATTTTAATCATATTGTACATTTCACCCCAGTACTTATCTTGTAACTGGAAGTTTGTACCTTTGACTGCCTTCATGCAATTCCCCACACCCTCTCCTCCCTACCTCTGGTAACCACAAATCAGATTTCTTTTTCTTTTAGTTTGTTTTTGAAGTATAACTGACATACAACCGATATTAGTTCCTGGTGCATGGCAGTTTATTTTCACCAAGATAACTCAATGGGGAAAGAATATTCATTTCAATAATGAAATTTATTGAAAAATTTCTTTTCAATAAATGATGCTAAGACAACTAGATGTTCACATGCAAAATAATGCAGTTGGTCCCCATATACAAAAATTATCTTGAAATGGGTCATTTCAAGTAAATGTAAGAGCTAAAACTATACAAATTTTATATGAAAACAAACATGTAAATCTTCATGACCTTGTATTATGCAGTGATTTCTTAGATACAACACCAAAAACACAGCAATAAGTGAGTAAAAAAATGATACCAAAATTAAAAATTTTGTTTCAAAGATTGTAATCAGGAAAATGAAAAGACAATAGGAAAAAGTTTTGCAAATAATATATCTGATAATGACTTGTAATCTAGAATATAAAAATGATTGCATTTGATAATAAAAACACAAATAACCCAATTAAAAAATGGACAAGGTATCTGGATAGACATTTCTCCAAAAAGTTACACAAATGACCTGTAAGCACATAAGAAGATGCTCAATCATTAGCCATCAAGAAAATATACACAAATTCTTAAGCAAATATACACAGATTCTTAAGCAAATATTAGCAAAGAGAGTGCAGCAATATATAAAAGTACTTACACACCATGTCCAAATGAGGTTTACTCTAGGGATGCAGGCTGGTTCAGTATTTGAAAAATCAGTCAGGGTAACGCATTATGTTAACAGCCTAAAAAAAAAAAATCACATAGCATTTAAGCAGAAAAAGCCTTTGAAAAAAGCATTTATTCTTGGTAAAGACTCTCAGGAAAAATAGAAATAGAGGAGAACTTCATTAAATTGGGAAGACCACCTACAAAAAATCTACAGTTAATATTATACTTACTGGTAAAAGACTTAATCGGAGAAGGCGATGGCACCCCACTCCAGTACTCTTGCCTGGCAAATCCCATGGACGGAGGAGCCTGGCAGGCTGCAGTCCATGGGGTCGCGAAGAGTCGGACACGACTGAATGACTTCCCTTTCACTTTTCACTTTCATGCATTGGAGAAGGAAATGGCAACCCACTCCAGTGTTCTTGCCTGAGAATCCCAGGGACGGGGGAGCCTGGTGGGCTGCCATCTATGGGGTCGCACAGAGTGGGACACGACTGACGTGACTTAGCCACTTAGCCAAAAGACTTAATGCTTTAGGAACAAAGAAAGGATGCCTGCCCTCACCAGTCTTATTAAACAAAATGCCAGGATTGGTAGCCCACACTATAAGGCAAGAAAAGGAAGTAAAAGGCATTCATATCAGGAAGAAATGTTTTGTTCATTGAACATATCAATGTCAACATCATGGTTGTGATATAGTACTCAAGTTTTACAAGATGTTGCCACTGGGGCAAGGAACAACAAGACTGGTTCAAAATTGGGAAAGAAGTACGTCAAGGCTGTATGCTGTCACCCTGCTTATTTAACTTATATGCAGAGTACACCATGAGAAATGCTGGGCTGGATGAAGCACAAGCTGGAATCAAGATTGCCAGGAGAAATATCAATAACCTCAGATAAGCAGATGATACCACCCTTATGGCAGAAAGTGAAGAAGAACTAAAGAGCCTCTTGATGAAGTTAAAAGAGAATGAAAAGCTGGTTTAAAACTCAGCATTGAAAAAACTAGATCGTGGTATCCAGTCCCATCACTTCATGGCAAATAGACAGGGAAATAATGGAAGCAGTGGCAGACTTTGCTTGGCTTCCAAAATCACTGTAGATGGTGACTGCAGCCATGAAATTAAAAGACACTTGCTCCTTGGAAGGAAAGCTATGACCAAACTATACAGAGTATTAAAAAGCAGAGACATTACTTTGCCAGCAAATGTCCATCTAGTCAAAGCTATGGTTTTTCCAGTAGTCATGTATGGTTATGAGAGTTGGAGCATAAAGAAGGCTGAGCACCAAAGAACTGATGCTTTTGAACTGTGGTGTTGGAGAAGACTCTGGAGAGTCCCATGGACTGGAAGGAGATCAAACCAGTCAATCCTAAAGGAAATCAGTCCTGAATATTCATTGGAAGGACTGATGCTGAAGCTCCAGTGATTTGGCCACCTGATGCGAAGAGCTGACTCATTGGAAAAGACCCTGATGTTGGGAAAGATTGAAGGCAAGGGGACAAGAGAGGATGAGCTGGTTGGATGGCATCACCGACTCGATGGACATGAATTTTAGCAAGCTCCAGAAGATGGTGAAGGACGAGGAAGCCTGGAGTGCTGCAGTGTATGGGGTTGCAAAGAGTGGGACATGGCTGAGCGACTGAACGACAAAAAGCCATTAGGGGAACTGTGTAAAGTATATCGGGATCGCTATTATTTCTTACAACTGAATGTTAATCTACAATCATCTTGAAAGGATTAACCTTAAAGAAAAAATATAAATTGGCCCCAAATCTCTTTTGCTTTTATATGCCTTGCATTCTTAGCATTGCAGGGAAAGTGTGCTATTGGTGAGAGTAGGAACGCTTCTTTTCCATGTGTTTCTTTTAGAGCATAAGTTTTTGCTTTCAGTGAAAAAATAACTCATTCATCAGGCATGGTGAATCATCCAGCAAGGATGATGAGTCTTTGACCTTGAGGAGAGTTTTATTTTATATCGCTGATGTCAGATATCCAGTCAGCTGCTAGGATTCTCTAGGAAAAGGAACATGAAATGCAAAAAATTGCCCAGAGGCCCTTGCATCTGACAGCCAAATTAGAAGGAGGGATTATGATCAATATCCCTGGCAAGAAATCTCTTCTTCTGTGGGATCTATTGTTCCCTAGGATGTATTCTGGTGAGAGGAGGGCAGATGGAGAAATGATAGACTATGCAGTTCTGATGGAAAGAAATGGATAGTAGAGAACCCAGGCTGAGGAGGATATGTTCCCTTTAAAAAAGGTAATGGGGGTAGGGGGAGGAGCTTCTGGGAAATATGAACTTACTATGACTAAGAGGCATAGGAATCCATTTGTCTATATTAAAACCCTAACATTTATACGCTTCACCATATACTCAGACTACTCTGGAATCAGATAACAGTTGTTAGGGGAAGAGAATTGAACGGCTGAGGAACAAGGGAGGGAGGAGACATCTTGACTTTTGCATTATGTTCATGTACTATGTGTTTACAAGAACGAATAAACTTAACTGGTGGCCAGATTTCCTATAAGCCTGTTTCAGAGAGTAGTTTGTTCAGTTTTGCTTGAAGGTGTAAGTCCTGAAGACTGCCACCTTCTCACCTTTGCCGGAATCTAGGTGTATGGGTGGACCAGGGTGGAAGTGGCACTGGACTGAGAACACTTGGGCTCCAGCCTCTTGTCTCTCACTAGGTAGCTGTGACCTTAAATAAGCTCTTTTAGCTATTTTCCTGGGCTTCAGTTTCCTTCTTTGTAAAAAAGGCGACCTCTGAAGTCCTTGGTCATTTAGTTACCGCCTCCTTTTCTGCTGCCCCCAGCATTTGGGAATGGGGGCCTCTGCAGTGCACCTCGTACGGGCTGAGTCAACATTTATCCGCTGGCTAACTGGATGGAGGCTAAGAGGGGCACAAAGACGATGACGAGGCGTCCCCCTGTCACTCTTCAGCACAAAGCTGCAAAGTGCTGTGGTACTATAGGCCTGCGAGGTCCTTGAACCTACTCTTCACTCCCCGGCTCGATTCCTGGAGTACAGTTAGCTGGTGCTCAACTAATGAGTGAACGTGTGAGCGAAATGAATGAGAGAGGTGGACCGCGAAATGTGCAATTATCTAGTGAATTCCTGCAAAAAAAAAAAGAAAAATTAGAGAACGCCGCCTTTCCCCGATTCTTCAAGGCGACAGCCGAGGTGTGAAACTCCGGCAGCTGACAGGCGAAGGCTTTCAGATCTCGCTTGGCTGAGAGGCGGCAGGCGGGGCTGAGTGAGAGAGCGAGCCTGGAGCCCGCCCGCCCCGCCTCCCGCCGCGCGCGCCTCCGCAGCCGCGCGCGTCCCTCCTCCCGCCGCGCGCGCCCCCGCCGCCGAGCGCGCCCCGGACCGCCGCGCAGCCGGGCTGGCGGCGCGCGATCTCCGCGTCGCCGCGCGGGTGGGTGGGATCGCGGCGGAGCTCCGGGCGCCGGGGCAGGGGCTGGAGAGCGCCATGGCGGCGGCAGCGGCGGCGGCATCCGGTCTCCGCCCCGCGGCGAGGTGAGGGGCCGCGCGTCTCCCTCGCGGCTGAGGAGGCCACAGCCGCCCGCCCACCTTCCGCGCGGGCCGCGGCTCCGGCATGGCCGGGCTCATTAAGAAGCAGATCCTGAAGCACCTGTCCCGGTGAGAGCGCCGGCCCCGGCCGTCCCGGGCCCTTCCTCGTCCCCTTCGACCCTCCTCCCTAAAAGCCGTATTCCGGGCCGGCCTCCCTCTCTTCGGCCCCGGGGCCGGGACTCGGCGGCGATCCCCGCCTCAGCTCGAGCCGGACAGCCCGCTCCGGGGGCCGCGACCGTTGTCACCGCGCTGCTCTGCCCTGGCCCTGGGCCCTGGGGGGCCGGCGCCCCTGCCCCGGCGCGGGTGCCCAGGCCCTCCTTCCCATCGGAAGAGCCCACGGCCCTCCCGACGGCAAGGATCTCCTGAGCGGCCGCGCGCACCTCAGTTGCCACACCGCCGGGCAGGTCACCCCACTCCCCCTTGCATGCCCCCCGCCCCGGGCCCTCTGCCCGGCCCCCGGTGGCCCCCGCGGTTCCCACTCTTTCCTGCCCGGCCCGCGGCGTCTTCTCCGCGCTGCTGCCCCTCCCTCGGGGCCGTCTGCCCGCCTTTTTACCCGCCCACTTGCCCGCTCCTTGGTCTTCGTCTTCCTTCTTCTGCTCCGGGCTAGATCCCTCAACCCGGGCCACTCACTTAAAAATGACCCCGTTCCCCAGTCCTTCAAAACCCATCCTCCGTTCAGATTCCCACCCGCAATACTGGTTTTTCTCCCTCCCAGAAGCTCTCAGCTCCTTGTCTTCGTCGTCAGGCTGACCCTGTTGCATCACTCTCGAAAAATATCTAATCCTTGCACCCAGGCCTTTCCTCGAATCTCCTTTTCCTCTCTCGAGGCTTCTCTTCTCATTTAACACAGACTAAATGGAGAAAGGGCATGAGAGTTGGGCATAAAGTTTCAACAGCCTTCTCTTTAAGATATGGAGGATATTTGGACAGCCTGTGAAAAGAACTAACGACTCCCACTTCTGCTTTGCAGCCATCAAAGCAGTGTTATGTCCGCCAAGTCATTTGGACCCGAGCTGGGTGGCACACAAAACTGTTCGCTTGTAATTGGGTGACTGCTGACCCCTGAATTAGGATTGCAGCTTGTCAGAACTGGTGTCCAGACAGATCAGAAGCTGGCCTTTCACTTCGTTTTCACTCCTTATTCCGGGCAGGGCTTAGCGATACCTTTAGACAGCCGTTGTCTCTCACGTGGAGGGTGATCCAGTCCTTGGCTCCACAGAGGTCAGTGGTTTTGAGGAGGAGGGAGCAGGGGGAGGAGCCAGTCTCCACGGACCCCAGGCCTTGCTCTCCTTTCTTTTCTGGACTTCTCATTGCCTTGGTGAGTGCTGTGTGAGACACTGTCGCTGGCACTGCATCCTCTCTTCTGGCAGACACTTTGGCCAATTTACTGTTACTTTGATTTTAGACTTTAATTAGTAATTAGATTCAGATTCATCTCTTGGCTAATCACCACACCATGTTTTAAAGTAAAAGCGGATTAGAGGCTGGAGTTGGAAAGTGCCTTTGGATCCTCTCCTTGGGTTAATTCCCTAGTATATTCTTTCTCAGGTAACATTCATTTGGGTGTGCCATGAATTTGCTTGCTCTGTGTAAAGACATGTGTATGACTAATGATTGTGAATGAGGCGGAAAATTTAACTGAAGGGAAACCATTAATTTGAATGAACACAGAAACAGACAATTTTTGGGTTTAGAGATGATCTTACCTAACATAGCATTGTGTTTAAGAGGTCAGGCTGATTTTGGTTTACTTTCTTTAACTATAAAATGAGGATAATAGTAGTATCTAACTCAGAGGGTTAGTGTGAGGGTTACATGAGTTAATACACAAGGGCTTAGTGCAGTGCCTAATGCATAGTAAGTGTTCAGTAAAGCATGCGATGTGGTTATTTGGGAGGCCACAACTTGTGTGATGGTTTGATATAAGCCATAGACTTTTCCAGAAAAATCCATATATGCAAACAGATAATTTTTTATGTAAGTTCCCATGGTGGGGAAAGTTAACAATCCCTTAAAACACATGCCTTAACCTCTTAAGGCATCTTAAACGAATGCCCTGAATAACCCCTGACTAGTTCAGCCTCTCATTTTATGACCGAGGAAGCTAAAGCCTAGAAGGATAAGTGACTTGCTTAAGTTACGGTGGAAGGTACAGTAGAGAAATAGAGGGAGTTCCCTGGCGATCCAGTGGTTAGGACTCTGTGCTTTCACTGCCAAGGGCATGGGTTCAACCCCCAGTCAGGGAACTAGGACCCAGCAAGCCCCATGGAGTGGCCAAAAATGGGTAGAGAAATAGAACCTGGCTTCTTAATTCTGGTACACTTCTGGTACAATTCTGCTTCCTGATTCTGGTACACTTCTGCTATAATGTGATACACTCATATTCTGTGCTCTAAGAAGATAGGCTTTTTAAAGAAAAAATTTAATAGTATATGCTGACATATTCAGTGACTCCTTAGTGAACAAAGTTCTCTTTTAGGTGAAGTAGGAATAGGTGTTAGACATTGGTAGAAATTTCTTGTTCCCACAGGGTTGTGTGGTTGACCGAGGAGTAGGGTGGAAGGTTATTCAGGGCTGCCTTTTTTGCTAGGATGTGGGTCTGACTTGGGGAAAGGTCAAACTCCTGAGGCCTTCCTGTTGATTTAACTTGGAAAGGCTTCCTTAATCACATGTGATATTTGTGTCTCTGTGTGGTCTCTACTACACATCCAGAGGCTGGCATGCTTGGAGGGGAACTATAGTTTCTGGGGCTTGCCAAACCTGAGGAGGAGAGAGAGAGGAGAGTTGGGATACTGGGTTACTATATTAAATAAATGTTTGTAGGTGTTTAACAATTCCTTGTTGCTGATGATGATAGTGCCGCTTGGCCTGGAGGAGTACCCTACAGCAGGAAGGATATCCCAGTGACTCCTATATTATGTTTCATTTTGCTCAGGAAGTTTTGCATATTAAAGTGTCTTGTTGGAATGCATCCTACTTATCAGTAGACTATTTTGGTAAACAAGATTTGAAGGAGGTGATTTTCCAGATCCTACTCTAGGCCAGGCACTGAGCTGGGTGCTGGGGATTCAGCAGGGAAGAAGTACAATTCTCTTTTAAGGGCTTTAACCTATGATTTGGATGACCGCTGTATAATACAAATAGCTTTTATGTTCATTGTTTATTTAAATAAACCCAGGAGGAGATTTTTACTTGGAACAAAAACATTAATTTAAAAAATACCCCAAATTGATTTTTCACTGAATTAGATTATTCTTATTTTAGATCCCCTTAGCTAATGACCTTTTGTTGTACAAATAGGAAGAAATATGATGGATAGTAAAGTAAGTTGGACTATTGCTCATGGAAAGGGAGTTTTCTCTGGGGCCAGACAAGCTTGATTCACCTTCCTACTCTGCCACTTAATAATACAGGGCAGCCTTTCTGAGCCTTAGTTTTCTTATCTGTAAAAGATGAGAATAAGAGAGAATAACTACATGCTTAGCGGAATTTTTTGAGAAATTGGGGATAAAGTATTCATTATAGTGCCTGGCATGAAGGTAGAGTTTAATGAAGAGTAGCTGTCGTAACATGGCCAGAGAAGTCAGGGACACGTCCATGGTATAGGTGACTGCAGCTCACTCAACTGGCTCTTTTAGAAAGTCAGCAGAAATCTTAATTATTTACTCTAAATGGCTGCAGGAAATGTGACTCCAAGTGACAGAGACATGGCTGATAACATGATAGGTAGTTTAAAAAACATAAGCGTTAGGTGGAATCAGAGACTTAGAAGAGTTCAGAGTCCTTTTGGAGAAGAAGAGAACCTGACTGTGGGCTCAGCTTTCTTAGATCCTGACCAGTGCCCCCTCATCCTGGAGAGACCCCATGGCCCGTCCCCAGTGGACTGCTGGAGTTGCCCACTCAGAGGCTGCCTGCCTGCCCAGGGTCTGTTTAGGTAAAGGTTTGTGTGGGTAGGGCTTGACTCGGCTTCCAAGTCACACTCCTTTGGATTAGGCCTTACTTATTATCATCTTCATTTCCTGAATAATTATTTTGTACATTTTCTGGTAATAGTGCAATCATAAACATCTTTTGTTTTCTTCCTCATCTTGTCTTGCTTTTGAAGAAGCACTTTTATTAACTTAGCAAATATTTAATAGTAATAGCCAGTTGTAAGAATAAGCACTTTATATGTCTTATGATTATTTAATCCTCAGTCTAACCTTGTGAAGGAGACATCAGGCCCATTTTATAGATGAAGAAATAAATGAGACACAGAAGTTAAATAACTTGCCCTATATCAGTAAGTGGTGGGACTGAGATCCTAACACAGTCACTCCCATTCCAGAGCCAGACTCCTTCATCTCTCTGCTGCTCTAATGCATCTCATCTACTGAGTATTTCACATTGAACAACCAGCGCCACGTGAAGGAGAATATTAACCAGCACCGGGGAGCTCCCTGAGTCTCCCCCATCATTGCCTCTACCAAGGGCTAGCCATTGTCCTGCCTTCTAACAGCAAAGATTAGTTTTCTCTTTATTTGTACTTTATATAAATGGAATCACAGAATGTATACTTTCATGACTGGCTTCTTTAGCTCAACATTGTTTATGTGAGGTTAATCTCTGTTGTATCAATTTGTAGATTTTCTGTTTTCATTGCTATTATTCTATTATATTAATATACTTAAATTTATTTGTACATTTTTCTGTTGATGGACATTTGTGTAGTTTCTCAGTTCAGAGCTGTGTTGAATAGTGCTATTAGGAAGGGTCTAGTACATATCCTTTGGTGAATAAGTGTGTCTGTTGTGGATATACCTAAGAGTGGAATTTCTGGGTGACAGGATATGTGTATGTTAAATTTTAATAGATATTGCTAAACAGTTTTCCTAACTGGCTGTAGCAGTTTGCACTTCCCCTGAAAGTTTATAAGAATTCTGGTTGTTTTCCATCCTTGCTAACACTTGGTATTTTTCATCTTTTTCATTTTAGCCATTCTGGTGGGTATGTTTTGAAATATTTTTACTTCATCTGTGATAAACCAGATGGCCCCTTTATTTTTGCCTTTGTTTAATTTTCAAATTCTGATTTGTTTGTGGATTTTAGTCACAAGCAAATGTCAGAACCTTGGAAACATGAGAAATTTTTGAAGAAATGTTCCAATTGGGCAGGTTCAGTGGGAATAATTAGGATAATTTGTAACCATTAACCCATAACATTTCTTACTTGGAAGGGATGTGATGCTTTGCTCTCTGTCAGAGTAATAGTCATTTACCTTAAGAGAAAGGAGGGATTGTTCTTTAGGTGTTTGAGTTTTTGTTAAATATTTGGCATTCAGACTACCCCGGATATTAAATAATTTCTTTCTGTTCTATAAGTTTAGTACCCTTTTGGCATGGCTTTTGTTTTTTTAAAGATGTGCCACGTGGCTTGTGGGATCTTGGGTCCCTGACCAGCTGTTAAACTCAGGCCCCAGCAGTGAAAGCCCTGGCATAGATTTTTGTCTTTACTAAAGAAACTAAAAGTAAATAAATTAATAAAATTTTTTAAAAAAGAAACTAAAAGTAAATAAATAAATAAAAATTAAAAAGAAAAAGAAAAAGAACCAAGGGTGATTCTCTTTTACCCTAAAGTGGTTGTCTTGTGTCTTAAAAAAAAGCAGCGTTTATAAGCAATACAAATTTCAAAGCAATGTGGTCATATGTATCTGACATAAAAAGCTTAACGTATGGTTCACAAATATTGAAATCAGCTGCTTTGAAAAGCTGACCGAGCAGCATGTTATTGTAGTAGAAAGAACCAGGACTTAATTCTAAAAAGTGGCTGTGCATTCTGACTCTGCTACTTGTAAGCTGGTGTTCAGCAAGTCTTTTAGTTTCTTGAAGCTTCGGTTTCCTTATCTGTTAAATAGGGGATAATAATCCACACTTGTCTTGAGGATTAGAAATCATGTATAAATGTGCCTGGTACTGAAAAAGTATTCAGTGAACAGTGACGATTACTACTTATTAAAGTTGTTCGAGAGAGATCATCCAAATGAATAATTCTTTTGACATGTAAGAATGATGTTTCTTAACATTTTAATGCAGAGAAGTAGAGATGAATGCTCTGTATCATTGCTTAAGGAGAGAAGAAAACTAGGGCTGGTCCTGTTTGACATTTTTTTCTCGCCGAGGCATACTGCAAGGTAAACTTGGGCCTCAGAATAGGTGAAGTACCTGATATGTATATACTGGGTTGGGTCCTTAGAGGATTTACTTATCTGGAGTTTAAGAATATAGCACAATTATATACTATATTTTCAGAGTGAAAAAAAAAATAGAGGCCATTTAGCTATCTGCACCTAATATAAAACCTGGTTGGAAAATAATCTGTAAGTATGACATGAATCATTGAGGGGAAAAAAAAAGTTCTTTTGTTTTTTTTGGCAGCTTAATTCTCTATGATTATTTGGGTGTGACATTCATGTGGCAGGGCTTATGACCATTGACTGCTTTGAAAACCAGAGGGTCTGAGGATGTTTTGAGTGTGTGAAGTGGGTGCAGGAGAAGGTATGTGGAGTGAGAACGCATGGCTGTAACTCAGGGAACCTCAGACTGGGGCAGGGTGAGGGTAGGGGAGCAGGAGACAAGGGAATCCAATTCACCCAGTATCACTAAGGGACCTTTATCTTTGTGTGATGCAGAAAGTGCTACTGGTGCTGATTATGGATGCTAAGGAACATTTCCCGATATGTATAAGCAGTGGAATCAATCAATCAATATCTATAGTAAAGGGAAAACCTAGAGTGTAAAAATAATACACGTTAGCAGTCTAGGTAAAGGATAGGTAATTTGTACCTTCTTGCCACAAAATAAAGACTAGATGTATCATAAATGATGTGTTGGATTGATGTTGTTTTATTTGCCAACAGCAATGATCATTTTACATGGATACTGAGTCTTAGTGCCTTAGAGATATATAGCTTAGATGTCAACCCATCATTTAAAGAATGAGAACTTTGATGGTGAGAGGTCAGTGTATTTAAGTCTCTGACTTATGGAAGTGTTATATTCTCAAAATTTATTTCTAAGTTTGAAATTTGGAGTTTGTGGTTCAGTAGTAGAAATAGTGTTATAATTGTTGAATAGGTCCTCATCCCACAAAAGCCACAGTATGTTAATTATATATAATATAAGCTCACTAGATGGAGATCTGGGTCTTGGTTATTTGGGAACCATGTGAAGGGGGAGGAGAGAAGAAGGAGAAGAAAAAGTTTGGAGTAAGATCTTTTAGATCATTGAGATCATTGTTTCTCAGCAAGGCCTAAGGCCATTTTTTCCAGTTCTGATTGAGGGATATGACCAGCATTCGATGAGTGGGCTGGAGATGCTGATGTCATGCAGTATGCAGAATCATTTCACACAAAGAAGGATTATCCTTTGTCTTTTTATTTATTTATATATTTTTGGCCCCAACAAATGGTTTACTCGATCTCAGTTCCCTGACCAGGGATTGAACCCCGGCCACAGCAGTGAAAGCCCAGAATTCTAACCGCTAGGCAACCAGGGAACTCCTTGTCCTTTGTCCTTTTTGGCTTCTGAATGTTTGTTAGATGCTTACAGAGGTGAATTGCTTGTTTAGATTATAGGAGCCTACTTACACGTAAACACCAAGTACGGCATAATTTTTTTTTTTTTTTTTTTGGCTGCTCCATGCAGTTTGTGGGAACTTAGTTCCTCCATCATCAAAAGTCAAATCCATGACCTCTGCGGTAGAAGGAAGCATGGAGTCCTGACTTAACCAGTGGAAGGAAGGGACCACCAGGGAATTCCCTGCACAGCTTTAAACTACAGTGAAAGTTCCAGGACTGCAACTACGCTTGGGAAAGATTGTTTTGAACATTATTTTAGAGAAGGTTGTCACTCTTGGCAAGACCACTCATGGAGTTGAGTCTCTCAGGGCTGAGAACCACCAGCTTAGGCCAAAATCTTAAACAGCCGGTTTGCTCTTGACCCACCCTCTCTTCTCTCCTTTACGTCTCTTCCCCACCTCCCGAGGCCCCTCTGTCATGCACCCACTGCCCCGATTCTTCCCTCAGGCCTCTGCTGCCTCACCCTGCTACCTGCAGGCCTGTATTCTCAGCTCCCCTTACTCTCCCACCAAAATTCCCTGTTCTTTAGGGTTTTGATTTCTATATGATTTCAGCTAAGTCAGGGGGAGGAATAGAGAATATATTTGGGAGCAGGAATGCTATTCTAGTTAGCTCAGTGCCATTCACAGTACGTCCTACAGGGTCAGCTCCCCTAAGCCACTCTTACTTTCATAGCTCCTCAGTCCACAGACACTCTGGAAGCTCCGAGTGTGTTTTTTATTCTCTGAAACCCGTTTCTGTTGCCATGGCAGTGAGGATGGGGCAGGGGTCCGGGCAGCGGTTTATGAGTCATTTGAAAGTCAAGGTGTTCTGAAATGTGGACATTCCAGCTAGGGATGGCTCAGTTCATTCTAGCTGAACTTCCTCCTGCCCTCTGGTGGAGTGCTTTCCCAGACAGAGCTGAAAATATACATTTCCCTCTTCTAAGAGAAATCTGTTTTTCTTTCTTTCTCTTTCTTTCTTCTCACTCTCTCTTTTTTTTTTTTGAAATCTTTTTTTTTTTTTTTTCCTTCAAACCTGTGTGAAAGAAGGGGCTGCAGTGTTCAGGAGCTCATTTCATTTGAGGAAATGTCTCGACAGAGGTTGATATGAAAGGAGAGGCCTGGCAGTGTATTGAAGGATATCCCTTGCTTGCAGGTGGAGCTGGCTGTGGCTCCTAGGTCCTCGGAACCCTCAAGAGAGGTTCCTCTGCCTCTGTGAGGAAGGTTTGTTGCAGGAGAGTTGGCTATTCAGCTGCAGGTGGAGCCTCAGCCACTCTCAGATATGGAGCCTGGTCTCCCCTTCCGCTAGCCCCAGACCCTGGGCTGTCTTTGAGGACTCTGATTCTGAAACCATTTATTCATTAATTCTTTCCAGAAGCACTCAGAGACAAATAAGACAAGATTCCTGCTCAGAGACTTACCTGCCTATAGAGACAAATAGGCCTGTAAACACTGGGCCCAGTAAAGCCTTCAGAAGTATCCGTGCAGCCAGCAGGGCACAGTCAGGGGCAGAAGGGTGATGCCAGACAGAGGCTGAGAAGCAACAGGTGGTTTTAGGAGACTGCATGTGGCTCTGCATCATGCAGTGTGGGTTAAAGGAATACAGCTAGAAGGATATTGGCTAGGTCATAGAGGCCTGAATACTACGCCAAAGCATCTGGACGGGGCTCACCGTCTTCTCTGTTGCCGTTGACCTGGGTCTGAGGGACCTAGAGTTTCTTTTCTCCAAACTTCCCTAACTCTTGACTTCGTTTAAAGTCACAGAGATGGTTTAGTGTAGGCAAGACTGCAAGTTTTTGAGCCAGACTGCCTGATCTTGAATCCTAGCTCACTAGCTCTGTGACCGTGGACAAATTATTTAACCTTTCCACACTTAGGTTTCCTCATGTATAAATTGGAGACAGTGGCTGTCTTTTATGTCATGAAGTCATTGAGAGAAATTAATTAAGAATGTATAAGATAGTGCTTAGGACAGTGCCTGGAATAGAGTAAGAAATTAAATGTTAGCTATTACTTTAAAAATAATTTTTGTTCTCAGAGAAATATCTTTTTTATTTTCTGATACCGTATTTTATTATAACAGCTTTTAGATAGAGCTTTCAGAATATACTTAATCTCTTTCGTTCCCTCTCTCCTTTTAAAAAACCTGGCACTTACTACTTATTGCAGATGGGAAGTGTGTACCTTATAACCTCAGCTTCACAGCTTACATTTATTTTTGTGTTTACAGATGACACTCTTAAACCTGATTTAACATGTTTGGATAATCAGACACATAATTGATTTGCAATGTGTGAAAGAATATGGATAGATTGTTGGATATACCCCTTAGTTCATGTCACTTATTTGGCAATTGTCATTTAGTTGCTTCTTGTTAATATCAGTAGACATTAATTGAACATTCTTATCCTGGGTTTTGAGTTAGACAGAGATCTAAATGATACAGTTCAGGCTCTTGAGGAGCTCATAGTCCTCCCTAGAGACCTTTGTTTGTATTTTAAGCTCTTCATTGTGTCTTCCACAGTTCCTTTATTTGGTTTGAACCTACTAACCCTTAGTTGAATGTGCTGCTTATCTTAGGTGTGGTGATGTGTGTGTGTGTGCACGCGTGCACTCAGTCGTGTCCGACTCTTTGTGACTCCTGGATTGTAGCCCAACAGGCTCCTCCATCCATGGGATTTTCCAAGCAAGAATACTACAGTGAGCTTCCATTTCCTACTCCAGGGGATCTTCCTGACCCAGGGATCGAACCCACATCTCTTGCATCTTCTGCATTGGCAGGCGGATTCTTTACCACTCGCGCCGCCTGGGAAAGCTATCTTAGGGTGTTTATTAAATGATCTCTGTAGGGGAAACTACTCAAAGGTTTTGACAGGGCTTTTCTTCTACCATCAGATGTGAAAGAAATCACTTTGAGCAGTCTATGCCTGTTAAAATAAGCATATATTTTGGTCAAAATTAGGGCCAGTTGTGCTTAAAAAGTAAGGACACCCTCAGTGTATGGTGTGGTTTTCCTTTTTCCTTAGTTTCTCCTTGGGCAGTTTTAAAAACTTAGATAATCTGCCTGCTATACTTCTCTAAATAGCTGTTTAAGGCTTTACCACAAAGAAATAACTGTTCTCATTCAATAGTGAATAATCAACAATGCCCGTTAGTGGAATAGGCCTTCCTTTTCTGATCGTTAGCAAGTACACTTTCACTTTGGTTAAACCAAGAGCCTGTGTAGGTTTTGAAATTAGAAATACAATATTCATTAATTCCTACTCTTGATTTAAGTTTGAAAATTGTCATGACATGGAAGTAAAGGAAATTAAGGGGAATATATTAGGATGACAAAGGTTTCTAACAAAGTGAGACACGTCAAGACTTAAGTCATGAGGTGTATTATCTTCAAGACCAGTGTAGGGGAAAGAACCTGGGACCCAGTCTCTATGGGGACTAAGTGGTTGAAGAACTAATTGAGAGGGCAGAGGGCACTATCTCTGAGTTACAGTTGGTGAAGATCCCCCCATCTCAGTCCTAATTCTAGAATGATCAGTTAGAGTATGTTGGGACTTCCATGATGGTCCAGTGGTTAAGACTGCATGCTTTCAATGCAGGGGGTGTGAGTTTGATCCCTCATCAGGGAACTGTGATCCTGCATGCACATAACATGGCCTAAAAAAAAGCATTTTTTAAAAAAAGGTATGTAGAAAAGATGATGAATAAGAAATTGCAGCTGTATTCTAGGTGGTGGTCAATGTGTTAACAGGCAGTTAGATGAGGAGTCGACAGGTAGCGTGTCTTACTTTGCTAGTGGGCCCGTTTGCTGTTGTGTTAGTCACTCAGTCGTATCTGACTCTTGCGGCCCCATGGGCTGAAGCCCACTAGACGCGTCTCTCCATGGGATTCTCCAGGCAAGAGTACTGAAGGGGGTTACCATTCCCTTCTGCAGGGGATCTTCCCAACCCAGAAGCCGAACCCAGGTTTTCTGCATTGCTGGCGGATTCTTTATCGGCTGAGACACTAGGGAAGCCCCAGTAGGCCAATTTACAAATATTCAATTCTAGAAGAAAAGTGGATCAAACCAGATCCAGTTATTAGTGTTTCAGCTAAACAAGACTAGCAAGGCTTCAGGCTTAGAGTAGGGAATTAGAATGTTAATCAGGACTGTTGTTAGGAATTAAGGAAGGAGAGCCTCTCTAGAATGTCCAGAATTCTGGGATGGGGATTAGGGTAAATAGGAGTGCTTCAGATGACCAAGCTACCCTTGGTATGGGGAGATTTGGACTATTGGTTATAATTGTCGAGAGTATGAATCAGTATCATGTCTGTGATAGGAAATTTGGCAATATCTGTCAAAATGTAGACTCTGCAGTTTCACGTCTATGAATTCATCCTACAGAAGGAATCAAACAAGTGAAAAAGGCTATTTAATGAAATGAATATAAATCAGTAGGAATTTTATTAAATAAATTATAGTGTATCTATACAGAGGTATCGTTTATAGATTAACTCTAATTATTAAAAAAATTTTTAAAAATCTGACATTATAAAATGCCCAAGGCATTCACTGAAGAAAGAAGCAATTTTAGTAGAATATATATATATAGTAATTGTCTATCTGCATATATAACTACTATCTATTGTTTAGTCTCTAAGAAAGCCCAGCTGCCATTCTATAGTGGAAACTGTTATTTTTTCTTATAGTTTTTTTATATTGCTTTACAATTTTATGACAAGCACTTCACCAGCAGACCAAGAAGATAACTTATCTATTACTCTTTGCTGCCCTGCTCTGAGAGGGTGTGTTTGTGCACATCCAGTCATATGTGTTTTTGGTGACTCACATCATGGTTGCCTCTTGGGGAGAACACAGTGAGAGCTAGCAGAAGAGCTACTTCTAACAATATAGGAGTGTCTTATATCGACCAAAGCCTCCCTCTTGTAACAATTATGAACTCAAGGTGGTATATAAAAAGCAACTACGGACTTCCCTGGTAGTCCAGTGGTTAAGAATCTGCCTGCCAATGCAGGGGACTCTGGTTCAATCCCTGGTCCGGGAAGATCCCACATGCCATGGAGCAACTAAGCTGGTGTGCTATAAATACTGAGCTGGCACTCTAGAGCCTGTGAGCCATAACTAGAGAAAGCCTGTGCAGAGCAATGAAGACCAAGTGTAGCCAAAAACAATTAATTAATTAATTAATCGAATAAAAAAAAAAAAAGCAACTACTCGAAGACCTTGGAGACTGACAAAATGAGGCAGAAACTGACAGGAAACTTGAAAGATATGGATCATACTAGGTAAGATTCTCATTTCTATAGCTTTTTTTGCCTGAGGACACTCTGGTGGGTGATGGTTAGCACCCACTCAAGCAAAAGTCTGCAGTCATACAGTCTTACTTGGGGAGTCAGAGGATGAAATTCAGGGCTATAAGAGAGACTGGAAAATGAAAGGATACATCTTAGAAAGAAGCGAACAAAGAAGGAGAAGCCCTAAAATCTGCTTTAATCCTTGACATGCATGGGGGAAGAGACTCCATGGAGCTTGGAAAAGGCGATGGTTGAAAGCTGAAAGAATTGAGCTGAAATTCAGCTTCATCCACTACAGAAAGGACAGAGTTTGGAGTATGAATCTAGCCCAAGTTGATTGACCAACAAAACAAAATTCTTCAGAGGGAAATTGGCAGAATCCAGAATCTCCATAATGTCTAGTATACAATAATAACTGAATGGCTCTGTGACTCATTGTCCAGAGAATGGCAGTCAATAGAAATTAACCCAAGATGACGCAGATGTTGAAATTACCACGTAAGGACTTTAAAGCAAACTTGGTAGTGATAAATGAGCAAATGGAGACTCTCCCCAGAGAAATGGATTTTTATATATATATATATATATATATATATATATATATACACACACACACAAATATAAAATCTAGGACTTAAAAGTACAATATCTGAAATGAAAAGCTTATTCTCAGCAGCAGGTTGGAGGTGGCTAAAGAAATGGTCAGTGAACTTGAAAACAGAGGAATAGAAATTATCTACTCTGAAGAACAGAAAAGATTGAAAAACAAAAACAGCCTCGGTGACTATGGAACAATATTAAAATATATGTACTTGGAGTCCAGGGGCTCCCCAGTTGTTCTGATACGTGAATCAGAGAAAAGCAATCCCAGTTATTTCATGAAAATAGATTTCTAGTGTGCAGAATATGTGAACTTAATAAAATGCTTTCTGTTTTACAACACTGAGTGATTTATTATGCTGCAGTAGATAACTAAAACAAGACAAGTTTTCTTTGAAGAAATAATGGCTGACAACTAAATAAAAGAACAAGTAACCAAGTTAAAAATGGGCAAAGTGTCTGAATAGATATTTCTTTAAGATACGCAAATGGCCACAAACACACGAAAAGATATTCAACATCATGAGACCATCAAGGAAATGGAAATCAGAACCGCAATGGCTACTAGGATGGCTATAATAAAAAAAAAGATAATAACAAGTGATGATGAGGATATGGGGAAGTTAGAACTCTCAAAAACTGCTGATAGGATTGCAAAATTGTGAAGCCACTTTGAAAAACAATGTAGCAGTTACTTAAAAAGTAAAGCAGTTACCATTTGAACCAGCATTTCTCCTAAGTGTATATATAAAAGAAATAAAGTTGTTAAGTCCACACAAAAACTTGTACTTGCATTTTCATAGTAGCATTATTCATAGTACTCCATAAGTGGAAATAACCCACATGTCTGTCAACTGATAATGGAGAAACAAAATGTGATATATTCATACAATGGAATATTCTTGGCTATATTAAAAAAAAAGGACAAAGTGCTGATTCATGTTACAACATGGATGAACTTTGATAACAATACACTAAGTGAAAGAAGCTAGTCACAAGAGACCACATATTTTACGATTCCATTTATATTAAGTGTCCAGAATAAGCAAATTTATAGAGACAGAAAGTAGAATCACAGTTGTCTAGCTTTGGAAGGCAAGGGGAGATTAGGAATGATAGCTGCAGCGTATGTTTTTGTTTTCGTTTTTCCTTGGGGGGTAGTGAAAATGTTCTAAAATTGATTAAGCTTATGGTTTTGCATCTATGTGAATATACTTAAAAACAGTACATTTTAAATAGATACTGCAGGTTGTTTTGTTTTTTTTTCCACTTGCAAATTATAGGCTTGGACTAAGAGAGTATTTAAGATGCCTTTCTAGTTCTGAAATTTGGCGACTCTCCAATCTAAGAATTGTCACTTCCCAACATTGTGGTCCATTTTCATAAAGATGTCTGGGAGCCTTTGTCTGCTGTCTCTTCAGCAAATTGCAGTGCTCTGGGAGAAATGAAACTTGATCCAAGTCTGTTTTTCCATCTTGATTTCTTCTTAGCCTCTATGCTTTGTAACAGTAACAGATGGCCAGAAAATGTTTTCCCACATTCTTGAAGTACAATAAATAGCAGGCTTCCATTAGCCTTTTCAGCCACCCCTGGACTCAGTGATATCATTGTGGATAAGGAGCACAATACTGAATGAAATGTGTGCCAGGGATTGTTGGATAGTTTGAGATTAGATCTCAGGTCAGTGGTTTCCTTGGTTGAGCAGACCTCCACAAACCTCCCTGACAATGACTGGACCCATGGATCATCTTTTAACCTATTCTTTGTTATTATGATAAAATACAGGCAAAATCAGTTGAGAAATTCTTACTACATCTTTGAGAAGCAGTTAGGTAATATCTATTTTTTTGTTGTCTCCTAAAAGTTAATTGATAAAAAACAAAACAAATGTATATCATTATTACTATTACGGGAGAACAGCCCATGGTGGTCCAGAAACCTGCCTGTACTGTCAGCAGTCCTTAGAGCATAATTAAAGAACTCTTGGTCATTTTGTTTGCTCAGTTTTTGATGATTACTGACTGACTTGCATATTTGATCACAGAGCTGATAGCACAGTAACCTCTGTGGTCCCTTGTCAGCGTCTTGGTAGAGGCTGGACGTTACTGCTAGAATGCTGGTGACTTAGCTCTGGGAATACCTAAGAAAGATTTTATTAATCTGATTGAGTTGGTGAAGTGCAGAAAGGTCTTTGATGGAGGTACACTGTAACTTTATCCCGTTCTCCCCGCACAAAAAATTTCTTTTTCTTCTTATACAGGTTAAGCAGCTAAACAGCCGTGGTAGTTTGTAAAAAGGGAAAGGATGTCGTCTTACCATTTCTGAGATACCTTATAAATTTATTTTGTGCCAGATGTGTTTTGAAGGAATATATTACTAAGCGAAGATGTTAGTAGAAGAAAGTCCAGTGAACAGAGCTGGGTTCATGCTCTGCCTCTTCCTGCCCTGTTTACCTTGGGCAAATGACTTTATATCTGAACCTCATGTTCTTTTTCTTTAAAATGGGGATAATGATGCATATTTCATATGGGGTATTGGGAAGACTAATTGAGATAATGTTCCTTTTCAGAGTGCTTGGTACAAAGTAAACTGTACTTAAGGAAATGTTTTAAGGCTTGAAAAAAATGAAAAATGACATTTATTTTTTATAGAGCTGTAGATAAGGTTGAGCTTCCCAGGTGCTTTGGTGGTAAAGAATCTGCTTACCAGTGCAGAACCACTAGAGACATGGGTTCTATCCCTGGGTCGGGGAGAGCCTCGGCAGTGGGAAATGGCAACCCAGTCCAGTATTCTTGCCTGGGAAATTCCGTGGACACAGGAGCCTGGCAGGCTACAGTCAGGGAGTTACAAAGAGTCAAACATGACTGAGCAGCTGAGCACACAAATAAGATTAGGTTTTGCACAGATATATGGTACCTGTTTAGTATAGGCACCCTGAGAATGTCAGTGCTAACAAGCAGTGTAACTTATTCTTGTCTGTGTTTGTTTCGTTTTATTTGAAGTATGTTCCTCTTTTCAGAGAGAAACATACTTGAAAAAGTTTCTGTCACTTTTCTTGAAAATAGCTTTTTATCAGATGCAAAATTAGCTTATCTTAGTGATTCTCAGCCTTTCCTCCCTGCTCCTGTGTATTAAAGGGATCCTTACCCTGTCTTGCTCCTACCATGATTCTTAGCTGAGTTGGGGAGGTGGGGGTCTTATCAGAGTCTGTGCAGAGGAGAGAGGAGACATACAGCCCTCAAAATTAATTTTATATCTTCAAAAATTATTAAGATTAGTTCTTCTGAAGGGTGCCCCACCCCCATTTTAAGCTGAGGTGGCTTCCCTGAATACCTAAGAGTAAAGGAAGGGAGCTGGAAGGAAATAATTGTAATACCTTATTTAAATACAAAAGGGGCTTGCAAAGAAGGCCACCTGGTACCTAGTGATTCTATGTAAATAACGTTGAGATCTGTTTTCTGCTTTTCTTTCCATCTTTCTAGATTGTGTTTCCTCTTGGTTCCTCGGGGGTTTGTGCTGTGTCTTTCTTTACTTTTAGTTGTTTTACGTAGTGAAAGTACTTTGAGTTGTTCTCTTTTTCTCTTTCACACCCAGTCCTGTTTCCTCGTAGGTGGCCATGCTTTATAGGAAAAGAGGAATTTTCTTTCCCTCTGTGGCAAGTTAGTTTTCAGAGAACAGGAGTCATTATAGAAAACTTATTTTTTTAGTTCAGAGAATAATATAGATTCATACTCAGTAACTGTTGATTAATTTTTTTTTTTATGAATTAAAATCAGTAAAAGTATGTGTAAAGGTCTAGGATTTTATTTCACCCTGTTTAGATGCTAATAGCCCACTGCGGTTCGTGGTTGCTGGCAGAGCACAAGACTCCTGGGTCAGAGAGAAAGGACTTTATTAGTCATGGCCCTGCAAGCAGTATAAAGATGGGTTTGCGCTGGTTCCCCTTGTGCCCCACAGGTCCCAGGGAGTGGTATGAGCGGGCCCAGATGGATGCCTGTGCATGTGCTACGGCAGTGGGACCCTGAGTTTGGGGAATCCATTGCTTTCGTAGTACATAGTAAGCAAGCCCGTTCTTCGTACTGGAGAGGAACACTGCATCATCCCTCAAAGCTGCTCTTTCTAACACAGCCCTGAGAAGTGGCTTGGGTAAGGAGTGGTCAGGGTGATGTGTTTTGTGTTTTTCTTACCCAACAAGACATATAGGAATGTGAGAGACCCATGGAGGAGTAGCTCTCCCAACAGAACATATATACAGTAGGTCACCGATAGAAATCTTAGGTAGATTTATTGTAAAATATTTGTCATACAGAAAGGTATAAAGAGTAATATAATGAAGAGCCATGCAGTTACCTCCCAACTTGAGAAATAAGCGTTGACCATACAGGTGGCACTTCTGTGGACCCTCTCCATGTCCCACAGGCAAGCACTTTCCAGAATTTGTTGTTGTCATGCCAGTGCATTTCTATGTGTCTCTTAATATCATACCGTACTGTATGTTCTTAAACTTCTAATTTTTTTTTTTAACTATCATTTAAAAAACTGTTACAGAGCCCTTTTACCTATGTTAGTCACCGTAGAAGAAAAGTGTAGAGATAAAACTCTTGCCAGTCATGATTTTAGGGTTCAAAGGAAACCAAAAACACTGAAACACAGCTTAGTAAAACGAAAAGGATATGTGTGGGAAAAAGAGTTGGTAAACAGCATATAACTCTATAAATTCAAGTATTAGCATCTGATATGTGCAAGGGCTAAGTATAGTTACAGATGGAGGGAGAAGTGGAATTCATTATTGGTGAGAAAAGAGCGACCGTGAGAGGCAACAGCAGTGAGAACTTACACCGGTGAGGTTCATCAGACAGGTTGTCATACAGGAGCTGGGGTTGTGCTGTGAGGACCTGGCCTGAAGCCGATCCAGCCAACAGATGAGAGAAGGGAGCTGGGAGTAGTCAGTCAGCAGGGCAGTTGGCTGCAAGGTGTGTAGGAACACCGGCATTCTGTCAGGTGACCACGTGACCTCACCGGGCTTAACACTTAGTAATTGCACAGCAGTGGTTACATACGGGAAAATTAGAGAACGCCCAAGACCCTCTCTGATGGTGACCTAAATGTGTGTTACAGATTCCAGGGATGTAGAAGGTAGGAGTTTAACGTGAAGTTTAAACATTGAAGCAGTTAAGGAAAGAAAGTCTCAGTGAGAAGTCAGAGTTGAGTCTTTAACATGAAGTTTAACATTGAAGCAGTTAAGGAAAGAAGGTCTCAGTGAGAAGTCAGAGTTGAGTCTTCAATGACAAATCATGATGAAGGTGCTCCAGGAAGAGGGGTGAGTGGCAAGAGCAAAGGCGCAAGGGCTGGAGACAGCATGTGTGGGGAAATTAACAGGACGGCACTGGTCAGGCTCTCTGGCCCAGGCTCTCTCCCCTCTCACCCCCTCTCACCCCACACTCTCACCTCTCTCACCCCAGGCTCTCACCCCCTCTCACCCCTCTCACCACGGGCTCTTGCCCCCTCACCGCACGCTCTCACCCCTCTCACCCTAGGCTCACACCCCCCTCACCCCCTCTCACCCCAGGCTCTCACCCCCTCTCACCCCTCTCACCCCAGGCTCTCACCCCCTCTCACCCCTCTCACCCCCTCTCACCCCTCTCACCCCAGGCTCTCACCCCCTCTCACCCCTCTCACCCCATGCTCTCACCCCCTCTCACCCCTCTCACCCCAGGCTCTCACCCCCTCTCACCCCTCTCACCCCAGGCTCTCACCCCCTCTCACCCCTCTCACCCCAGGCTCTCACCCCCTCTCACCCCTCTCACCCCAGGCTCTCACCCCCCTCTCACCCCTCTCACCCCAGGCTCTCACCCCCTCTCACCCCTCTCACCCCAGGCTCTCACCCCCTCTCACCCCTCTCACCCCAGGCTCTCACCCCCTCTCACCCCTCTCACCCCAGGCTCTCACCCCCTCTCACCCCAGGCTCTCCACCCCTCTCACCCCTCTCACCCCTCTCACCCCAGGCTCTCACCCCCTCTCACCCCTCTCACCCCAGGCTCTCACCCCCTCTCACCCCTCTCACCCCAGGCTCTCACCCCCTCTCACCCCAGGCTCTCGCCCCCTCACTACATGCTCTCACCCCTCTCACCCCATGTGCTGTCAACAGTGACTCCACAGGGCTGTGTAACAGCTGAGGTCACTTACGGTGCTGCATGCATGTCACGAGGTACTCGCTTGGTCACGGGCTACTTGATGCAGTAGCCTGTATGAGCCTCGCCGTGAAAGCCCTGGCTGCAGCTGCATTGGTTCTACATTGGAGCGACATCATAGTTACGTTATATGAAGTTATGTTATGGCTACGTTATGGTTATGTTATGGCTGCTGCTACTGCTGCTGCGTCAGCCAGGAGAGAGGCTGCGTCATGGCTGCCATGCCAGTCAGGAGAGGATAAACGTGTCTGCAGTTCCTACAGCTCCTTGAGTCTTCTTCCAGCCTCTTAGCTTGTGCCTGGCCTGCCCTGGGTTCAGCGAACAGTGTGAACAGCAAGACAATTGGCATCAGGAACAGGATTGGCAATACAGTTGGTGTCGTTGGCAGGATGTGAAGTGATTCAGTGTGAGACAGTGAGAGGACAGGCCTGTGTGAATTGTTTATGTCCAGCCCCTTGATGTGTAGTTTCCCATGGCCTGGATTCTGCTGATTGCACACTTAGGGTACAGTTCAGCAGTTTTCCTTTGTATTTCCTGCAAATGAGCAACAGGACCCAGTAGTGTGATGACATTCAGGTTCAGTCCCTTTGGCAAGGCCCTAAGTGGTTGTGTTCTTTTTCCACATCAGTAAAGGTATATGTAAGGATCTGGGGTTTTGCTTTACCCTACTTAACAAGCCAGTAATTAATCTGTTACTGTTTTCTATCCTGACCTCACAGAATTCCCTCTTTTGTTGTTTCAAATAGTGTTTAAAAATATAATGGCTTGCTTTCTGATACCTCCTGGTCTGTTACCCTCCCAACTCACCACCCCCCTGTCCAACTTTTATTTGGACTATCTGTTTTTTTCATTTCTGTCTTGCTCAGTTTGGATTCCTCTCCCAAAAGTTTTTCTCAGTGTGGGCCCATCTTAGAAAGGAGCCTTGGTGAATTCCATGAGTTTATAGGGTTAGATTGCTTTGGCTTATTTGGACCTTTTGCCCAAAACCCCTCCAGCTTCCGTTGCTTTTCTCAAATTGGCCCACATTGCTCTTCATGGATTACTTGGTCATCTTGGGGTCCTTCTGTTCTCTGATTTCTCTGATGTCCTGTTGTTTTCCTCTTTGATGATCTGCACAACTGCTTATAGCACTCATGTCTTGTGGCTGTTAATGTTTTTTCCCCTCCTGCTTGTATATGGGGGTTTATGAGGATGCTTTACCTTATAGTTTTGTTTGGGCTTCCTTGGTGGCTCAGTTGGTAAAGAATGCCTGCAATCCTGGAGGCCCAAGTTTGATCCCTGGGTTAGGAAGATCCCCTGGAGAAGGAAATGGCAACCCCCTCCAGTATTCTAGCCTGGGAAGTTCTATGAACAGAGGAGCCTGGCAGGCTGCAGTCCATGGGGTTGCAAGAAGAGTCAGACACAACTTATCAACTAAACCATGAGCTGTTAAGTTGCTATCTGGTTGTTCTGGTTTTATATGGGAATTATATCAAAGGCTATATTGCTGATGCTATAACAGTTGCTCCAGAATTGTTATCGTAGGTTCTTGAGTAGAAAGACGATGCGATTGTGACAGAATATGTCTCACCTAACATCTTACGCTGTTTGGAGATAGTGTGGTTGTTAGTCCACATTTGTTCTTTAACTTTCTCATTTCTCCATATTGAGACGTGTTATTTGGTTATAATGCTCATTTGCAGATTTCCATGGAAATAATATCTGCTTACCATCACTCTTTTCAGGTTCACTAAAAATCTTTCCCCGGACAAAATCAATTTGAGCACCCTGAAAGGGGAGGGTCAGCTGACCAACCTGGAGCTGGATGAAGAGGTTCTACAGAATGTGCTGGAGCTCCCCACCTGGCTAGCCATCACTCGGGTCTACTGCAACAGGGCCTCGATCCGGGTGAGAATGTGGTCAGAGGGCTGCTGCTCTCTTTGGCCAGGAGGCCTGCCCTTGTGAGGGCTGCCTCCCATAGCCCTGAGTCTTTGCTTTCCTCTTTCAGATCCAGTGGACAAAGTTGAAGACACACCCAATTTGCTTGGTAATGGCCTTTCTTGATTGCAAGTAATCAAATGGGGGAGGTGGGGGTAAGGTTTTAAAGGAGCTGAGAGAAGATGGGGAGGAGTTTGATAGGCTGCCCCTTCTGGGAGTGTGGGTGCTTGCATCTGGCTTGTGAGCTCCTCCGTGAGATGGGGTGGCTGTTGTCTGGGTTTTTTCTAGAACTGCTGTGCAGTAGAGCAAGTAGCTCTGAGACACAAGTCTTGAGTTGGTTTTGCTTTGAATTTTGTTTTTTTATAACAAGTTTTGCTGTCCAGCTTCTATCTTTACATTTCCTTTGGATTCCTGTTGGAGGAATTATTAGAAATTTATTCACATTGACTGTTGGGTGATTCTCAGCTAAAAGCCCTTCAGGAACTGATATATATATATATCTCAAGGACTGGAATCCCCAGGAATAGTAATATCTCTGTAACTTGGACTTACGTTTTCATTTTCTGCTGTGAGCTAATCCCATGCTTGTCATGGAGTTCTGCTGTTAATAGAAATGGAAGCGGGAAGATGAGGCCTCTCTTTGTATCTTGGTTTGTTTGTTCATTCATTTGACTAACATTTATTGTTGGTCCACCGTGGACACAGCACTCAACTGGGTGCTGAAGCCCAGAGACAGATAAGACAGTCTGTGCTGTGTGGGGCTTCGTGCAGATGCTTAGGTCTCCATGGCTTTTATTTCAGTGTCTGGATAAGGTAGAGGTGGAGATGAAGACCTGTGAGGAGCCTCGGCCGCCCAATGGACAGTCTCCCATTGCCCTCGCTTCAGGACAGAGGTTAGTGCTTTGGGTCCTATTATTTCCAATGTATCAATGGGTCCAGATCACTTTTTAATTAAAAATTAGAAACTTTTCATGATGCAAATTTTCAGACATACACTAAATAGTGTAATGAGAGAATAATGTAATGAGCCCCCATCTACCCAAGATCTAACTTTCACAATTATCAACAATTTACTGTTCTTTTTCTACCTTTCTTCTGCCACTTTGTGAGTTGTGTGCGTGTGTATGTACACGCTGTAATACTTGAAAGCAAATCCCAGATACCATATGATTCCATTTGTAAATACTTCTGTATTATGTGTCATTAACGAAGATTGAGAAGAAAGAAAAAGACTCCACAATACTATTATCACAATTAATAGAATTCATAGGGATTCCTTAATATCATCTAACACTTATTTCATATTTAATTTTCCTGATTTGTCTCTAAAATATTTTTTTTGACAGTTCAGTTTGGCTGCAAAGAACTCCACACTTTATATTTGGGGATATTGCCTTTTAAAACTCTTTAAGGGTTCCCTGGTGGTCTGGTGGTTAAGAATCTACCTGCCGATGCAGTGGACACAGGTTTGACCCCTGGTCCAGGAAGATCGCACACGACACGGGGCAGCTTAGCCTGTGCACCATCACTGCTGAAGCCCATGAGCCTGGAGCTTGCTGTGCAGTAATAGAAGCTACAGCATGAGAAGCCTGTGCACGGCAACTGGAGGGCAGCTCCTGCTCACTGCAGCCAGGGCAAGTCCACGCGCAGCAGCAGAGGCCCAGCACAGCCAAAAAAACCAAATAAATAGCGTTGTTTTTTTTTAAAAAAGAAAAACTTTAAAAAATAAGGCTCTCTAATTTTAAACAGTCCCCAATCCCACACTTTTTTATAGGTAATTTATTCTTTGTAGAAACTGGATTATTTCTTCTAAAGAATTTCCCATATTTTGTATTTTGGCTGACTGGATCCTCAAGGTATTATTTAAGGTGTTTTGTTTAATTTGATAGTTAAAGACTAGATTTGATTCATTTGTTCGTTTTCTTGGTAAGAATACTTCATGAATAGTAATAATAGGAGGCACATAATATCCCTTTGGTTAAGATTATCCAGTGGATTCAGACGATGTTGGCCTGACTTGTCAGTTGTGATAAGTTCCTCATCTCTCACCTCGTGGTTTAGGAACCACTGATGATAGTTGTCTGTAGATCTATTATTTCAGTGTAAGATGGAAAATAGAGATTTTATAGCTCTTTTTTCCTTTTGCATTTATTAGTTGTGATTTTCTGTAGAGAAAGCTTTACAGAGAACTTTCTTTCACTAACTATTAATATTTGATTACTTTGAAAAACAGTGTGTACAGGAATGTCAGGATAAATACCAAATTCTTTACCTTTATTTAACAAATTTAAGATTTATAAATTGACACCCTAATAATCTCTGAAGAGATTTCTTTTGGGTGGGGAAAAGTGAAGGCAGTTTATCATTTCAAATCCACGTATTTTTTACATCATTATTAAGATGTAATTGAGGGAGAATAGACTGTACATATATAAAATCTGCAATTTGGTAAGTTGGGTGTGTGTATATGTCCATGCAGCCATCAGCACAGTCAAGATAATAACCTATCCATCCCCTCAAGCCTATTGTTGATCTCCCTGCCCTTTCCCCTTCCATCCCCAGGCAGTGACTTTCTGTCAGGATGGATCGGTTTGCATTTTCTATGTTTTCTAAGTGAAATCGTGAAGTATGTACTAGTTTTTAATGGCTTCTTTTGTTCAGCATAATTATTTTGAGATTCATCCATGCTGTTGAGTTTGTCGATAGTTCATTCCTTTTATTTATTCTATTTAGTTTATTTATTTAGTATTTATGGCCGTGCTGGGTCTTTATTGCTGTGCTCTGTGGCATGTGGGATCTTCCCGGATCAGGGATCAAACTCTTGTCTCCTGCACTGGCAGGCAGATTCCTTACCACTGAGCCACCAGGGAAGCCCAGGTTCATTCTTTTGATTATTGAGTAATATTCCATGTGTAAGTAGATCACAACTTGTTATCTACTCACTTGTTAATGTTCATTTTATTTCCAGTTTTTGGCTATTGCAAGTAATGCTACTGTAAAAATTCATATACAAGTTACTGTGAGGTCATGTGCTTTTATCTCTCTTGGCTAGGAATGGAATAGTTGGATGGAATGGTAGGTGAGGATTTAACTTTTTAACAAACTGTTGAACATTTCCTGGTTGATTTACTATTTTACATTCATTGTTCATTTTTTATGCTTTTACATTCTTTATGTCCGACGTTGATGTGTTCTTATAAGATGTATTTGTTGTGTAGTGTGGAGTACACGATTCCATTGCAGTCATTATTCTTTCTGATGTTCAGTTGTCCCCATCTTTGGCCAGTGAGAGCCTTTCAATATCACCTGTGTCCTTTAGACAAGATCCCAGTAATCTTTCTGTTTTTATACAGAACAAATCAGGCTTCTCTTACTCTCTTCTTTTTTATCCTTACCTCATACCTGGAATCAGACATTTCTCCAAGAAACCTGATTCTTTTTAGTGAGAAATGTTATGAATATTTAGTTAGAGACAATAGTCTGGGAAGAATTGTATTCATTGGGTCGTCACTGCTTTAAAGCCTTTTCAGTTCTAGGGAAGAAGTATTTTTTAAGAAAGATAAAAATAATTCATGATAATATCTTGAATTTCTCAAATTGAAAAAAAGGATTTTGAGTAACTTTTTAGATTTACAATTTGCATTTTTAAAATTAATTTATTTTTAAGTGAAACAAAGATGAATATTTTTAATGACAAAGAAGATAGACATCATAAACCATTAGACACCTAACAACAAAGAAACAAAGCAAAAATCAGAAGAAATATAAGGGAAAGAAAAAATACATAATCATAGTGAGACATGTTAACCTTTTTCTGAGAATATTTTATCAAGTGCATAAAAAATAAGAATAGGAGCATCTTGAATGATGTCATTAATAATTTAAATATAATAGATTTCTATTTATATTAATTTATATTATTTTTATATCACATACAAATATATTTAAAATTTTATATCTCATATTTCATTATTAGATGTCCATAGGACATTTAGAAAAGCTGGCAAAAAGATAAACGTTGCTAAATTTCAAAAAGTAGAATTCTTTTTTTGGTGTGTGATTCGGTTACACATATACACGTATATTATTTTGGAAATTATTTTCCATTATAGATTATCACAAGATATTGACTATAGTTCCCTGTGCTACCTTTGTTGCTTGTTGCATATCTATTTTTTTAGATGAGAAAAATAACATTCTATTCATACTAAGTCAAACAAGTGGAATCAAAATGTCTTAAATTTTTTAGTTAGGCAAACATTTACAAGTTTTCTAAAATATATATGTTATACATATTATATATATAAAGGTATATAAGAACTTTTCTACTATGCTTGATAAAGGCTTGAGAAAGAATATAAAAAAAATAAAAGGAGAGATGAAGAAATTGGAAAACAAGCTAAATGAAATGGGACCACTGAATATGAAATAGAAAAGTGAAACAAACTAGGTAAAAGTAAAAGTTCCTCATATAGTCCAGTTGTTTTTAAACGTGGCTGCTCATTAGAAACATATCTGGAACTCTGGTGAAAAAAAAAGCAATACCTGGACATTGTATTTTTCAAAAAATTCCAAGATAATTCTGGTATGCGTATGAATTTTAAAAAGTATTCCAGGATCTTCTATTAAATGATAGTTTTGGTGATATAGAATTCTATTATTTTCTGTTGACCGATCACGATACAATGGTATTGTGAGTAATCACAGTAGTGAAAGATGTTTATCAATATTCATAATCAATAGCCAGACAAAAAATAAAAGACAATTACAATTGCAAGCCATAATGGCAACATTATTAACCTAACAATATAAAATAACTACATACAATTTGGGGGGTCAAGCAGAGTGATGTGGTAAGTGAAAATGCATACACCCACCTGTTTTCATCTGCTCAGCTCGTCTATGTCTTTTGATTAGGGCATTTAATCCATTTACATTTAAGGTAATTATCCGTATATATGATCCTTTTACCATTTCCTTAATTGTTTTGGGTTTATTTTCTCTTGTTTCCTGCCTAGAGAAGTTCCTTTAGCATTTGTTGTAAAGCTGGTTTGGTGGTGCTAAATTCTCTTAACTTTTGCTTGTCTGGAAGGCTTTTGATTTCTCCATCAAAGCTAAAGGAGATTCTTGCTTCATAAAGTATTCTTGGTTTAAGTTCTTCCCTTTCATCACTTTTAATATATCATGCCATTCTTTTGCTTGTAGAGTTTCTGTTCAGAATATAGCCTGATGGGAGTTCCCTTCCTTTTCCCTTGTTGCTTTTAATATTTTTTAGGGCTTCCCTGGTGGCTCAGATGTAAAGAATCCGCCTGCAATGTGGGAGACCAGGGTTCGATCCCTGGGTTGGGAAGATTCCCTTGGAGGACGACATGGCAACCCACTCCAGTATTCTTGCCTGGAGAATCCCCTTGGTCAGAGGAGCCTCACGGGCTACAGTCCATGGGGTAGCAAAGAGTTGCACACGACTGAGCAACTAAGCACAGCTCTGTCTTTAATTTTTGTAAGTTTGATTATTATGTGTCTCAGTGTGTTCCTTCTTGGGTTTACCCTGCCTGAGTCTGTCTGTGCTTCCTGGACTTGGTTGACTGTTTCCTTTCTCATGTTAGGGAAGTTTTCAGGTATTATCTCTTCAAATATTTTCTCAGGTCCTTTCTCTTTTCTCCTTCTGGGACCCCTACAATGCAAATGTTAGTGTGTTTATTGTTGTCGCAGAGGTCTCTTAGGCTGTCTTCATTTCTTTTAATTCTTTTTTCTATATTCTGTTCTGTAGCAGTGATTTTCACCATTCTGTCCCCCAGGTCATTTATCCGTTCTTGAAAGTGAAAGTTAAAATCACCCAGTCTGTGTCCAACTCTTTGCGACCCCATGGACTTTACAGTCAATAGAATTCTCCAGGCCAGAATACTAGAGTGGGTAGCCTCTCCCGTCTCCAGGGGATCTTCCTAACTCAGGGATTGAACCCAGGTCTCCCGCATTGCAGGCAGATTCTTTACCAGCTGAGCCATAAGGGAAGCTCAAGAACACTCGAGTGGGTAGCCTATCCCTTCTCCAGCAGATCTTCCCGACCCAGGAATCGAACCGGGATCTCCTGCATTGAAGGTGGATTCTTTACCAGCTGAGCTATCAGGGAAGCCCTATCCATTCTTCTGTCCCAGTTATTCTGCTATGGATTCCTTCTAGTATATTATTCATCTCTGTTTGTTTGTTCTTTAGTTCTGAGTCTTTGGTAAACATTTTTTGCATCTTCTCAATCTTTGCCTCCATTCTTTTTCTGAGATCTTGAATGATCTTCACTATCATTTTTCTGAATTCTTTTTCTGGAAGGTTGCCTATCTTCACTTCTTGCAGTTGTTTTTCTAGGGTTTTATCTTGTCCCTTCATTTGGGACATAACTTTCTGCTTTTTCATGGTGGTTAAGTTTCTGTAATGTGGTTTTTGTTTTAGTCTCTGTGGGACTGTGGTTCTTCTTGCTTCTATCTGGCTTCTGATAGAGGAGGCTAAGAGGCTTGTGTAAGCTTCCTCGGGGGAGGGATTGGTGGTGGAGAAACTGGGTCTTGCTCTGGTGAGCAGGGCCTTGCTCAGTAAAGCTTTAATCCAATTATCTGCTGGTGGGTGGGATTATGCTCCCTCCCTAGTATTTTTTTGGCCTAAGGCGACCCAACCCTCTAGGTCTATGGTTGGGTGCTGGCAACCTCCAAGAGGGTATACCCCAAGAAGGACCTTCCAGGCTAGGTGCGCCCATCCCTGTGGTGAGCCCTTCCTGACCCACACCTCCTCCACAGGAGACCCTCCAACACTAGCTCCTTTCCTCTGAGTCTTGGTATGCGGAAAATTTTGTTTGTGCCCTCCAAGACTGGAGTCTCATGTTTCCCCCAGTCTTGTGGAAGTCTTGTAATCCAATCCTGCTGGCCTTCAAGGTCAGATTCCCTGGGGAATCTGGGAATTGGCAGTCCCTTTGGCTGGGAATTGGCTGGGAAGCCCAACCTGGGGTTCACAGCAGTGGGAGAGCTTCTTTGGTGTTATTGTTCTCCAGTTTGTGGGTCATCCACCCAGAGGGTATGGGATTTGGTTTCATCATGATTGTGCCCCTCCTACCATCTCGCTGTGGCTTCTTGTCTTTGAATGTGGGGTATCTTTTTTGATAATTTCCAGTGTCCTGTTGATAGTTACTCAACAGCTGGTTGTGATTTGGGTGCCCTCACAAGAGGAGATGAGCACATATCCTTCTACTCTCCCATCTTGAACCAGAAATATTTGCATTTTTGTTCATATGCTAAATTTTGGTTCCTAACAACATTTTATAATAAATAATTCACTTTTTAATAGTTTAAAAAATAACAAAGACTAATATAACTACCAGTAAGACTACTGAATGCAGTAGCTTTTTGTGTGTGTGTATATGTGTTTTTTGTTTTTGGCCACACTGCACGGCTTATGGGATCTCAGTTCCCCAACCAGGGATTGAACTCAGGCCTTTGGCATTAAGAATGCAGAATCCTAACCACTGGATCACCAGGGAATTCCCATGTATTTGCTTTAACCTTATGATATATTCCATTAGAGACATATAGTCAAAATATTGTGTTTTAAAATTACTTGAGGGACTTCCCTGGTGGTGCTTCCAGTGCAGGGGGTGTGGGTGTGAGCCCTGGTGGGGGAGCTAAGATCCCTCATGCCTCACAGCCAAAAAACCAAAACATAAAACAGAAGCAATATTGTAACAAATTCAATAAAGACTTAAAAAATGATCCACATTAAAAAAAGTCTTAAAAAAATAAATAAAATTACTTGAGATCATTCTTTGTATGGTTGGGTACCAACTTGACATACAGAGGAATTCATTTTTTTAGGACAGATTTTTTAGAGCAGTTTTAGGTGTAAATAGTAGTACTAAGAGGAAGGAGCAGAGATTTCCCGAATACCCCCTACTCTCAACACAGGCGGAGCCTCCCCCATTATGGACCTCCACCACCCAGAGTGGCATATTTATTATGATAGATGAACTTACACTGACACATCATAATCACACAAAGTTCATACTTCACCTTGAGGTTCACCCTTGGTGGGACATTCTGTAGGTTTGGACACATGTATAGTGACATGCATGCACTGTTACAGTATCATACAGTGTATTTTCACTGCCCTAAAAATCCTCTGTGCTCCGCTTAGTCATCCTTCTCCCTGCTCCAACCCCTGGCAACCACTGGTCTTTTGACTATTCCATAGTTTTTCCTTTTCCATGATGTTTCCATCTCTTTAGATTGCCTTCTTTCACTTAATAATATGTATTTAAGTTTCCTCCATGTCTTTTTATGACTCTGTGGCTCATTTCTTCTTAGTGCTGAAAAATATTTCATTGTCTGGATGTACCAGTTTATCCATTTAATAGTTACAGCATCTTGGTTGTTTGTTTCCAAATTTTGGCAATTATGAATAAAGCTGCTATAAATGTCCATGTGTGGACTTTAACTTTTAAATTCCTTTGAGTGTATATAAAGGAGCATGATTGCTGGATCATATGGTAAGAGTATGTTCAGTTTTGGAAGAAACCGCAGAACTGTCTTCCCAAAGTGACTTACCATTTTACATTATTACTAGCAGCGAATGAGAGTTCCTGCTATTCCGTGTCCTTGTCAGCATTTGGATTAGTAATTAATGAAAGTCGCTCAGTTGTGTCTGACTCTTTGCGACCCCATCGACAGTAGCTTGCTAGGCTTCTCTGTCCATGGAATTCTCCGCATTTAGTGTTGTCAGCAATTTGGATTTTGGTCATTCTAATAGGTGTGTAGTGGAATCTCACTGTTGTTCTCATTTCCATTTCCCTAATAACATATGATGGAGAGCTTATAAGACATATGCTTGTTTGCCATCTGTATGTCTTTCATAAGGTATCTATGAAGGTCTTTGGCCCATGTTTTAATTGGGTTGTCTTTTTATTGTTGACTTTTAACAGTTCTTTGTATATTTCAGATAACAGTCTTTTATCAGATGTTTCTTTTTGTAGATATATTCTAGTCTATGAGTGGTCTTATTCTCTTGACATTGTCTTTCACAGAGCAGATTTTGAAACTTTAATGAAGTCCAGTGTAGCTGTTAATTTCTTTCATGAATTGTGCCTTTGGTGTTGTATCTAAAATGTAATTGCTATACCCAGTATCATCTAGGTTTTCTCTTATGCTAACTTCTAAGAGTTTTATATCAGTTTGTTTTAAATTGGTAAAATGTTTTTAATTTAGTTTTTAAACTATGTAAAATTACACAGTTTCAAAGTTAAAACTATAAAACAAGGTATGTTATATGTACGTATGTTGTCCCTACTCCATTTTTTACACAAAATGTAACATACCATAAACACTTTCCACATTGCCTTTTTCTTTTAAAAGTACATCCTGGAGATCACTTCATAGATGTATATAAGGAGATGCTTCTTATTCCTTTTTGTACCCGCAAAATACTCAGTATATTTTATAGAGGCGTCATAGTTTATGTAGCAAGTTCTCTATTAATTAGTTCAGTTCAGTCACTCGGTCGTGTCTGACTCTTTGCGATCCCATGGACTGAAGCATGCCAGGCCTCCCTGTCCATCACCAACTCCTGGAGTTTACTCAAATTCATGTCCATTGAGTTTGTAATGCCATCCAACAATCTCATTCTCTATCATCCTCTTCTCCTGTCTTCAGTCTTTCCCCAAATCGGGTCTTTCCCAGTGAGTCAGTTCTTTGTATCAGGTGGCCAAAGTATTGGAGTTTTAGCTTCAACATCAGTCCTTCCAATGAACACTCAGAACTGATCTCCTTTAGGATGGACTGGTTGGATCTCCTTGCAGTCCAAGGAACTCTCAAGAATCTTCTCCAACACCACAGTTCAAAAGCATCAATTCTTTGGCGTTCAGCTTTCTTTATAGTCCAACTCTCACATTCATACATGACTATTGGAAAAACCATAGCCTTGACTAGACAGACCTTTGTTGGCAAAGTAATGTCTCTGCTTTTTAATATGCTGTCTAGGTTGGTCATAACTTTCCTTCCAAGGAGTAAGCATCTTTTAATTTTATGGCTGCAGTCACCATCTGCAGTGATTTTGGAGTCCCCAAAACTAAAATCAGCCACTGTTTCCACTGTTTCCCTATATTTGCCATGTGGTGATGGGACCGGATGCCATGATCTATGTTTTCTGAATGTTGAGCTTTAAGCCAACTTTTTCACTCTCCTCTTTCACTTTCATCAAGAGGCTCTTTAGTTCTTCTTCACTTTCTGCCATAAGGGTGGTGTCATCTGCATATCTGAGGTTATTGATACTTCTCCCAGCAATCTTGATTCCAGCTTGTGCTTCATCCAGTTGAGCGTTTCTCATGATGTACTATGCATATAAGTTAGATAAGCAGGGTGACAATATACAGCCTTGACGTTCTCCTTTTCCTATTTGGAACCAGTCTGTTGTTCCATGTCCAGTTCTAACTGTTGCTTCCTGACCTGCATACAGGTTTCTCAAGAGGCAGGTCAGGTGGTCTGGTATTCCCATCTCTTTCAGAATTTTGGACAGTTTGTGGTGATCCACACAGTCAAAGGCTTTGGCATAGTCAATAAAGCAGAAATAGATGTTTTTCTGGAACTCTCTTCCTTTTTCCATGATCCAGCGCATGTTGGCAATTTGATCTCTGGTTCCTCTGCCTTTTCTATAACCAGCTTGAACATCTGGAAGTTCACGGTTCATGTATTGCTGAAGCCTGGCTTGGAGAATTTTGAGCATTACTTTACTAGCATGTGAGATGAGTGCAATTGTGCGGTAGTTTGAGCCTTCTTTGGCATTGCCTTTCTTTGGGATTGGAATGAAATCTGACCTTTTCCAGTCCTGTGGTCACTGCTGAGTTTTCCAAATTTGCTGGCATATCGAGTGCAGCACTTTCACAGCATCATCTTTCAGGATTTGGAGTAGCTCAACTGGAATTCCATCACCTCCACTAGCTTTGTTTGTAGTGATGCTTCCTAAGGACCACTTGACTTCACAATCCAGGATGTCTGGCTCTAGGGGAATGATCACACCATCATGATTATCTGTGCCATTAAGATCTTTTTTATACAGTTCTTCTGTGTATTCTTGCCACCTCTCCTTGATATCTTCTGCTTCTGTTAGGTCCATACTGTTTCTGTCTTTTATTGAGCCCATCTTTGCATGAAATGTTCCTTGGTATCTCTAATTTTCTTGAAGAGATCTCTGGTATTTCCAATTCTCTTGTTTTCCTCTATTTCTTTGCATTGATCACTGAAGAAGGCTTTCTTATCTCTCCTTGCTATTCTTTGGAATTCTGCATTCAAGTGGATATATCTTTCCTTTTCTCCTTTGCTTTTTGCTTCTCTCCTTTTCACAGCTATTTGAAAGGCCTCCTGAGACAGCCATTTTGCTTTTTTGCATTTCTTTTTTTTTGGTGATTGTCTTGATCCCTGTCTCCTGTACAGTGTCATGAACCTCCATCCATAGTTCATCAGGCACTCTGTCTATCAGATCTAGCTCCTTAAATCTATTTCTCACTTCCACTGTATAATCACAAGGGATTTGATTTAGGTCATACCTGAATGGTCTAGTGGTTTTCCCTACTTTCTTCAATTTCAGTCTGAATTTGGCAATAAGGAGTTTGTGATCTGAGCCACAGTCAGCTTCCGGTCTTGTTTTTGCTAACTGTATAGAGCTTCTCCATCTTTGGCTGCAAAGAATATAATCAGTCTGATTTCAGTGTTGGCCATCTGGTGATGTCCATGTATAGATTCTTCTCTCGTGTTGTTGGAAGAGGGAGTTTGCTATGACCAGTGCATTCTCTTGGCAAAACTCTGTTAGCCTTTGCCCTGCTTCATTCTGTACTCCAAGGCCAAATTTGCGTGTTACTCCAGGTGTTTCTTGACTGCCTACTTTTGCATTCCAGTCCCCTATAATGAAAAGGACATCTTTTTTGGGTGTTAGTTCTAGAAGGTCTTGTGGGTCTTCATAGAACCATTTAACTTCAGCTTCTTCAGTGTTCCTGGTTGGGGCATAGACTTGGATTACCGTGATATTGAATGGTTTGCCTTGAAAATGAACAGAGATCATTCTGTTGTTTTTGAGATTGCATCCAAGTACTGCATTTCAAACTCTTTTGTTGACTATGATGACTACTCCATTTCGTCTAAGGGGTTCTTGCCCACAGTAGTAGATATAATGGTCATCTGAGTTAAATTCACCCATTCCAGTCCATTTTAGTTCACTGATTCCTAAAATGTCAATGTTTACTCTTGCCATCTCCTGTTTGACCACTTCCAATTTGCCTTGATTCATAGACCTAACATTCCAGGTTCCTATGCAGTATTGCTCTTTACAGCATCAGACCTTCCTTCTATCACCAGTCATGTCCACAGCTGAGTGTTGTTTTTGCTTTGGCTCCGTCTCTTCATTCTTTCTGGAGTTATTTCTCCACTGATCTCCAGTAGCATATTGGACACCCACTGACCTGGGGAGTTCATCTTTCAGTGTTCTATGTTTTTGCCTTTTCATACTGTTTTAAGCCTTAGGCAACCATAAATGTACTTTCTGTATTTATTCTGATCATTTTGTATAGATGGAATAGTACATTATGTGGTCATTTGAGATTGGTGTCTTTCTCTTAACATGATGTTTTCAAGGTTCAGCTATGTTGTAGCATATATGAGTACTTTATTCCTTTTATGGCTGAACAACATTCTATTGTATGGATATACCACATTTTACTTATCCATTCATCAGTTGGTAGACATTTGATTTGTTTCCACTCTTTTTGCTAGCATATTTTAGAATATACTCCTGGGAGAGGGACTGCTAGGTCAAAGGGAAAATGCATTTGATAGACATTGCTAAGTTTCCCTTTGTAAGGATTTTATAGTTTTGTGTTACTGCCAGCAATGTTTTGAGTTCTTGTTTTCTGGAAAACTTTGTTGTTATTGTTCAGTCACTTAGTCATGTCTGACTCTTTTTGACCCCATGGACCGCAGCACGCCAGGCTTTCCTGTCCTTCACTATCTCCTGGAGTTTGCTCAAACTCATGTCCATTGAGTTGGTGATGCCATCCAACCATCTCATCCTCTGTCATCCCCTTCTCCTCCTGTCCTCAATCTTTCCCAGCATCAGGGTCTTTTCCAGTGAGTTGGCTCTTCCCATCATGTGGCCAAAGTTTTGGAGCTTCAGCTTCAGCATCATTCCTTTCAATGAATATTCAAGGTTGATTTCCTTTAGGATTGATTGGTTTGATCTCCTTGAAAGGTCCAGGAACCTTGCCAATGGACAGTATTGTCAAACTTGAGGATTTTTGCCTAATCTAAAGATGACACATGGTATTTCTGTGTGGTTTCTTGGTCAAGTATATTGAGGTACATGGACAGGGAAGCCTGGTGTGCTGCAGACCAAGAATTGGACACGACTGAGCGACTGAACTGAACTGATTGAGGTACATAAATCATAAATGTTCGGCTTAGTGATTCTTTACAGTTAACACATCAAAAGTAGACCACTTCCAGAATCCCAAAAGCCTCCTGTGTCCTTCCTAGTCATACCCACCTCAAGGATAACTTTATCCCCATTTTTAATACCATACGTTAAGTTCAGTTCAGTTGCTCAGTCGTGTCCGACTCCTTGCGACCCCATGAATTGCAACACGCCAGGCCTCCCTGTCTATCACCAACTCCCGGAGTTCACCCAAACTCATGTGCATCGAGTCGGTGATGCCATCCAGCCATCTCATCCTCTGTTGTCCCCTTCTCCTCCTGCCCCCAATCCTTCTCAGCATCAGGGTCTTTTCCAATGAGTCAACTCTTCACATGAGGTGGCCAGAGTATTGGAGTTTCAGCTTTAGCATCAGTCCTTCCAATGAACACCCAGGACTGGTCTCCTTTAGAATGGACTGGTTAGATCTCCTTGCAGTCCAAGGGACTCTCAAGAGTCTTCTCCAACACCACAGTTCAAAAGGATCAATTCTTCGGCACTCAGCTTTCTTCACAGTCCAACTCTCACATCTATACATGACCACTGGAAAAGACATAGCCTTGACTAGATGGACCTTTGTTGGCAAATTAATGTCTCTGCTTTTGAATATGCTATCTAGGTTGGTCATAACTTTCCTTCCAAGAGTAAGCATCTTTTAATTTCATGGCTGCAATCACTATCTGCAGTGATTTTTGGAGCCCAGAAAAATAAAGTCTGACACTGTTTCCACTGTTTCCCCATCTGTTTCCCATGAAGTGATGGGACCAGATGCCATGATCTTAGTTTTCTGAATGTTGAGCTTTAAGCCAACTTTTTTGCCATCCTCTTTCACTTTCTTCAAGAGGCTTTTTAGTTCCTCTTCACTTTCTGCCATGAGGGTGGTGTCATCTGCATATCTGAGGTTATTAATATTTCTCCCGGAAATCTTGATTCCAGCTTGTGCATCTTCCAGCCCGGCGTTTCTCATGATGTGAACTGCATATAAATTAAATAAGCAAGATGACAATATACAGCCTTGACGTTGTCCTTTTCCTATTTGGAACCAGTCTGTTGTTCCGTGTCCAGTTCTAACTGTTGCTTCCTGACCTGCATACAGGTTTCTCAAGAGGCAGGTCAGGTGGTCTGGTATTCCCATCTCTTTCAGAATTTTGAACAGTTTGTGGTGATCCACACAGTCAAAGGCTTTGGCATAGTCAATAAAGCAGAAATAGATGTTTTTCTGGAACTCTCTTGCTTTTTCAGTGATCCAGTGGATGTTAACAATTTGATCTCTGGTTCCTCTGCCTTTTCTAAAACCAGCTCGAAATCTGGAAGTTCACTCATTAGTTTCTCTATTTTTAAATTTATATAGATGTAATAATATAATACATTGTCATTTGTATCTACATACTTTTAGCTCAGCATGATGTTTTTAAAAGTCATCCATGTGGTTACATGTAGTTATTTTTCATTAATCCTCATTACTATATGATATTCCATTACATGCCACAATTATCTATTCTGTTGTAGATGGACATTTCATTTGTTTCTACTTTCTGGCTATTTAGCATACTGTTGCTACATAGGACTGTCCTTTTTCATGAGTGTGGTAGTTAATACATGACTTTATGCATTTGTCAAAACCTTGTGTGTGTATCCTGCAAAGAATTATCTTTTCTATATGTAAGTTAAAATTTTAATTTTTAGCTAAAGAAAAAAGAATAGTAATGCTATCAACATTCTTATGCATGCTTCTTGGTGAACATATGTACACATTTCTAATTTGTATGTATCTACAGTAAGTTGACTCATTGGAAAAGACTCTGATGCTGGGAGGGATTGGGGGCAGGAGGAGAAGGGGACGACAGAGGATGAGATGGCTGGATGGCATCACTGATTCGATGGACGTGAGTCTGAGTGAACTCTGGGAGTTGGTGATGGACAGGGAGGCCTGACGTGCTGCGATTCATGGGGTCGCAAGGAGTCGGACACGACTGAGCGACTGAACTGAACTGAACTGACAGTAGAGTTGCAGGGTCGTAGGCTGTGCATATGTTCTGTTTTAGTTCATACTGCTGAAGTTTTCCAAAGCACTTACACCAGTTTCACCCCAGCAGTACATAAGCGTTCCATCTGTTAGCACTTAGTATTGTCTCTCTTTTTATTCTAACCACCTAATAGTTGTGTCAAATTTTATTTTTAGTTTGCATTTTTGATGAGTTATTAGACTTTCAAATATCCTCTTTCATAAAGCATTGATGTTTTCTCCCATTTATTTTGGGGGTTATTTATATTTTTCTCTTTAATTTGTAGAAGTTCTTTTTATATTCTGGAAACAAGTCCTTGGTTACATACATGTATTACACATATCTTCTCCTACTGTGTAGGTTTCTTATCACTCCTAATGTTATTTTTTTATTGATCAGACATTATTAATTCCACTGTGGTCCTATATATCTTTATTTCCCTTTATGGTTAGTGCTTTTTGTGTTTTATTTAAGGAATCTTTTCCTATCTCAAGGCATGAAGATATCCTCCTATGTTTTCTTCTAGCTTTATTATTTGACCTTTCACATTTAGATCTACAGTCAATCTTGAAACTGGTTTTTTGTTCATTTGATGCAAGATGAAGTTCAACATTATTTTTTCTTTTTACGGGTAGCCTCAAACTGACCACGCACTGTTATTGAATTTTCCCTACTTCACTGTCATTTTTGTCCTGAATCAAATGACTCTCAGTGGAGTTTTGATATATGAGTGAGGTGGAACACCTTTTTATCTTTAATATCTATTTGCATTTATTTTTCTGTGAACTGTCCCTACTTTGTCCCATTTTTATTGGGCTATTGGTCTTTTTCTTTTCAGTTTTGTGAAACTCTTTCTACATTAGAGATGTTAGCCCTTTGTGATACAAATTGCAGAGAGATATGTGTGTGTGTGTGTGTGTATTCAGTTTATAATTCCCAGACATTTTTATCTGTTATAATGAAAACTGTGTCCCCGGCATGTCAAGAATGTCTGTGTTTTCCATGTCTAGAAGGACTTTAAGGATGGCCTTCATTTCTCCACCTGCTGTTTTGGCCTCTGTGATGTACAGCGGTGCATCACATTTGACAGGCAGAGGTGGGTCTGTTCTTGACTCGATTTCACAGGGTTAAACCTCACGCTCACCTGGCTGTACGTCTTTCCTCTTTCACCGCTTTCTCAGAGCATGTTCTGTCTTTGAAGACATTATTGAAACCGACTGTTTCCTTTCTGTAGTGATAATATCTCTCCTCAAAGACAATAGTCAAATATTTATTCAGGTAGTTTGTGGACTTGGAAAATATTTTTTTCAACTTATTCGTTCTAACCAGAAGGAGATTGTTTCCAGGTCAACTCTTTCTTTTATTCCATTCTTAAAAAAGAAAAAGCTCATCAGAAAGAGTACTGCATCATCATAAACATTTTAGAAATTTAAAAAATATAAAGCAGAAGTGGGAGGAGAGAACTTTGAAAAAAGCATCCACAGTTCTAGCATCTAAAGACAGGCATTATTAAAAGTCTTATCTTAAGTCTTCCATTATAAAGAGTATGTAGAGGGAATTCCCTGTTGTCCAGTGGTTAGGACTCAGCATTTTAACTGCCTGGGCCTGGGTTAAAACCCCCTGTTAGGAAACTAGGATCCTGCAAGGCATGGGACAACCAGAAAAGGAAAAAGGTATGCTAATGCCAAAATCTCACATGATCCTGAATATTGATCTGCCTTGTTTGTCCTAGTGAGTATGGCTTTGCCGAGAAGGTGGTAGAGGGGATGTTCATCATCGTCAACTCCATCACCATCAAGATTCACTCCAAGGCCTTCCACGCTTCTTTTGAATTGTGGCAGCTCCAGGGCTATAGTGTCAACCCCAATTGGCAGCAGAGTGACCTCCGCTTCACCCGCATCACTGACCCACACCGAGGAGAGGTGACAGCCCTGCCATTGCAAGGGGGGAGAATGGGAGGGTTCAAAGGATTCTTTAAAAAAAAATTATTTTAATTGGGGAATAATTGTTCTACAATATTGTGTTGGTTTCTGCCATGCATCAACGTGAATCAGCCTTAGGTATACACATGTCCCCTCCTTTTACCTCCCTCCCACCTTCCACTCCATCCCACCCTTCTAGCTCCCTGTGTCATATAGCAAATTCCCAATGACTGTATTCCTGTCTCGGGTCAAAGGCTTCCCCATTCTTGGGAACCCAAGAATCCCTTCTGTCTCGTGTTACTTTTCCTCAGTTAAGAATTTGTGATCCACTGCCTTCTGTGAGTAGGATCCCAGCTAAGAATGGTGGGGGTCTCTGCCTCGCTAGTCTTTTCCCCTTGGACTTCCTGCCTCTTGATTAATTTCATCTACAATGTTAAGGGATTTTACTTTTTTTCCTTCTAGGTTTTAACATTTAAGGAAATAACTTGGCAAACACTTCGAATTGAGGCAGATGCTACAGACAATGGTGATCAGGACCCAGTCAGCACTCCGTTGAGGCTGATTACCAACCAAGGCAGGATCCAGATAGCCCTCAAGAGAAGAGTGAGTGTGTTCTCTGTCCTCACAAAAACGTCCATCTTTTGTTCTCCCAGACAGTGCTGGAGTTGGTGTTTCCTCCTTTTTGTGTGTTATTGGCCCCTGAAATGACATTTGAAAGGGGAGGACCTTCAGTTCAGTGTTGCACAGAATCTACTATTGAGGGAACATGTCTATTTCCATCATTTTAATTTTGGAAATAGCAATTTGTACCTGTATATGGGACATAGGCAGTTGATTATCACTGCTTTTTGTTAATCACAGAAAACTTTTGTAGTTTGGTAAGAAATTAACTCTCCAAAGTACTTGATATTTTCTTGTATTGAGGATTGAAAAACCATCTCTGAAATTGGTTGGGCAGTACTCACTTTAAGGAGTTGGGATGGTACCAGATGTGGAAGCCTGTGTTCTCTGTGACCCCTCCAGACCAAAGATTGCAATGTGATAGCCTCCAAGCTGATGTTCCTGTTGGATGACCTGCTCTGGGTGCTAACGGACTCGCAGCTCAAGGCTATGATGAAATATGCAGAGTCACTGAGTGAGGCCATGGAGAAGGCCGCCCAGCAGAGAAAGACCCTGGCCCCTGAACCTGTACAGGTTAGAGGTGAAATAGAGACGCTTGGTGGTGGTGGGGAGATGGCAGGCCAGACCTAATTCACACCAGCATAGGTGGAGCCTGGATTTTGTTCCGCTTATTTGGGAGAATGTGTCATTCACTTCTGTGTGTGCATAGGCTCTGCCTGTGCCTTTATCCAGTATTCTGTTCATTTGGTGCCTCTAGTGTGTTAGGTGTACAGTGCTGGCCACTGGAAAGCCTCTTGTTCCTGACCCTGGAGCTCTTGCTGTCTTAAAATATGGACCATAAACAAGTTATTACAATATGATGTGACAAGTGCTGTAATAGAGGTAAACAGTGTGCCAGACACAAAGCAGAGGGATCCTGGGCTGAGAGAGGGCGCTTAGGGAAGACTTCCTGGAGGAGGTGTTTTAGCATCAGTCAGGTAAGTTCTGGGTGGGAGGGAAGCTTAGAAAGCAGTTCAAATGTCAGAACAGGACTCTGACAGTTACTAGATTAATTATAATTTGGCTTCTTTGGATTCTTTGGGTTGTGTAGACAGGACAGACCTGTGTGAGCTACCAGGTGTACCGTTATGAGGGGCATCACTGTACCTTAGGAAAGACTTAATGGGCTAGAAGTAAAAAGATGTGTGTTTATTTATATGAATGTAATACCACATATAATTGTTATCATTATCACATAGAAAAGCAAATGAAGTTCCACCATATAAAGAAACAAGTGTAAAATTCTTCAAGGCTATAAAAGTGAAAACTTAGGAGATATTACTATTCAGTGTATAATAAAGTATATATGGTTAAAAAGAATGATTATGAGAGGGAAGGGACATCTTATCAAATTGTGATTTTCTTCAGGCTGAACTAAAGCTTAAAGAAGGCCAGCAAGGAAGCTGTCCGGGTCTGGACTTCTTGCTTTTCTCTGTCACACATAGATCACCCCACCTGCCCCCAGCGCCCAACAGTCCTGGGCCCAGGCGTTTGGTGGCAGCCAGGGCAGCAGCAGCAGCAGCCGCCTCGGCCAGTACTTTGAGAAATTTGACGTGAAAGAGTCCTCCTACCATCTGCTCATCTCGCGCCTGGACCTGCACGTCGTGTGTGATGACAGCCAGTCCCGAGAGCCAGGTATCCTGCAAGGCTGACCTGGGTGGGCGGTCCATCACTGCCTGCAGCTCTGGGGGATGGAAGGCTCTTTCAAGACTCTGTTGGGGTATTTTGTTGGCTTCCCATATCACAGCCCTCCTCAGGTCTCAGCGCTCCTTGGGCAGCTCTCTGTTACTGCTTGTCAGCCTTTAGGGTCCAACAGAACCACCTGTGAGACAGTAAAATACAGGGGCTGGGCCTCTTCCCAGACCTCACCGAATCAGAATCCTCAGAGATAGAGCCCAAGCAGTGTATCCTTTTTTTTCCCTCCCTAGTGGGCATTGCTGACCACTGTTATAAGCTTTCCAGAGGGTAAATTCAACTATTGGAAACCTCAGAATTTTCAGATCTTTGAGTCAGTTTATATATAAATGTGTTCTTCCCAAGCAGAGAGGTTACAGTGTGTTCTTGTCATACTTTTTCATTCATTAGAGCAATTGTTATTAAACACACATACACATTTATTCAGAATGAAAAGTAATTGACTCATTGCTTTCCTTTATAAGTCTTAGGAAAATCCCTTCACCTTTCTGAGTTTCTTCATTTGTGAACTTGAATTAAATCATTTCTTAATCACAGGTTGTTATCAGGCTCAAATGAGTTAATATACTGAACTTGGAGGGCCTTAATCATAGGCCAGTGTTTGGATTATTAGTTCTCTGCTGCTGGTTCCGTCAGTTCTCCTTGCTCCCCCTCGGCTCCCCTTTGCTGCCAGCTCTGGGTTTAGATGCCGTCGTGTGGTAGCTTGTTCTCTGGCTGCCTTATCATCTTTGGAGGTTGTGTTTGCCTCTTCATGAGACTTAGGCTCACCTTCCTTGGAGGAATCTACCTTTTATTCCTGGGTCACCAAGCTGCATTGCCGCTTGCTCTGCTCTGCCTTGGTGTTGAAAGGACTTAGCCTCTCTGCACTCCCACGATGAAAGAGCTGAAGGAGCACTGACAGGGTAAAGATGGCTTCTGCCACTCACTGGTTTGCTACCCACTCATTTTGAAGGTTCTTTGCTAAACCAATTATTATTTTGTTCGGTTATTTCTTCCAAGTGTTACTATGAAGACTTTGGAGTTTTGTTTTGTTATGATTCCTTTCAGAAATCTTTATTAAAAATACATTTGGAGAGTTTCATCCTCTTGCTAGATGAGGGTGTAGAGCCCTGTCTTCTTCCTGTAGCAGGGTTCTGTAATCCACACTAAGATGTGAATGGCTAGCCCTCCCTGAAGCCCCCATTTATTTATGAAGCTGAATTAATCTACTCGGTGGATTTTAGGGACATTTTCGATGAGACGGAGGGAGAACGCCCAGCCAACCATACCCAGGCGTGGCATATGACTGTGTGAAAGGCCAAGGAACACGAGGAGTTCTTGTGACTTTGATTCTTCCCCTTGGATTTGGGAAGAAAGGAGAAGGAAGAACCGGGTTATAGGAAGGGCTCTAAGATTGTCTGGAGTTGTCCTGGTCAGTATGGCAGCCACTAGCCACTAATGGGCACTTGAAATATGGGCTGATCCAAATTGAGTGAAATTTTGTTTTGCTGTGCCATACAGCATGTGGCATCTTAGTTCTCCAACCAGGGATCAAACCCATGCCCCCTGCGTTGGAAACATGGAGTCTTAACCACTGGACCACCAGGGAAGTCCTGCTGATCCAAACCCCACAAGTGTAACATACATGTGGGATTTCAAAGATATAGTACAAAAAAAGACACAGAATACCTTGATAATTATTTTCATATTGATTGCATGTTAAGTAATAATATTTGGAGTATGTTGGTTTAAAGTGTAATAATAAAATTATTTTTACTTTTTGAAAGAAAACCTTTTTAATGTAGCTACTAGAAAATTTTTAATTATGTGGCTTATGTTACATTTCTATTGGATAACATTGCTCTAAGAGCTCCAGGAGTTGGTGATGGACAGGGAGGCCTGGCGTGCCGTGATTCGTGGGGTTGCCAAGAGTCAGACATGACTGAGCGACTGAACTAAACTGAATTGAGAACTCTCTGTCCAATATGGTAGCAAATAGAGAGAGACATGTGGCTATTTAATTTAAAATCAAAATTAAATAAAGTTAAAAATTCAGTTCCTCATTTGCGCCAGTCACATTACAAGTAATCTATGGACCCTAGGTGGCGTGACAAAGAGTCGGACACGACTGAGCGACTGAACTGACTGATGAACCCTAGAAGATGTCCATCATCACAGAAAGTTCTTTTGGACAGTGCTGCTCTAGGGATCGGCTATATCTATCAGCTTTTTCTTTAAGGACACTATAGCCTGGATGTTGGGGCCTCTGACTAACACACTTACCTATCCCTTGGTACTGGAGGTGATGTTGTTGGAAACTTTGTAGGTCGTTGAGGACAGGGTGGCTTGGGGTGGGGCAGCACTGTCTCTTAAAATCAAACTGGAGCAGCTTCCAGGAGGAGGTGAGTTGTTGATGGGGAAAAGAGTGTCATTTGCCTCTTCAATTATTTCCCTCAGGTTAAGGGCTGTGAGCCAAAGCTTTCTTTATCTCTCTTCAGGGTAGGCTATCCTCTTCCCACCATCTCACTGGAGAATTTTAGTCATTTATATACACTATTTATTATTTGTCACCTATGATTATGTGTTTATAATTATATATGTTGATAGTTGGTAATTTGATTTCGATTCTTTGACTCTAGATCATATTTTAATATGTTCAGTCTGTGTAGTCGATTGTTCTTTTAGTTCCAAATAAATCCAATAGGAGCATGGCTGTGAAATACTCTCCCTCCAGCAGCCTAGGTCATGCATTTTCAACTGGGATGCTATCACCCTCAGTAGTAAAAATTCACTCTTTTCTTTTAAACAGATATATATTTATTGATGGGCTTCCCCAGTGGCTCAATGGCAAAAAATCTGCCTGCAGTGCAGGAGATGCAGGAGACACACATTCGATCCCTCTGTTGGGAAGATACCTTGGAGAAGGAAATGGCAACTCACTGCAATATTCTTGCTGGGAACATTCAATGAACAGAAGGGCCTGCAGTACTGTAGTCCATACGGTTGCAAAGAGTCAAAAATGACTGAGCACGCACATAATATTTATGGATGTAGAATTCACATAGCATACAATTCACCCATTTAGAATATACAACTCAGTGTTTTAAAGTGTAGTCATAGGGTTGTGTGATCATCACTGCAATCTAATTTGAGAACATTTTTGTCATCCCTAAGAGAAACTCTGTACCCACTAGCTGCCAGTCCCCATTTTGCAGCTCTGAACAACCACTGAGCTTTCTGTCTTGATGCATGCCTGTTCTGGACATTGAAAATTGTTTTTTTGGTGAGGATCAGGGATGAAAAAAATCTTAGCTATTAACAGTGCTTAACTCTTATTTCACAAAATTTTATTCCTTAGTATTTAATTTCTCTTATTGAGTTTTCTTGGGTATCATATGAGCAACGTTGATATTGAGTTCATGGAAGATTAGGGCTATAAACTATGGCAAAAAGGTGACTGTGATTAGTGGACTTTGAGTCTTGAAAGTCCTTGATCTCAAAGTCAGATGGTGAGAGGTGGCTTGTGTATACTTCTTGGCTGCCACTGGCTGCCTCATCAGTGTTGTTTATATTTAATCCTTAGGGTATTTTTTTTTTTTTTTTTTTTGGCCATGCCATGTGGTATGCAAGATCTTAGTTCCCTATCCAGGAATTGAACATGTACCCCCTGCAATGGAAATGCAGAGTCTTAACCATTGGACTGCCAGGGAATTCCCATTAATGCTTAGTACTTTTGTAATTTGAACTTTGAAAATTAAATAAAAATAGTTTATATTTTATTATTTAATTCCACAAATTGTTCAACAAGTCAGTAATTTAATTGTGTTGAGAAAATATTGACACCATCTGAATGAATATCTAGCACCTAGTTAAGCGAAGAGTCGGACACAACTTAGTGACTCAATAACAACAAAGTTAAGCCAAAAGTTATTTTCTCATATTAAGTGAAAGTTAAAGGTTAATGAAAAATAATTTTAAGAAATTAATTAAAAATTTTTATTTCAAAAATAATTTTGAATAACTAATCTGATTATATCACTTATATATTTATATAAATTGCTAAAATGCATACATGGTTCTATACATTATAATTTATATCAGAAATAAATTACATTAAAAGTTACTCAGTAAAGACAAAATTAAATTCAATATTAATAGCTTTAAATCTTTAATTTTACTTTAAAAAATTATTTATTTATTTATTTGTCCACACGGCATGCGGAATCTTCCCCAGCCAGGGACTGAGCCCATGCCCCCTGCACTGGTAGTGCAGAGCCTTAACCACTGGACCACCAGGGAAGTCCCAAATCTTTTAACTTAAAAAAATTATTCAGTCTTTCTTAACCTTGCATTGAATAAAAGGAATAAGCTTTAGTACGTATGATATACAGTGTATCTGTAGTATTAAATTTCATAGGGAAGGGGCAGTTAGGTAAAAAACATCTGAACAGGCTCCTGCTGCTGCTAAGTCGCTTCAGTTGTGTCCGACTCTGTGTGACCCCAGAGACGGCAGCCCACCAGGCTCCTCCATCCCTGGGATTCTCCAGGCAAGAACACTGGAGTGGCTTGCCATTTCCTTCTCCAAAGCATGAAAGTGAAAAGTGAAAATGAAGTTGCTCAGTCGTGTCTGACTCTTAGCGACCCCACGGACTACAGCCTACCAGGCTCCTCCTCAACAGGCTCCTAAGAGGTACTAATTATGACAAAAAGGTTGAGCAGCAGTAACATTGGTGTAGGTTTACCTCTTGGTAGGATGGTGAATAGTCCAGAACTTGGGGTGGTGGTACCTAGATTGGATGGAAATGACTCCCTGATTGTAGGTGCACCAGCTTTCAGCTAGATGGTCCCACAGTATTTCCCTTTCCTGGAAATAGGGAGGAAGGGATAGGATGGAAGTGCAGAACAGGACAAGTGTTCTTCATCACGCATATGGAGAAGAAATAGTCCCTGTTCTTACTGTGCTTAGAGTCCAGTTGGAGAGAGAAGATAGAAACACGGAAAGTTCATTCATTTAGTCAGAATTGAATTCAGGATCTACAATAGAATATTTGACCGATTGCAGACAAACTTCAATTTGTGTACACTCTTCTGTCTGTTTATAATGTCCTTGTTAGTGCAGTGGTTTTGTGTTCCATCATTCTTCGTATGTGCAGTGTGTAATGACTGTCCGATATCACAGTTTTAGCTAAGATATGGAAGGAAATAACATTGGTCCCTGTTTGTTGGAGAGTTTGGCTTATGCCTCTCCAGGAGTTGTATTGAGAGGCAGCGGTACTGGTATTGCCGGGTTTGGGGGAACCAGTCAGTCAATGTTGTCAGGTGTGCCTGTGGGAGACCTAAGATTGGAATTCTGGAATCCTGAGCTTTGCTGCTGCTTTGCCTCTCTGGATATCGGGCAGCCATTTACAGAGACAATGGAATATGCTTTTCTAAAACAAACAAATTTTAGAGTATATACTTTGCAGTTCAAAAGAGGATAGCTAAGCCTTGCAAATCACCTGCCATCATAGCCTGTTGGCTGCACTTATGAATCAGCCAGGCCTGGGAGCTGACCCTCAGGAGGACTTTTCAGTGCTTCAAGTGGTGTTTAGGCCTCTTTGTTTCTTATGTTACTTTTCACCATTATTTGTCTTTGTAGGTATCTCTGCAAACAGACTCATGGGTGGTGCAATGCAGCTAACCTTTCGCAAGATGGCATTCGACTATTACCCCTTCCACTGGGCAGGTAGGAGAAGGCTGAATGCGTGCAGTTTTAGTGTGGCTGAGGTGTTGAAGACTGATGCCTGCGTTCACCCCTGATTGTCCAGCAGAAGGTTGCCTGGGATTGCAGCACAGGCTCAGAGAGGCGTTGGCTGTAGTCTTTTTTCAAGAGGACATCTCTGGAAACTTGCGGGGTCTGCTGTTGATGACTCTTTATCATTGATGAGAAGTAGGAGGGGAGGCAGTGCCTGAGATGTGGCACTTGATTCTGTGCTCTGCCCCTCACTTCCACTAATTTTAGAGCCTCTCCAGTGGTCCACGGTCAAAGATGCAGCAGTCAGCAGCTGGCTTTAGGGAGCCTTAGGAAAAATCACATACAGAGTCCAGAAGAACTTGAGTGCTCTCACTGGATAATTTTTTCTTATCTTAGAGAATTTTGGATTGGTGGTTAAGGGATCAGATTCTGAACTATGGAAAGCTATACCAATGGAAAAGAATAATTAAGACATTGGCTTATGATCTTAGACTGAAATCTTTTTGCCTTGTTGCACAGGTGATAGCTGCAAACACTGGGTGCGTCACTGTGAGGCCATGGAGACCCGAGGCCAGTGGGCCCAGAGGCTGGTGACAGAATTTCAGAGTAAGATGGAGAAGTGGCACCAGGAGACAGATCTGAAACCACCCTGGCACCTGGGGGCAGACTCTTCCTTCCGGAGGAAAGCAGGTGGGTTATGAGGAGCTGGAGGAATCCCGTAACTTTGTCTGTTGACATTTGCCTTTTGAGTATCCAGTGCCAATAAAGCACTGGCCTGGCTAATTATGCTAACTTTATTGCACCAAGAGACATTCATGACTTTTTTTCTTTATGGGTCCTGTTTGTCTCCAGGCAGAGCTGCAGTGTGGAAGAGCAGCTGTTAGCATATCTATTCTGTGTTCATCTCTGTTGCCTTGGTCTGAAGGAGAAGATGATTTTTGAGTTCCCTCCAGAAGCTTGCCAGTGTTGACAAGCTCTTTTCTACACGTACCATTAATGATCTTAAGAGTTTTTACTTTCTGAGTTCTGTTAATAATGAGAATTGAGTGTATCTGAATTTCTTTCCCACCTTCTTATTTTTAATTAGATTCTTTCTCCAGTCCTCGAAAGAGCCCCCTAGAAAGAAGCCCTTCTCAGGGCCGGCAGACAGTCTTTCGGCCTCCAGCATGGAACCGCCTGCGCTCTAGCTGTTTGGTCATAAGGGTGGATGACTTGGACATCCACCAGGTAAGGAGCCCGTGATATGGGGAAACAGGGCTGCAAAGGCGGGGAAGCAGTTCATTCATTCATGTCTCTGCTTTTTAATATGCTGTGTAGGTTTGTCATAGCTTTTCTTCCAAGGAGCAAGCATCTTTTAATTTCATGGCTGCAGTCACCATCTGCAATGACTTTGGAGCCCAAGAAAACAGTCTGTCACTGTTTCCATTTTTTCCCCATCTCTTTGTTATGAAGTGAGAAGTGATGGGACCAGATGCCATTATCTTTTTTTTTTCTTTTTGTTTTTTCATTTTTTATTTCTTTTTGGTTTTTTTTTTTTCATTTTTTTTCTTTTTGTTTTGATCTTAGTTTTTCAAATGTTGAGTTTTAAGCCAGCTTTTTCACTCTCTTCTTTCACTTTCATCAAGAGGCTCTTTAGTTTCTCTTTGCTTTCTGCCTTAAGGCTGGTATCATCTGTGTATCTGAGGTATTGATATTTCTCATGGCAATCTTGATTCCAGGTTGTGCTTCATCTAGTCCAGTATTTTGCATGATGTACTCTACATATAAGTTAAATAAGCCAGGTGACAATATACAGCCTTGACGTACTCCTTTCCCACTTAGGAACCAGTCCATTGTTCCATATCTGCTTTTAACTATTGCTTCTTGACCCGCATACAGATTTCTCAGGAGGCAGGTAAGGTGGTCTGGTATTCCCATCTCTTTCAGAATTTTCCACAGTTTGTTGTGATCCACACAGTCAAAAGCTTTAGCACAGTCAATAAAGCAGAGGTAGATGTTTTTCTGGAATTCTCTTGCTTTTTCTATGATCCAACGGATGTTAGCAATTTGATCTCTGGTTCCTCTGCATTATCTAAATCCAGCTTGAACATCTGGAAGTTCTCGGTTCACATACTGTTGAAGCCCAGCTTGGAGAATTTTGAGCATTACTTTGCTAGCATGTGAGATGAGTACAATTGTGTGGTAGTTTGAACACTCTTTGGCATTGTCTTTCTTTGGGATTGGAATGAAAACTGACTTTCCAGTCCTGTAGCCACTGCTGAGTTATCCAAATTTGCTGGCATATTGAGTGCAGCACTTTCACAGTATCGTCTTTTAGGATTTGAAATAGATCAGTTGGAATTCTATCACCTCCACTAGCTTTGTTCATTGTGATGCTTCCTAAGGCCCACTTGACTTCACATTCCAGGATGTCTGGTTCTAGGTGAGTAATCACACCATCATGGTTATCTGGGTCATTGAGATATTTTTTTGTATAGTTTTCCTGTGTATTCTTGCCACCTTTTCTTAATATCTTCTGCTTCTGTTAGGTCCATACCATTTCTGTCCTTTATTGAGCCCGTCTTTGCAGGAAATTTTCCCTTGATATCTCTAATTTTCTTGAAGAGATCTGTAGTCTTTCCCATTCTATTGTTTTCCTCTATTTCTTTGCATTGATCACTGAGGAAGGCTTTCTTATCTCTCCTTGCTATTCTTTGGAACTCTGCATTCAGATGGATGTATCTTTCCTTTTCTCCTTTGCCTTTCACTTCTCTTCTTTTCTCAGCTATTTGTAAGGCCTCCTCAGACAACTGTTTTGCCTTTTTGAATTTCTTCTTCTTGGGGATGGTTTTTTATCACTGCCTCCTGTACAGTTTTATGAACCTCCATCCATAGTTCTTCAGGCATTCTATCTATCAGATCTAATCCCTTGAATCTATTTGTCACTTCCTCTGTATAATTGTAAAGGATTTGATTTAAGTCATACCTGAATGGTCTAGTGGTTTTCCCTACTTTCTTCAATTTAAGTCTGGATTTGGCAATAAGGAGTTCATGATCTGAGCCACAGTCAGCTCCTGGTCTTGTTTCTGCTGACTGTGTATAGAGCTTCTCCATCTTCGGCTGCAAAGACTATAATCAATCTGATTTTGGTATTGACCATCTGGTGATGTCCATGTGTAGAGTCTTCTCTTGTGTTGTTGGAAGAGAGTGTTTGCTATGACCAGTGCATGCTCTTGGAAAAACTCTCTTAGCCTTTGCCCTGCTTCATTCTGTACTCCAGGCTCAAACTTGCCTGTTATTCCAAGTATCTCTTGACTTCCTACTTTTGTATTCTAGTCCTCTTATGATGAAAAGGACATCTATTTTTGGTGTTAGTTCTAGAATGTCTTGTAGGTCTTCATAGAACCATTCAACTTCAGCTTCTTCGGCATAGACTTAAATTACTGTGATATTGAATGGTTTGCCTTGGAAATGAACAGAGATCATTCTGTTGTTTTTGAGATTGTACCTACTTACTGCATTTCGGACTCTTGTTAACTATGAGGGCTACTCCATTTCTTTTAAGGGATTCTTGCCCACAGTAGATACAATGGTCTGATATAATTCCTTTGAATACCCCACTACAAACCTTTCATGAGAAAGATGAACTCACAGATCGTGTTTGTCAGGTGTGAGAATGCCTGGCATCCATGTGAAAATCACTCTACTCCCCATGACAGACACTGGAAGAATTAATTATAGAGGCTTTATCCTACCTCAGAGAAAGCTGGAAATTCTGTTGGGGTGTGGTACAGATGCTAACAGCCGCTGGTGGTTGCCTAGGTCTCGACAGCTGGACAGCCAAGTAAGAAGCCTTCGACACTCCTGTCCTGCAGTCGGAATCTTCACAACCTCCCTACTCAGGTCTCTGCCATTCATATTGAGTTCACAGAGTATTACTTCCCTGATAATCAGGAGCTGCCAGGTAAGCATCTGCCCTGGTCATTTCCTCCTGTCTAACTCATCCTGTTCACGTTAGTCAGCCTTGGAGTCTCCGTTCCTATTCTGTTTGTTAGGAGTTTTAGGTGTTTGAGTTAGTGTAGCACACTTTTGTTGAAAACTCTGCCCAGAAGATTCCTTGGCTCTCTCTCTTTTAAAATTTATTTATTTTTGGCTGTGCTGGGGCTCTGTGGCTGTGTGTGGGCTTCCTGTAGTGGCGAGCAGAGGCTGCTGTCTGCTTGCAGTGCAGGGACTTCCCATCGCTGGGTTCTCTCGTTGCGGAGCACAGGCTCTAGGTGCACGGCCCAGTAGTTGTGGCACATGGGCTTAGTTGCCCTCTGGCATGTGGGACCTTCTGGCACCAAGGATCAAACCTGTGTCCCCTACATTGGCAGGTGGACTCTTAACCACTGGACCACCCGCGAAGTCCCATACCTTTGCTCTCTTGATAATAAAATGAATATTAGCTGGTAAGTAAGAGTCAAGCAGTTACTTCATTCGTGGCAATTCTTTTTCTCTGCTTTCCAGTTCCCTGTCCCAATCTTTACATTCAGGTAAATGGTCTGACATTTACTATGGATCCTGCCAGCTTACTCTGGGGAAACCTCTTCTGCCTGGATTTGTACCGCAGCTTGGAGCAGTTCAAAGCTATCTACAAGCTGGAAGGTTCCAGCCAGAAAGATGAACACCTGGACATCCGCCTGGATGCCTTCTGGTTGAAGGTGAGGTAGAGAGTGGGATTTCTGTTCCCTATTGGCAGCCACAGTTGCATTTCTACCATGACTGTAATTCAAGGTTCTGCTCTGCCCATTGGCTAGAAAGAAGGAAAGCAGTTTTACAACCCAAATGGTCCATCACGCGTGTGTTAATGGTGGGTTGCAGAGATGCTCAGCTGGCCATTCTGAACTTGGTTTCATTTTCTCTCTGAAGGTGAGCTTCCCGCTGGAGAAGAGAGAGCGGGCTGTGTTGCATCGTCCCCAGTCCCTTGTCCTCTGTGCATCAGGCATGACTGCCACCAATACACGTCACGCTCCATACTGTAGCCGTCCAGACCTCCAGAGTCTCTTCCGGGGTTTTGCTGCTACTGAGTTCTTTCATTCCAGTTATGTTCAGTTTCCCAAGGTACCAGGCGGCTTCAGCTTTCTACACATGTTTTTTATGGATCACGCCTTCCAGATGGATTCCTGCCTCCCTCAGTCTAGTGTTCTCCCCCCTCAGAGGCTTAAAGCTTCCCAGGACCTCTGGTCCATCCACTTCACCCAGATCTCCTTGGACTTTGAGGGAACAGAGAACTTCAAAGGCCACACCTTGAATTTTGTGGCCGCCTTCCCCTTGTCCATTTGGGCCTGCCTGCCCCTCCGCTGGCAACAAGCACAGGCACGAAAGCTGCGTATGGCCACAGAAGGGAGGCTGAAACCGTCCGCCAGCTTTGGCAGTCCTGTCCATTCTGAGGCCCTGGCCCCTGACACTCTGTCCCATCAGAGGTCAAAGACTGAGCATGATTTGAAAAGCCTGTCAGGCCTTCTGGAAGTCATGGAGATCCCAAAAGAAGGCAGCGGCGGTGTGGACAGCAACGGGCCCCTGATGGAGCTGGAGGACACGGCGGGCGTGCACATGCTTGTGCACTCCCCTGCGCACATCCGCCTGCGGCTCGACCACTACCAGTACCTGGCCCTCCTTCGCCTGAAGGAGGTGCTTCAGGGTCTTCAGGAGCAGCTGACTAAGGATACAGAGGCCATGACTGGGGCTCCCCTGCAGGACCAGACAGCCTGCATTGGCGTCCTCTTTCCCAGCGCGGAGGTGGTTCTGCTCATGCATCCTCCCCCTGGGGCTGATGAGGCGGACTCTGAGGGTTCAGATACTACCAGCCTGATAGATTCAGAGCTGTCTCCTTCAGAGGACCGGGAGCTGAAGTCTGACGCCTCCTCAGAACAGGGCCCAGCAAGCCCCGAGAAGGTTCCGGAAGACAGTGGCATTGAACATCTGGATGCATCCCAGGACAGGCCATTGCCTCTCCACAGCAACAGAGAAGTACAGGGTGCAGGTTCTCTTGCCCAACAGGAGGCAGGGAAGGGCTACGAGGCAGTTGATTCCTTACAGGCCAAGAGACCGAGCAGAGCCCAAGCATCTGACTCACCAGCTGCGTTGAAGCCCCCAGGGAGCAGGGATTCTGGTCTGAATGGACAGGGTGAGCTCATCCCCTTGAAGAACAAAGAAGGAGAATTATCAAGTGCTATTCACATGACCAAGGATGCCACCAAGGAGGCACTGCATGCCACCATGGACTTTACCAAGGAAGCTATGTCACTGACCAAGGATGCCTTCAGTCTGGGCAGAGACCGAATGACCTCCACCATGCACAAGATGCTGTCTCTGCCCCCGGCCAAGTGAGTGGTTCTCTGCCTCCCTCAGTCACTTCATCTTTTCCTTCTAGCTTTGGCCACGGGGCTCAGGCCTCCTGCCACGCACACTTGTAGACTGGGAAGCGCCTGTAGTCCAGGAGTGTGTGTAAAATGGGCTAGTTAATGTGGCAAAGGCTTTAGTTTTCAGAGTTGCCTGGAGAACAGCAGAGGAACTTTCAGGTATTTAGAGGATAATAGGTATTTCAGTCAGAGAGATTTTATTTTCAGGACTACATCTAATCCTGTGATGGGGGAGAACCCAGAATTATAATAAAATAACATAATCTCATGAATTTTCACATGCCTCCATGTATCTTAGTCTGGTCTTGGGCAATTTTCAAGTCAACATTTATTGTTTCGTAGCATCAAGTTATCTCTTTCACTGATTCCCTATTGTTGATACAGATATACTGTATCAAATAATAATGCCAGTATGATATTTTATTCTTTTCTGTGGGCCCTTGGGTAATATTTTGTTTGATGTAATCCCACAATAGTCTGTGGAGTTCGCTGCAGATGTTCGTAGCCCAGTTTATAGCTGAGGAAATGGAGGCTTCAGAGACCAGAGCCCTGTCTTTTATACATTGAAAAGCTGGATCTTTGGATTTGCTCTTTCTGGTACACCTATCAATATCTGCCAGGGTAATAAAGAAGGGAGAATTTCATCCATTCATGTCACAAATATTTTCTGAGCCCTTACTGTGCATGAGGCCCTGCGTTAGGCATTGGGGCTACGGTAGGGAGTGAGCAGAAAACACAGAAATGTGCAGTCGGAAGAGAGGGAAGGCATAGATTTTTTCCACGAGTGTCTGTGCTTTCAGAAAGGATGATGAGAACTATGGAAAATCTTTGCTGAGAAGATCAGTGGCTTTAGAGCTTTTGTTTAAGAGGATTTTCTTAAATTGGTCTCAAAGCAAAGCCTGCAAGTGGGCTTCTTCCTGCTTGGCCAAGATAGCCTAGGAGGAAAGAGAAGGAAAGCTTAAAAGATAAATTATATAGTAATACTAGGCAACATTTATTGATTGCTTTCTATGTGTCAGAAACTGTCCTAAATATTACACTATTAACCCAATGAATTATTAGAACCCTATAAGCAAGGAACTAATCACTCCCCATTTTACAGATGAGGAAACAGGCTCAGAGAGGTAACAAACTTACTCAAGATCACACAGCTTGTGAGTGTTGGGGTGAGAATTGCAAGCCTGAACTCCCAGTCACCAAAGGTGCTGCCTTTTCCAAATGGAGACGGGCGAGGGCTGGGGACAGAGGAGAGGTGAAAGGAGAAAAGAAAGGTGTGTGTGACACGGACTCGTTCAAACACCGGCACCGACTTCCCCACTGCCCAGGATGGTGGCCTTTTCTCAGTCCTCTTTCTCCAGGACTCCAGCCCTTCCAGTCAGTCCATCCTGAGTATTTGTAACCCTGTGCAGTTACTCACACTTCTCTGAAGCAGTCATCTTTTTCCTTGGCTGTTCTCTTCTTCCTTTTATCCTGTAAATGTAACTGTTCCAAGGCATTAGGCTATCCATATTCTGATCACTTTTATCATCGTTTTATTTTTTAAATTATAAAAATGGGGTCTTCTTTGGCGGTCCAGTGATTAAGACTCCATGTTTCTACCATAAAGAGCCTGGGTTCAGTCTGTGGTTGGGGAACTAAGATCCTGCATGCCACATGGCATGGCGCCCACCCCACTGAAAAATTATCAAAATAATTTGTGTTCATTTTGTCGATAGTGTAGAAAATAAAAGAATAAAGAAGGAAACATAAAAGTCACTGTAATGACACTATCCAGTGCATGCGTGGCGTGCTCAGTTGCTGCAGTCGTGTCGACTCTCTGCGACCTGCAAAGGCTCCTCTGTCCGTGGGCTTCTCCAGGCAACAATACTGGAGTGGGTTGCCATGCCCTCCTTCAGGAGATCTTCCCAACCCAGGGATTGAACCCGTGTCTCTTATGTCTTCTGCACTGGCAGGCAGGTTCTTTACCACTAGCTGCACCTGGAAAGCCCAACACTATCCAGAGATAGCCCTTATTGACTTTTGGATCTTCCAGATTTTATACATATATTTATGTGTCCATGTGAATGCTTGTACGTGTTTGCACAAATTTTTTAATAGGATTATGTTATTTCTATAGAATATAGAAAATTTCCACTTTTATTCACTTTGTTTAAGATTCCCATTCATGAAGTATTTGAATATATAATTTTTAATTGCTCTATTTTTGTTGTTGCTCAGTTGTGTCTGACTCCTTGTGACCCCATGGACTGTAGCACGCCAGGCTTTCCTGTCCTTCACCAACTCCTGGAGCTTGCTCAAACTCATGTCCATCAAGTCGGTGATGCCATCCAACCATCTCATCCTCTGTCGTCCCCTTCTCCTCCTGCCTTCAGTCTTTCCCGGCATCAGGGTCTTTTCCAATGAGTCAGTTCTTCTCATCAGGTGATCAAAGTATTGGAGCTTCAGCTTCAACATTAGTACTTCCAATGTATTTTCAGGACTGATCTCCTTTAGGATTGACTGGTTTGATCTCCTTGCAGTCCAAGGGACTCTCAAGAGTCTTCTCCAACACCACAGTTCAAAAGCATCAATTCTTTGGCGAATTGGTTTATTATATTCTTGCAAATAGATACATCATAATTTATTCATCCAGTTCACAATCTAGGCTTGGGGGGTCATTTAGTCTGGTTCTACTTTTTTCTCTGGTGAAACCAATGCTGTGTTAAATGTTCTTATTTTTGTGAACATGACTCTTTATTCATATCTCAATCTTTTATTTTATTTTAGAATAAAATAAAATTTTTAGAATAAAGATTTTATTAGAATAAAACCTAGGAAGTGGAATTATTGGGTCACACACTACAAACATTTTAAGGTTCTTTTAAATTGTTTAAAGGTTCTTTTAAACCTTAAACAATTTAAGATTCTTCATTCATTTAAGATGAATTTGCCAAACGTTCAGATTCAGACCACTTTGCATTTTTGAATACATTTTGTTAACTCTTGAACAATATGGGAGTTAGGGGCACTGAATCTCTGTGCAGTTGAAAATCTGCATGTAACTTATAGTTGGCCTAACCTATAGAATGGTTCCCGCATATCTGTGGTTTCAACGCATCCATAGATTCAAGTAACTGTAGACCACGTAGTCCTGTGTGCGCGTGCTCAGTCACTAAGGCATGCCCAGCTCTTTGTGACCCCATGGACTGTAGCCCGCCAGGCTCCTCTGTCCATGGGATTTCCCAGGCAAGAATACTGGAGTGGGTTGCGATTTCCTTCTCCAGGGGATCTTCCTGACTCAGGGACTGAACCTGCATCTCTTGCATTGCAAGTGGATTCTTTACCACTGAGCCACCTGGGAAGCCCTGAAGTACTAAAATCTGTACTGTTGAGAAAGGAATACATATAAGTGGACCTGTGCAGTTCAAACCTGTGATGTTCAAGGGTCAGCTGTACTTTTTCTCTTGGTTATTTTGTCCATTGACTCACTTCTGCAAGAGTCCTTATTTTCAGTCCTGATTTCCTTCCCTCCCCTGCTGTTCCTTTAAAACTATCTACTGCACGTAGTTCCACATGGATCTCCAGGGGTGCCTTGAACCTCACATGTGTAAAACTAAATTCCTTATCCCAGACCAGCTCTTTTTTTCTTTCTTTTTTGGGTGGCCTCATTCTCCTGCTCATTCAAGCTTTGCCTTTTCCAGGCATTTGTCAGGTTCTGACCATACTTTTAAATTTAGGCATACTTCAGAATCATCTGGAGGCTTGTTAAAACACAGAGTGCTGAGCCCTACCCTCAGAGTTCCTCTTCCAGGAGGTCTGAGATGAAGCCTGAGAAGTTACTTTTTAATGAATTCTCCTTTAGATACTAATGCTCCTAGGAGGGTGACTCTGAGTATAGGGCTCTAGGGAGTCTCACATCAGTTTTTCCTGTCTGCTCCCACAGGTGGAGTATTTTAGTAAACTATTGGTTGATTTCCTTGTTGGATGTCTTTCCATCTCTAGATTATTTGAAAAAGGCAGGTCAAACTTCCTAAAACACAGGTGTAATCCTATTATTTCCCTATTCTAAACCCTTCTGGCCTTTTCTTTTTTCTGAGTTGAGTTTGAACTTCTTAGTGTGGTATTATCAATTATTGTGATATATCCATATGGCACATTATTTTTTTTTTTTTAAATAGACTATTTTCTAGAGCAGTTTTAGTGACATAACAATATTGAGTGGACAGTACAGAGATTTCTCATCTGTCTCCTACACGTCATAGTTTTCAGAGCACTTTCATGCATTGTCTTTTATCCAGGGTTTCCTATGATCTGGCTGCAACTCATGTGGTTAAGTGAAAAGAGCACTTAGCAAGAAGTTAGGAGACTTGGGTTCTTCTTAATTCTACCTTTAGCTGAAACTGAGTCAGTTTCTTCACCTGTATCGTAGGAGGGTGGACTCAAAAGGTCTTTACAAGTTTCTTTAAAGAAACCTTCTAACTTTGTCTTCTGTTGCTCTTCCCCAGCAAAGCCTGTGCTCCAGCTGAGCTGCGCTGCTTGCTAGTCTGCAAGGTACCTTTTGTTGTCTGGTGCCACAACTTTGTTCAGGCTGATTCTTCCCCATGGAAGGCCCTCTGTGCTGTCTCCTTCACAGTCTTTCAAGGACCACCTCACACATCATCTCTTTCCTCAGAGCCATTCCTGATCCCCTTCTTTTCATCCTTTCCCTTTTTTGGCATTGGCTAGCCTTTGGCTTGTACCCCTGTCCCTCTTACAGTGTGTGACTTACTGCCGTGTAATGTTATTTGTGTATAGTCCCCTGTCTCCTGATAGAATACACATTTTTGAGGACAGGGGGTGTCTTATTAGTCACTGGCCACCACTGCCCTGTGTCTTGTGTGGTGCTTTGTATGCAGAAGTTACTCAGTAAATGCTTGAGGAATGGCTTTGGGTACAACTCATAAGCACCAGGGCTGTAGGTAGTAGATCTCTGCTATAGATAGGATAATCCTGAATAACCTTGACATTTGACATGGGAGAACTGCCTATGTAGTTTGAAATGCTGGAATAGGAGGGTTCAGAAAGGCCCAGCAGTTGAAAAATGGTGTGACCCCCTTCTACAGAAGGTAATAGCTGACCTCAAAGTTTATGCTTACAATAGTTGTCTGGGCTGAAAAGGGTGGGTTTTGCAAGGGAATGAAACAACGCGCCTCCTAAGCCACATTCGTGGTTTCTGTTTTTGTTTTTCAAACAGGGAGCCTGTGGCCAAGGGAGATGAAGGGGCAGCAGCCCCTGTAAGTGGAGGTGCTGCCCGACTTCGATTTTTCTCCATGAAGAGGACAGTATCCCAGCAGTCATTTGATGGCGTCTCGTTGGATAACAGTGGCCCTGAAGACCGGATTTCAGTGGACAGTGATGGCAGTGAGAGCTTCGTGATGCTCTTGGAGTCTGGTAAGTGGACTCAGAGCCAGGTAGAGTCGCAGAGCCTCAGGAGGGCTCTTCTGGTGCCTGTATTCAGACCGGCAGGACGCAGAAGGGGCTGAGCTCTGAGGAAGCAGACATTTTCTTAATCAAAACCAAAGAAGAGCGAAGTTTTCGTGGATTTGTGAGTCTGAATTTATCCTCACATCTTCTAGGTTATTGATAGGTATTTGACCCTTATCACAGAACAACACTCAAAGAAGAGAGCGCTAGTCTTACAGCCGTGGAGTGATTGATGGCAGTAGGTTAACTTTGCGGCTGTGTCAACGCTGTGTGTGTGTTTCCTATCTTTTGCTTAACTATGTGTTTCATTGTTGGAAAATAACTAGGAGCTTTTTGTCTATAGTACAATGAGTAACTTTCAGGAGTTAGATTAAACCCCACTAGGAGTTAGACTAGTTCTTTCAGCTTATTGAACTGAAAACTTTTGAAATCGGCCCTTGTGTGCATGCTAAGTCGCTTTAGTTGTGCCCAGCTCTTTGCAACCCTATGGACTGTAGCCCACCAGGCTCTCTGTCCATGGGATTCTCTAGGCAAGAATACTGGAGTGGGTTGCCATGCCCTCCTCCAGGGGATCTTCCCTACTCAAGGATTGAACTCGCGTCTCTTGTGGCTCCTGCATTGCAGATGGATTCTTTACCGCTGAGCAACCAGGGAAGCGTAAAATCGTCACTTAAGAGCATTTAAATGAAAATAAAAAGAGAATATACTGTTTCTTAAACTGGGTGGCATATCCATATTTGTTTTATTATTAATTTCTTGTGGAAAAATCCAAATATTTAAAAATAGAATCAAATAATGAACCTCATATACCCATTACCTAGCTTGGGATATTAAGAACTCATGGCAATTCTTTTTTTTTTTAATTAATTTTATTTTTATTTGGAAAGGTTTCCATTTCCAAATATGATCACAACTGCCATATGACAGATTTTCGACAAAATCTTTATTATTACTGTCCCAGTTCATTTCAGTTCGGTCGCTCAGTCATGTCTGACTCTTTGCAACCCCATGGACTGCAGCACACCAGGCCTCCCTGTCCATCACCAATTCCCAGAGTTTACTCAAACCCATGTCCATTGAGTCAGTGATGCCATCCAACCAGCTCATCCTTTGTCGTCCCCTTCTCCTCCTGCCTTCAGTCTTTCCCAGTATCAGGGTCTTTTCCAGTGAGTCAGTTCTTTGCATTGGGTGGCCACAGTATTGGAGTTTCAGCTTCAGCATCAGTCCTTCCAGTGAATATTCAGGACTGATCTCCTTTAGGATGGACTGGTTGGATCTCCTTGCAGTCCAAGGGACTCTCAAGAGTCTTCTCCAACACCACAGTTGAAAAGCATCAATTCTTCGGCATTCAGCTTTCTTTATAGTCCAACTCTCACATCTATACATGACTACTGGAAAAACCATGGCTTTGACTAGACGGACCTTTGTTGGCAGAGTAATGTCTCTGCTTTTTAATATGCTGTCCAGGTTGGTCATAACTTTTATTCCAAGGAGTAAGCGTCTTTTAATTTCATGTCTGCAATCACCATCTGCAGTGATTTTGGAGCCCAAAAAAGTAAAGTCTCTCACAGTTTCCACTGTTTCCCCATCTATTTGCCATAAAGCGATGGGACCAGATGTCATGGCAATTCTTATTTCATTTATTCTTCTGCCCTCTTCCCTTCTTCCCATATTACTTTGAAGCAAATCCCAACCATATCATTTTATCCATAAATATATAAATATGTTCATTACACATCTCTAGAAAATACAGATTTTTAACCAAATTAAAAGTTTTTAAAATTATGGTAAAATGTACATAACATAAAATTTACCATCGTAACTATTTTTAACTATAATTTAGTAGCATCAAGTACCTTCAGATCATTGTACAACCATCACCCACTATCTATCTCTAGAACCTTTTCATCTTGCAAAACTGAAAGTCTATACCCATTAAACAATAACTGCTCATTCCCTCTTCCACCAGCCCCACCATTCTACTTTCTGTCTCCATGAATTTGACCACTTTAGGTACCTCATGTAAACGGAATTGTACATGACTGGCTTATTTCATTTAACATGATGTCTCTGTGGTTCATTTATGTTACATGTAGCATGTGTCAGAATTTCCTTCCTTTTTAAAACTAGTATTTATTTTCCATTTGTACCACATTTTGTTTAACCGTTTTTCGGTCCATAGACACTTGGGTTGCTTCCATTTACAGGCTGATTTTTTCAACATGAACAAATACTATTGTCACACTTTAAAAAATTAACAATAATTCCCTAAATTCATTAAATATCCAGTTAGTCTTGAAATTTCCAGTTTTCTCATGAATGTCATAAATTTTTTGTTTTTACAATTGTCACTAGAGATTGGATTTGAGTACAATTTTTTGACTCTCCAACTCTTGTTATCTTTCTTTTGCAGAGTCTGGTCCAGAATCTCTTCCACCGGGATCTCTTCCCAATGCTGTGGACAGTGCTGGTGTTCCAGAGAACCCTGTTGTGGATAGTTATGGCCAGGGGTCACCAGAGGCCAACAGTTTGGTCTCACCCAGTGGGGAAGACCTCAGTCTTCACCTGGTCAGCTTTTCTACTTTCTTCTCTGCAGAGGGTGGGCTCTCAGCTGGCAGCTTGGGACTCAGCTAAGCGAGTCTCCCGTTACAGGTCTCAGTTCTGGTCCTGAAGGTGCATGAGGTGTCTCTGGGGATTGAGGTACGTGGTGAGGACCTGACTGTGGCCCTGCAAGCAGAGAAGCTGACCCTCCAGCAGCCGGGCACCGTGGGACTCTGGCAGTTCCTGCACGGACAGTGCCCAGGTAAGGATGGTGGGATTCCAGGAGAGCTGGTGGGATTTGAGCTGGGGTAGGGAGGAGGACAGTCAGAGCTTAAGCTGCTCCTGTCCTGTGCTCCAGGGGCAGCCAGCCGAGTGCCAAGTCCTTGGCGCTTCTCTCCAGCAGCCGTTAGGGGAGGAAGAAGTCTAACGAAGCCTCCTCCTCACAAGGAGCCGCCCAGAGCTCTCGCTGAGGCTTTGTGCCCGGCAGGCTGGTCTCCATCCTCACCTCCCCGGTGCCCCTTACCCTCATTTGTGAACACAGTGTCCACTTGTTTGTTTGTGGGGCTGCTAACATCAAGCTGTATCTGATCAGGGAGCTTCTGATTCAGTCCTTTGATGTAAATTATCATTTATACTTTAAAAGATGGCAGGAAAAATCTGGACTTAAACTACATGCTTCGTTTTTTAAAAATTTTATTTTTAAATGTTGAGTAGATATGCTTGTAAAGTAGAATGCTGATAAAATATATACATAAGGTATAAAATAATCACAAAACAATGAATGCATGTACCTACTACCTAGTTTAATAAATAGAACAGTACCATTAAGTTTGAGCCCCGGGAGCCCCTCTCCAGAACCTTCCTCTTGCCTCTCACCTATCATAGGGGATCACTATCCTGAATTTGTATTTTTCATTTTCTTGCTTTACAATTCTTCCACATGTTTTTTTTTTTTTTTTTAATCAGTGTATTACTTAGCTGTGTAGGCTTTTGAATTTTTCTAAGTGGAATTATTGTTTATATTCTTTTGTGATTTTCTCCTTTCAAGTACTATGATTTCAAATTCTTCTAGGTGGTTGAGTTAGCTGTAATTCATTCATTTTCACTACTTTATAATATTCTATTGGAGAAATGTATGACTTTTTAAACAACTGCTTTAATGAGATATAATATGCATACTATGAAATTCACTCTTTGTAAGTGTGTACTTTGATAAATATTAGCAAGCTTCCAGAGTTCTGCAACCATCACCATCACCCCCAAAATCTCTCTTGTACTCATTACTCTGTTTACTTCTTCATTCTGTTCTGAACAGACATGTGGTTTGTTTACACTTTTTTTGCTGTTTCAGATAGGGTTGTTTTGACATGCCCATCCTTGTGTATGTCTCCTGTTATGTATGTTGGAGAGTTTCTCCAGGTTTATATTCCTGGGGAAATAGTTGCTAGGTCATTAGGGTAGGTATAGCTTTCATTTTGCTGGATAATGCCCATTTTTTCCCCAGAACGGTTGTACCAATTTACAGGTATATAGGTATGTAAGTTGCTTCATAGCCTTGGCTGCACCTGAGGTTATTCTTCATGCAGTTTCGAGTAAATTAACATAGATCCTGCTTGGCTTCCTGAGAGAAAGATGAGAAGATCAAGACTTGGAGAAAGGAAGAGATGATCAAATTTAGCAGAGTTGAGGGTCCACTGTTGGTTTATTCATTTTTGGCTGTGCTGTATGGCTTGTAAGATCTCAATTCCTCAACCAGGGGATGAACCTGGGTCCTAGCAGTGAAAGAGTTGAGATCTAACTACTAGACCATCAGGGAACTCCCGAGGGTCCTCTGTTTTAGCTTCACCTTGGCCATTAGCCCACTGCCTCTGATTCTAAGCAAGACTGGCTTTTTAATTGGTCCTTAATGTCCCTCCTACCATGAGAGGCATTAAAGCAAACTAGCGAAGCCCATGGTCTTTGCAGTCAGGCAGCTTGCATGCAGCTCCTACCTTGCTACTTGCAAACTGTGTTACTTTGTTGGTTTTAAAAAAAGTGTTTATTTATTTTTGGCTACACTGAGTCTTTGTTGCTGTGTGTGGGCTTTCTCTAGTTGCAGTGAGTGGGGAGTACTCTCGAGTTGCAGCATGTGGGCCACTTCTGTTGTTGCAGAGCACAGGCTCTAGAACATGGGCTCCAGTAGTTGTGGTGCAAGGGCGTTGCTGCCCTGTGGCGTGTGGGATCTTCCCAGAACAGGGATCGAACCCTGTCCCCTTCCTTGGCAGGCAGACTCTGAACCACTGGACCACCAGGGAAGTCTACAACCTTTGCTACTTTGGCAGGTTACTCTCTGTGCCTTAGTTCTTTCATCTGTAAAATGGGAAGATAATAACTTCTGGTACAGGGCTGTTATGAATATTCAGTTCAGTTCAGTCACTCAGTCGTGTCCGACTCTTTGCAACCCATGGACTGCAGCACGCCAGGCCTCCCTATCCATCACCAATTATCGGAGTTTACTCAAACTCATGTCCATTGAGTCAGTGATACCATCCAACCATCGCTTCCTCTGTCGTCCCCTTCTCCTCTTGCCTTCAATCTTTCCCAGAATCAGGGTCTTTTCAAATGAGTCCACTCTTTGCATCAGGTGGCCAAAGAATTGGAGTTTCAGCTTTAGCATCATTCCTTCCAAAGAAATCCCAGGACTGATCTCCTTCAGAATGGACTGGTTGGATCTCCTTGTAGTCCAAGGGACTCTCAAGAGTCTTCTTCAGCCTTTTCCGGTAAGCGGCCTGAGGTGACCCCTAAAAATGGTGCGCTATTCACTTGACCCAGAAAACCCCACAAAATCATGCAAATCAAGAGGTTCAAATCTTCGTGTTCACTTTAAGAACACTCGTGAAACTGCCCAGGCCATAAAGGGTATGCATATCTGAAAAGCCACCAAGTATCTGAAGGATGTCACTTTAAAGAAACAATGTGTACCATTCCGTCCTTACAACGGTGGAGTTGGTAGGTGTGCACAGGCCAAACAGTGGGGCTGGATGCAGGGTCGGTGGCCCAAAAGAGTGCTGAATTTTTACTACACATGCTCAAAAATGCAGAGAGTAATGCTGAACTTAAGGGCTTAGATGTAGATTCTCTGGTCATTGAGCACATCCAAGTGAACAAAGCCCCCAAGATGCGGCGCAGGACTTAGAGAGCTCACGGTCGGATCAACCCCTACATGAGCTCTCCCTGCCACATTGAGATGATCCTTACTGAAAAAGAACAGATTGTTCCTAAACCAGAAGAGGAGGTTGCACAGAAGAAAAAGATATCCCAGAAGAAACTGAAGAAACAAAAACTTATGGCCCGGGAATAAATGCCGCAAAAAATAAATGCAAATAAAAGTAAAAAAAAAAAAAAAGAGTCTTCTTCAACACCACAGTTCAAAAGCATCAATTCTTCGACGCTCAGCTTTCTTTATAATCCAACTCTCACATCTATACATGACTACTGGAAAAACCATAGCCTTGACTAGACGGACCTTTGTCGGCAAAGTAATGTTTCTGCTTTTTAATATGCTGTCTAGGTTGGTAATAACTTTTCTTCCAAGGAGTAAGTGTCTTTTAATTTTATGGCGGTAGTCACCATCTGCGGTGATTTTGAAGGCCCCCAAAATAAAGTCAGCCACTGTTTCCACTGTTTCCCCATCTATTTGTCATGAAGTGATGGGACTGGATGCCATGATCTTAGTTTTCTGAATGTTGAGCTTTAAGCCAACTTTTTCACTCTCCTCTTTCACTTTCATCAAGAGGCTCTTTAGTTCTTCTTCACTTTCTGCCATAAGGGTGGTGTCATCTGCATATCTGAGGTTATTGATATTTCTCCCAGCAATCTTGATTCCAGCTTGTGCTTCCTCCAGCCCAGTGTTTCTCATGATGTACTCTGCATATAAGTTAAATAAGCAGGGTGACAATATACAGCCTTGACATACTCCTTTCACTATTTGGAACCAGTCTGTTGTTCCATGTCCAGTTCTAACTGTTGCTTCCTGACTTGCATATAGGTTTCTCAAGAGGCAGGTTCGGTGGTCTGGTATTCCCATCTCTTTCAAAATTTTCCACAGTTTATTGTGATCCACACAGTCAAAGGCTTTGGCGTAGTCAATAGAGCAGAAATAGATGTTTTTCTGGGACTCCTTTGCTTTTTCAGTGATCCAGTGGATGTTGGCAATTTGATCTCTGGTTTTCTAAAACCAGCTTGAACATCAGGAAGTTCATGGTTCACGTATTACTGAAGCCTGGCTTGGAGAATTTTGAGCATTACTTTACTAGCATGTGAGATGAGTGCAATTGTGTGGTAGTTTGAGCCTTCTTTGGCATTGCCTTTCTTTGGGATTGGAATGAAAACTGACCTTTTCCAGTCCTGTGGCCACTGCTGAGTTTTCCAAATTTGCTGGCATATCAAGTGCAGCACTTTCACAGCATCATCTTTCAGGATTTGAAATAGCTCAACTGGAATTCCATCACCTCCACTAGCTTTGTTCATAGTGATGGTTCCTAAGGCCCACCTGACTTCACATTCCAGGATGCCTGGCTTTAGGTCAGTGATCACACCATCATGAAAAAAGATGTCCTTTTCATTATAGGGGACTGGAATGCAAAAGTAGGAAGTCAGGAAACACCTGGAGTAACAGGCAGATTTGGCCTTGGAGTACAGAATGAAGCAGGCCAAAGGCTAATAGAGTTTCGCCAAGAGAATGCACTGGTCATAGCAAACACCATCTTCCAACAACACAAGAGAAGACTCTACACATGGACATCACCAGATGGCCAACACCAAAATTGATTACGTTATTTGCAGCCGAAGATGGAGAAGCTCTATACAGTCAGCAAAAACAAGACCGGGAGCTGACTGTGGCTCAGATCATGACCTCCTTATTGCCAAATTCAGACTTAAATTGAAGAAAATAGGGAAAACCACTAGACCATTCAAGTATGACCTAAATCACATCCTGAACGATTATACAGTGGAAGTGAGAAATAGATTTAAGGGACTAGATCTGATAGACAGAGTGCCTGCAGAACTATGGACGGAGGTTAGTTACTTGTACAGGAGACAGAAATCAAGACCATCCCCAAGAAAAAGGAATGCAAAAAGGCAAAATGGCTGTCTGAGGCGGCCTTACAAATAGCTGTGAAAAGAAGAGAAGCAAAAAGCAAAGGTGAAAAGGAAAGATATATACCCCTTTGCAGAGTTCCAAAGAATAGCAAGGAGAGATAAGAAAGTCTTCCTCAGTGAACAGTGCAAAGAAATAGAGGAAAACAATAGAATGGGAAAGACTATCTCTAATTTTCTTCAAGAAAATTAGAGATACCAAGGGAACTTTTCATGCAAAGATGAGCTCAATAAAGGACAGAAATGGTATGGACCTAACAGTAGCAGAAGATACTAAGAAGAGGTGGCAAGAATACACAGAAGAACTGTACAAAAAAGATCTTCATGACTGAGATAATCACGATGGTTATGAATATTAACTATATATTAAAGTGCTTTGAGCAATCACTGGCTGGTAATTAATTAATGTATTTTCCTTCTGTCTTGCTTCACAAAGGCGCAAGCTTTCAGGACTCCTCCACTTCGAAGACTGGCCACATCAGGCCAGCTGTGGGCCTTCGCTTTGAGGTGGGGCCTGGTGCAGCTGTTCATTCCCCTCTGGCTACACAGAACGGCTTCCTGCATTTGTTGCTTCAGGGCTGTGACCTTGAGCTGCTCACTTCGGTGCTCAGTGGCCTGGGGCCCTTCTTGGAGGATGAGGAGATACCAGTGGTGGTTCCCATGCAGATTGAGCTCCTGAACTCCAGGGTCACTCTAAAGGTGAGAGGAACTTTGGGGTTTACCCTAGACTTGGTCAAGCAACAGATTCTTGACCCTTGAGCCTGTTAACAGTGACAGCTGTCAACTTCTTCTCATGTCCCTGTGAAATGTGGGGAGGACCAGGTGAGGAAAGGCATGTTAGTATTCACTACTGCAGTAGTACCTAAGTATGTAGTAGCAGCAAAAAGTTCTAGGTTCAAGTGAGGGGGTCCTTGTCTCTAGCCCTGCCCTTTGGCATGCAGCATGACTGTGCAAGCCCACGGTTAGCAGATCCTCAGGCTCACTGTCTAGAATGGGAGAGACTCATGCCTCTCGTGCCTCGCTAGAGTGTATGGATACACAGTACTTCCAGTTCCACAGTTGGAAGCACGGCTTGTTACCTAAGCTGCGCTGAGTTGGTTGGGGGCCTCATGTGGCTTCTCTCTTTCCTGCAGGATGATGTCCCCCCCATCTACCCCACCTCACCAGGCCCCATACCCATCACTCTGTCCGTGGAGCACACTGTGCTGAGTCGGAGTGACGACGGTGTGTTCCACATAGGCGGTGAGTAGGGCTTGTCAGCCTCCCGGCTTCTCTACCTTTCTGCTCCTGTAAGGAAATAGATGACAACTAGGAACAGTCTGCTTGTTGCTGGCAGTTTGTCATTCAGAGCCTTTACTTTTTTCCAGCTGCTGCTCAAGACAGACCATCAGCCAAAGCACCTAAGAGTGAGAAGAGGCAGCCGCCCAAAGAACAGGTGTTTTTGGTGCCCACCGGGGAGGCTTTTGGTCCACAGGTGAGGCCCTAACTGAACAGTACCTTTCCTGTAAACCCTTTGGGGTTGTAATCACAAAAGTGGGTAAAATCCAGAGGGCTGACAAGGTTGCTTGTGCTGGTACAGCTGGGCGGTCTGGGCTTTTGTCACCTAGCAGTAGCTTCTGGAAGTGCTGAACAGAGGCTGGAGGTCAGGAGCTAGAGATGAATGCCTGCTGATGACAACTTCCACCTGCTGTTGTCCCTGCAGCTGATGAGCTCTGAAGAGGGGATTAGCCTCTGAGAAAAGACCTTGCTGGTTCTCTTGATCTTTGACCAAACTTGCGGATTGTGCTGCTTGAATTCTCCCTCCATGTTCCCTTACTGGATGTCTTTGCAAGGTGTGTTACCTTATTGATTGATCATGACTTCTTTGTTGTTCCTCAGGTGAATGAACTGCCTACCCTACGAAAGGAACTTATAGAAACTAAACAAGCATTGGCTCAAGCCAACCAGGATAAAGAAAGACTTCTTGAAGAGGTTAGGAAGTATAACCCCCTCTTTGAGCTCTGAGAGCAGTGGCTCAGCGGTCTTTGCCAAGGAGAGAGGAGGAGCTCACCAGCAGTCACGCCGCCTGTGGCAGACTCCGTCCAGTGCCGGCCAAGCCGGCGGAGGACGCGCAGCTCACTGCTGGTGGTGTCCTTTGTACTAGCGGTTCTGACTTGGATGGAAGACAGGGCAAAGCATGACCACGTTCCAGGAAGTTGGGGCCCACTTTGTGTGTGGCTCAGGCATCACGTCTCGCCTGTCCTTTTGGCCCTCAGCACACTAGGTGGAATCTTCTCGACACTGTAGGGTCATTTCACCACCTGGTTTCATGGCAGAGACCTTTGCTTGCTCCACAACCTGTGTGAACAGCGCAGAGTTCCCATCTCCTCGTTCGGTCACCCACAGAGTCACCAAAGGTTCTGTGTCTCAGAGCTTGCTTTCTGTATTGGACCTGGGAAGTGCTGCGGCGGTAGAATGGAACAGGAAGTAGCCAGCAAGGCGGGAGCCAGGGGAGGCACAGGAGTGAGTGAGACATAGATTCTGGCTTGTTTGGAAAGGAAGCTAAGCTCCTGTCATCTTGGCTGATGTTACAATCAGATTGTTCAGGGTTAAGCTTCCTCTCTGTGATGCCTGTCAGCGTTGTGATGCTGTGGTAGGACGTAAACAACAGTAGCGGCTCACTTGTATCATCTCTCCCTTCTGTAACACAGTGTGTTTGAAATTTAAATCAAGAAACGATTCACTCTGGGCTAGGTTGAGGTCAAGGCTTGGTGGGGATCGTAGGAGAGCTTGGTTCCTACTGAACCCACTACTGCCAGCCGTGTCCTGTCTGTCTTCCACAGCTGCCCCTCACAGGTTTTTTCCTGTCTCCCGGGGGTCCCTGGCACATCAGCTTTCCCAGCGCTGTGACTTCCTACCAGCAATCTCCTTAGTCCTTGGTGGTGTCGGAACTGAAATTGTGTTTTATACGGTAACATAAACATCTCAGCAGTTGCCTCTCACCTGCCTCTATCACTGTGGCTTTTTAAAATCATGTTATTTTGACTTAAGTTAAAAAAAACCTTCAGCATAGCTAGGTTTTGCCCTGACTGCTGAAAGAGCTATTTCCCCCCTCTTTCTTCCCTAATTCCTCCCCAACATTCTATCTTGATCCATACTGCTCTGTGCTATACTTCAAGCTCTGTTGATTGGACAGAACTGTTCATCAGCAAACTCACCTTGAATTGGCGAGATGGTAAAATAATGATTTAGTAGTGTCACTAAAGTCTTAATCACACATGACCTACTAGGGGAAAGATAAAATGGTTTCCTTTATGGGCAATCCTGCCTGTCTTGTATATTCTAGTTTTTTGACTATAAAAAGAAATATGCATTCAAGAAGGAACAAGATCTAATTTGCTCAGACTTTTAAAGACTTTTTGTTGTGATTTTCCACTAAGACAGTTTTAAAAACAGCAATTGCTATGAGTTTATGGGGATATCCTCTCATAGGATACAACTTAGGAAACAACTGACAGACTTAAGAATAAACGTCTTTCTGAGAGAATGTCAACAGTGGAAGTTCCCTATCGGTTGATGCTTGGTTTGACCTTATTTAAGAATTTTATAAATAACCTGAAAGTAGGATATTATAATGCAATCGAATGTCAGTACTTCCAGGCAGTGAAGATAAACCAGAAGCGATTAAAAAAAAATTTGCAGAAGATTCACAGACTGGGCTGTGAATACTCAGGAAAGTGTCAGGTGAGATTCTCTATAGGTTAGTGTGAAGCAGTGCCCCTAGGGGAGAATAAGCAACCACTGAGACAGTGAGCCCTGGAAAGAGCTCAGGAGAGAAACCTAAGCATTGCCATAAGGGAAGAGGGGTCAGAGTGCTGCTGTAGGGCGTGTGGAGCCAACACAGGAAACAGCATCTCATCCAAGACCATGGTAACGCCTTAAATGATCTGTGCACTTCTAGGGGCCTTACTTACAAAGTATGTGGTGAAAGGTGAAAAGGTCTAGAGAACAGCAAAAATCGTCAGGGGTGGAGGTACACATCTTTAAAATGTGAGCTCCAGTTCTGAAAAGGATGAAAGCTGAGGGTAGTGTTAGGTCAGATATTCAGTCAAGATCCAGGACATGTGCTTCGGGTCCCACAATACTAGGGCTGGCCCTTGTAGCCTTAGCACCTACAAGCACTTCTTGTAGCAAATCAGAAACTCCTAGGGCTCTCTGTTTAAGAAGTGGTGCTGTAAGAAACTATTGGTGCAGAAGGTTTATGAGAAATCCTTGCATGATGACTTTCCAAAAGGAATTATAGGAAACGGGTTATTTGGTGATATACAGTGGAGTTACCCACTGCATCCCTCCACAGACTCCCCTTTAAGTGCTTCTGTCAAAGGCAGAATGATGAACAAAAAGGATCACTGGTCCTCTCCAGCGTGGCATGTCTAATGTTCTTAGAGGGGACAGAGGAAGAGCCAGTAGCCAGAAGACAGAATTATCCAACCTTGGGTTCACCTGCATTGGTCTCAAATCACATTCTGGTTCTCTTCCCTTCCCCTGCTTTGCTGCCCTCCCTGTCCCTCCATGCGAAGAGTTGCCTGGTACACTTTCTCTTTAAGTGTCCGCTTGGTAGGAGGCAATAGAAACAAATCTGGCTAGCGCCGAGGCTCACCCCTTTAATGACCAGAGCTCACTCAGGTTTCTGGGCTCTGTGGCGCTCTTGTCCATGTGACAAATGTAGCCCTAGAATTTGAATTTCCTTATGTGACAGCTTTGGCCATTGTCTTGAAGTTCCTCACTCAGGAAATACGGTAGAGGCTCAGCATCCCATGGAATTTTAGTAAAAGTCATCTTGTATAACTTCATACTCCTATTCACTGGGGGGAGAAAAACTTTCATAGTGAAGAAATGTGACCTTGTTGGTAGTCCTCAGAATAAATGAAAAGGATGGAAGGAAAAAAATAGTAGTATCAGCTCCTTCGGACTGCTGACGATTTCTGCCTTGGAGCTTTAAGACTGTGAACACGAAATAATAATACCTCAAGAAAATGTCTGGAGTGAAACACCCCTATCCAAAGACTTCCCCCACCACAGTCACCATGTCAGCTGTGAAGCGTTTACGCCTGGTATTACCTGTGACTGTAGATTTCCTGTTTACATGGAGGTACTGGAGATATGCTTTAGTGCAAATGGACTGGTTTAAATCTCTCTTAGCTAAGCTGCAGGGGTGCTTAGCAATCTCAAATCCTGTTTTTAACTCACTGGAATCATTAAGCTAGTTTATTAGACCTAAGACAGAAGGAATGGGTTCTAGTCTAACCATGGCTGCTTTTTGCTGTGTATTTAATCTGACCCTCATTTTGCCATGGGCCTCAACCTTTATGTACACTTTTTCATGGTTCTGAAAGGAATGGTTCCTGTGTTTGGAATATACAAGGCTTAAGGCAGCCCTCACATACCGCATAACTGAAATTCTTCCATTTCATCCACTTACGTCAGTTTTCCCATAGGCTAGTTTAGGGGGTGGTGGAAAGAAGGTGTAGTTTGAACATACCGATACAGGAACTTGGCATTCCAAACCTTTAAACTAAGGTTGGTTTGTTTTTTCCCTCCCTTATATATTTACCTTAACTTCAAAAACAGTTAATAGTAATATCACAAAATGATGGAAACAGCATTGCTGCACAAGCTAGTGGGATGACATCTGGCTATTTGAGAACTGCAAGAGCTGTCATTGCTCTGTGATTGACCGTAGTCATTATTGTGCTTCAAGAGATTCTGCTGTGATTGAGGGCCTCTCCTTTCAGGGACTATAACCTTCCCTGGAATCTTCCCCTACCTCCTGCTGGAGGAGGAATATTCCCATTCACCTCTGGGTAGGTACATATAGTTGCTGTTGTTGAATGGGGATTATTTTTTCCATCTCTTACAACAGATACAAGGGGGAATACTCTTAGATAACCTTAAACTGTGAGGCTTTGCTAAGTGGCTACACTTGGGATGTGAACTTTCTTCCTTATTATCTGTAAATTTCAGCCTTATCCAGTATCTCATATTGCAATAGGTATAGCTCCTATGACCACTTAAAAAGCTTCCTCTGGAGCTGAGATATGTATTTTTGTTTATTTGGTTTTCCCTGCAGTTTTTGGTCAAGATTTAGCCTGAGTCTTACAGCGTTTCTTTGTGGAATGCACCACTGAAGTGTCTTCTCCACTAGCTAAGTACATGTTTAAAGCCACAAGTTTTAATGCTAGACACTAAAATCCAGATTTGCCCAACTTTGTGTCTAAGCTGTTTCCCCTACTCAGGGTGCTAACCAGAATTGGAATCTTTACTGACATGCTCAGGAAAGCTTCAAAAGCAAAAAGCTTCAGAACCCCTCTCCTTATGGTACTGAATGATAGAGAAGAAAGAACTCTTGGAGATTGCCCATTGCCAATTATATTACAGTAGCCTTATTACTGCTAATCACTGTCAATAAAAAGTCACTCCATTCCCCTCTTCTTGAGGAAAACAATGAGAATGTATCCAATGAACTGGAATATTGGTCAGTATTGAGAAATTTTAATGTTGCAATATCTAATCAAACCTTGAGTGTACTGGTTCTGTGAACCACCTGAAAAAAGCAAATTAAACTTATCAAACAGTATTGGTTCTGGTATATCTGTTTATAGGAATTGAAACACATAGGCATTTACATTGTTTTTAAGTGCTTTAAGTATTCTTTTATGAGATACAATCTTAATGGTTCTAGTAGGGATGGGGAGGGCTCCAACTTTCACAAAAAATCCCAGACAAGTTTTATTTGGACACCAGCAAACTTCTCCCCATCCCAACCAGCTAGACAGAAAAAATACACACACGGCAAGTTGGAAAACAGCTTTATTAATCATTCACCAGAATCCATAGAAGAATCTCAAACGTTTACAGGGACAAATTGTTCCACTGCTTCTGCTGTCACCGTGTCCTTCATGGTGGAGTATCACACGTCAGGTTTCTGATTGTTTCATTTACTTAAAACCAGATGTAAAGAAACAACCTAAGTCACAGCAACTTCAGGCTTCAATGTGAAACCATCAAACCGTCTTGAACAGGTTTTCTTTCTGAAAGCAGCATTCCTGTCCAGAAGATGCTTAAGGCACACCAACCTTTCTTCTTCCAATTAGCCAGTAATAGTTAAATGCCTCAGATGCCCTCAGAGGTCCTGATATTTAGTCAATATTTAGTCAAGGCAAGTATGAAACAGGGTGCATGCCTTCTTTTAGGTGTAATGAATTATCAGTTTTGAGAAAGACATTAAAATCATCATGGAATCCTTGGAGGACTGAGATACCAAAGCACCAGTGCAGAGAATCTCATGCAATAGGAAGTCCGGAAGCAGGGCTTCGTTCTTCTAGACTTTGGTCTAGAAGAAGATGATTTTTTTGTGCTTTGAGTTGGGAATTTGCCCCTTCGACTTTAACCTCCGAACAGCCTCCCTCATGTGTTTGGGTTGCAGCGGTGGCATTTCTCCCCACTTCTCACACACATCCAGTGCTAAGCAGAGGACAAGGAGAAGAGTTTCATTATCACACAAGAGCTTATCACAATCCTTTCGAGTCCTGTAATTCTCATTAATTCCTCTTAAAGGTGCTAAAGAAATAAACCAAGATATTTTCCCTTCTTCAGAGAATGCTATAAAATGTATCATTTAGCTTTAGCATGATATCCCACATCAGGCTTTATCACAGGCAACAGTCTAAAACACAGCTTCTCCTTGAAAGAATAAATATTTCACCATCTAGAAATTAGCAGAGAGTAGCAGCCAGGTTCTTTACTTGATGGACAGAGAGCAGCTCCCGGGGGATCATAACATCAGGGACAACTACTCACCATACCACACTGGTCAGCCCCAGTGATGACTTTCTTTGTATCTCTACTTTGGGGAGCAGAAATGAACAAAGTCCATTGGAGAAAAATACCGTCTACTTCTGTCACCCTGGGCTGAGGACAAGAATCAGGAAGGGAGACTTCCAAGGTGTTCCCAGACCTCCTAGTATTGAAACTTTCAAGGAATAATGTATTCAATACATGCTCTCCTGAATATAAGGCTCTTGCCTTGGTCAACTTCTAGTGTAAATGGAAACTACCACTGGGACCTCATAAGTCCCTCAGTATATATATCCTTGGAAATAAGACGACCACAGGCTCAATCCAGTATTTAGACCAATACCACTTACCTTCTTCTACCACCTCCCCGACGAAAACTTTGGAAATACCAGACATAGCAATAACAACATTCTGAGAGACAGAGGTGCCTGTGATGGACTGGATCAGCTTGAAAGAAGGACAAAAGACTGTGATTAAGGTAGTCAAGGACTGGCTTTGGAACATAACACCCACAAGAGCTCTGAACTAAGAGTTCACTAAAGGCTTGATGCTGAAATTGACACCAGTAATACAAGGTTTCAGGTGTATAATGGCCTATTTGTTGAGAATATAAAACTACAACTTGTCAGACTATTGAGGGGCATGTATTTTTATTTTCCTGCCTAAATGTTCCACCAACTTGCCTAACACTTCACTGCAAAATGTCAATGGATACAGCCCTTCAGCCCTGTTCAGTTTTCATGGCTCATGGAAATGAGTGTGATAGTCCATCCTTACCCTTTTAATGGCTGCCTTAGGGAAAGCTGACCGGCGGTACATTTCATAACGGTTCAGCTGCTCCTCCGAAAAAGAAGAAACCAGGATTCTAGACAAAGATTCAGGTAATTAAGTTCACTTATAACAACAAATACTTAAGATATACATATTATTATGTCAATAAAACCAAGTCTCAGACATTAAAAAAATTAATTTTTCAAGGGACCAATAGTATTAGGCTTAGTATTTATGAGGAATGAAGAGAAAGTATTTCTATTACTCGACAACAGGTGAAACATAAGTTCCTTTCTTACTTCACTAAGAACAAAAACAATGTTGGGTTACTGAATCACAGTAGATAGATTATGTTTTCAGCAGTAGGCTCTCTCTTCCCATAATGCTACCTCACTACATTTCACATGATAAACATTTTTCAAAAAACAGATAAATAAGTATTAAAAAGCATGGTGTTAGTGAGGGTGGGAAGACACAAATTCATACATGCTGGTAGAGTGTGGGTGGAACACCTTTTTGGGGATTCTGAAAATACAAATGAAAATCCTTTGAGAATGTTCATATTGTTTAAACTACCAATTACACTTCCAGGGGTTTATTTTAGGAAGTATATGGACAAGTATGCAAAGACATGCTCAAAGATGTTGATCATAATGTCAAAAGAAAAACAAAACAACTGCAGAGGTAGATTACATTATATTATAGTTCATCCACATAATAGAATACAATGCGGCTGTTAAAAATGACAATTTACGGGCATATTTACTGACATGAAAATATGTATATATATCAAACATTAAACTATATCTGAAAAGGTATATACACAAATATATACCCTGGGTAAACTCTGGGTGGTGGGGTTATAAGTAATTGTTTTTTCTATTTTTCTGTATTTTCTGAATTATTTGCAACAAATTCATACTATTTTTACAATCAGAAAACATAATGAAAACAGGTAATAAACAGTATTTAACATCTTTGAAATTAATTTTATTTACAGATAAATATATGTAAAGAAAATATCTTGGTGAATATGTCAAAATGTTAACTGTGATACTTTCAAATCCTAAAAGATGATGCTGTGAAAGTGCTGCACTCAATATGCCAGCAAATTTGGAAAACTCAGCAGTGGCCACAGGACTGGAAAAGGTCAGTTTTCATTTGAATCCCAAAGAAAGGCAATCCCAAAGAATGCTCAAACTACTGCACATTTGCACTCATCTCACATGCTAGTAAAGTAATGCTCAAAATTCTCCAAGCCAGGCTTCAACAGTACTGTGAACTTCCAGATGTTCAAGCTAGTTTTAGAAAAGGCAGAAAAACCAGAGATGAAATTGCCAACATCCACTGGATTATTGAAAAAGCAAGCGAGTTCCAGGAAAACATCTATTTCTGCTTTATTCACTATGCCAAAGCCTTTGACAGTGTGTATCACCACAAACTGCAAAATTCTTAATGAGATGGGAATACCAGACCACCTGACCTGCCTGTTGAGATATCTCTATGCAGGTCAGGAAGCAACAGTTAGAATTTGACATGGAACAACAGACTGGTTCCAAATAGGGAAAGGAGTACGTCAAGGCTGTTTATTGTCACCCTGCTTATTTAACTTATATGCAGAGTACATCATGAGAAATGCTGGGCTGGATGAAGCACAAGCTGAAATCAAGATTGACGGGAGAAACATCAATAACCTCAGATATGCAGATGACACCACCCTTATGGCAAAAAGCAAAGAAGAACTAAAGAGCCTCTTGATGAAAGTGGAAGAGAGTGAAAAAGTTGGCTTAAAGCTCAACATTCAGAAAACGAACATCATGGCATCTGGTCCCATCACTTCATGGCAAATAGATGGGGAAACAGTGGAAATAGTGACAGACTTATTTTTTGGGGCTCCAAAATCACTGCAGATGGTGATTGCAGACATGAAATTAAAAGACGCTTACTCCTTAGAAGAAAAGTTATGACCAACCTAGACAGCATATTAAAAAGCAGAGACATTACTTTGCCAACAAAAGGCTGTCTAATCAAGGCTACGGTTTTTCCAGTAGTCATGTATGGATGTGAGAGTTGGACTATAGGGAAAGCTGAGTGCCGAAGAACTGATGCTTTTGAACTATGGTGTTGGAGAAGACTCTTGAGAGTCCCTTGGACTGCAAGGAGATCCAACCAGTCCATCCTAAAGGAGATCAGTCCTGAATATTCACTGGAAGGACTGATGCTGAAGCTGAAACTCCAATACTTTGGCCACCTGATGTGAAGAACTGTCTCATTTGAAAAGACCCTGATTCTGGGAAAGATTGAAGGCGGGAGGAGAAGGGGATGACAGAGGCTGAGATGGTTGGATGGCATCACTGACTCAACGGACATGAGTTTGAATAAACTCCAGGAGTTGGTGATGGACAGGGAGGCCTGGCATGCTGCAGTCCTTGGGGTCGCAAAGAATCGGACATGACCGAGCAACTGAACTGAACTGAAAGTGATATTTTTCTTTTAACTTAACCATAACATGATATTGATATATTAATTATCTTAGTTTGAGTTTAAAAAAGTAAATTTTAAGGCCAAGAAAAATGTATTAACTATGTGGTCAATTTAGAGCCTTGAAAAGGGAGCGATCAGAAAACTGACTTACTGCATCTTTTGAATCTCATCTTCATCCACTTTCTGCTTCTTCTCTTTCTTCTCTTTGGTATCTATTTTCAGTTTTTTGGCTGCAGGAGTAAGTAATGAGTCTTCCCTTTCAACTGCTGTTAAATCTGCAATATCCTGACTCTTGAGCTAAGAAGACAGAAGAAACCCTTTATATATACGGCCTACTTTACAGACTTGAGTAAGGCAAAAAGACATTGTTCTCATACAACACAACGAATTCTCTTATTTCTGTAGTTTTTTGGTTCCAGGCATTGGCTGTACATCAAAGGTAAGATATCCTATCTCTACTAAAGGAGTTTACAGCCCAGGAAAGAAAAGCTGCTACATTATCCAGTTTTCCAGGTTACCTATGATCCTAGTTTCAGTATCTGTTTACATAGGCACGGTAATGCCAAGGATCATGAAAGCCACACTCCCCTTGAGCCCACTCTTCTGACCTCATTCTTTATTTGGCTGCCTTGGGTCGTAGTTGCGGCTTGTGGAATCTTTCACGTGCTGCGGACTCCCTAGTTGTGGCGCAAGGGCTCCAGGGCACGCAGGCTTCAGGAGTTGTGGCACTGTGGGCTTGGTTGCTCCCACACATGTGGGATCTTAATTCCCCAACCAGGGATGGAACCCACATCCCCTGGGTTAGCAAGGCAGATTTTCAACCACTGGACCACCAGAGAAGTCAGTGACTTCAATCTTTAGAGGGGATATAAGAAAACCTCTCCATACAGCCAGCTCTTCTTCGTCTAAACCTATGGATTTCTTTACCAATGATGAGTCCATGTGGAAAGAATATTTTAAAAAGGGTACCTTCTTATCAAAGCAGTGTTTCTTTGAATTTGGAACTTTTAAGTGAGCTTCTCACACATGTAGTGCTCTTTTCTTCTTTCCAATTCTACTGTATCAAGCAAATATTTATTTCCCATTACTAGACTGAGAACTTTTTTTTTTGGCCTTGCTGTGTGGCTTGTGGGATCTTAGTTCCCTGACCTGGGATTGAACCTGGGCCCCTTGCAGTGAGTGTAGAGTCTTAACCATTGGAATTCCCTAGACTGAAAATTTTTTGAAGGTTTGTCTCTTATTATTTATCCCTCTTTGCATAAACATTTAACATTGTTTTATTCACAATATGTTTAATAAAGACAGCAAAAAACCCTCAAAATCCAAACTTCATCCCCTCCAACTTAACATAGAATCTAAGGCTATGACAAACCTCATTAATGAGATTTAACTTCTGTTTTCCTTAAAGAGGAACTCACAGTTAAATTCATATGGGAATATGAGAAGTAGGTGAGAGTGAAGGCAGTAAATCTTTTAACAACTTTTTCAACTTCTTCTCTGGTTACTGATATATATGAATTTTCTAACCTTTTTGTGCTTCAATTTTGATGATTTACATTATCCTTAAAAATGAGCCATTTATCTTGAATTTTCAAAATTAGTCTAAACTTGAACATTAGATTTTCTTAAAGCTTAAAGATCTCCAAATCAGTGCCTATAAACACTGCAAATAAGCAGGTCTTAATTTTATTGTTTCTTACAGTTTTTAAAGCACTAACTCATTAATGTCTATTTTTAATCCCTATTAACTCCTTGCTTTTACATTCTTCTAGTTTATCTTGTTCTTTTTCTGGTTTCTTGAGGTGGGTGCTTATTTTCAGTATCTCTGTAAAAATATGTAAGACAATGACTTTTTCTTTAAATAAAAATTTGGTCAAATCCAATGGGATTTAATGTTAATTTCTTTAATCCAAAGCTATTTAGAAATTGGTTTAAAATGTCCAGGTGTTAGTTTTTTTGAGGGAGTGGGAGAAACTCTGTGTTGTTAATTTCAGGTTCTATTGCACTGTACTGACAGAATATGATGTTATGATTTTTACTTTTAAGAATTTATGTTTTTCTTTGTGGTCTGGTATATGATCCATTTAAAAAAGTGTTTCAGAAGCATCAAAAGTTTTTTATCTTCTAGGTGCACAGCTCTTTACTGAACTAAGTTAATTATTACTCAAATCCTTTCTGTCCTTGAGATCTGTTTTTTAAGTTCCTTCATAAAGTAGTTTTGTCACATTTTTCTTAAAGTTCTTAATTTTATATATTTTGATGCAACTTTATGTTCTGAAAGGCAGTTTCCATTTAATCCAATGTCTTCTCCCATGAGTTCACACTTAAATTCAAACAGGAATTACAGTTCCAAGACCTCAAGACTCTATTTTTAGAAATGGAACCTACCTAAGGCTCTAAGATTCTGGTCTTCTGACCGATACTCAGAGAAGCAACACTGCTGAACACTTGGGATAGCAGTTTGGTGCTATAGAAACTCTTGGACATTAGCACCCAGGTCGCTGATAGCAGTTAAATGTCCCAAGAGGAGGAGAACATGACTAAATTACTACCTCAAAGTCTCCCTTTAACGACTCAGCCTATAATGACGAAGTTATGCTTAAGCAATATCTCAGAAATCATACTGAGGTGAAAGGGGTACCAGGAATCCTGGGTTCTAGCTTTTGCCCTCCGTTTCAATGTCGATTGGCATCTACCCCAATTTCCTCACCAGGAAAACCAAGAAGCTATTTGAAATTCCCTTGGCAGTGGCTTTTTAAAGTCTTCATTGAATTTGTTACATTATTGCTTCTGTTTAATGTTTTGGTTTTTTGGCTGCGAGGCATATGGGATCTTCGCTCCCCAAACAGGGATGAAACCCGCACAGGCTGCATTGGAAGGTGAAGTCTTGACCACTGGACCGCTAGGGAAGTTTCCTCTTTGAAGCACCTTTAACGCCCAAGGGCAGTGATGAAAAATACTGACCTAATGGTTGAGTTACTGGAACTCAGACAGCTCCAAGGTTTCCTCCCCTTTCTTACCCCAACTCTGCGACTGCAGATCTAAAGGGTTATGGTGAGCTCGACTGTCTTAGCTTGGGAGGGACCAAACAGGAGGCCTGTCGGGCGAGAAGTGACACAAGCTACGCCGGCCTCATCGACACATCTCTCCCTACCTCGCCTTCTTCAGCGGCGGCCCCTTTCAATTCTCCGTCTCCGTCACCGTCTGTTTCCTCCGGGATTCCGTCCGTATCTGTAACCCTGGGGCCCCCAGGAGCCGCCGTCGTCTCGTCTGATTCCCCGGTCTCTCCACCTTTTTCCTTGGGCGATTCGCAGGCATTAGCCATCGCGGCTAGAACCCGGGAGAGGAGAACGCGCCGCTGTCAGACTCCCGAGCTCAGGACGCCGCGCAGCCCCGCGGCCCCGCAGCTTACTTCCGGTCGTCGCGCTCCGATGACATCACCAAAACCGCTGCTCCAAGGGGTCATTTAGAGACGCGCCCAGAGGGTTGCAGGGCTTCGGTTTACTCATTTGGTGGCGGTGCGGAGAGGGAAAGTTGAGGGTACGGAAATCAGTTTGTGGATTTTCCACCTTGAGAAGCCAGCATTTGTAAAGGAGGGCTTTGTTGTTTACTGAAGGGCTCCTTTTTCCTTTCCGTCCTTCTCAAAGCACAACCTGTTAACGCCTTCCTAATCTGCTTTCCTCAGAGGAAAGTTTGCGGACAGGAGAAAACTCCATCCGTTGTTTGCCCTTGTGGAAAGCAGCTCCCGGGCAAACGCAGACAGGAACTCAACCTTTTACGCGTTCAGTTGGACCTCAGAGGCCTGTGTTAACATTGAATTGTCAGCATCTCTCTTTTGTTCCTCAAGCACCTAAAAAAATAGTCGTACCGCTTGAACTGAATTTATCCAAATTGATTAGTAACTCCACAACTACTGAGCGCCTTCTTCGAGCCAGAAATAGCCCTAGTACCAGAAGCAAAACGCAGTTTCTACCGAATTGCATATTTCCCAATTCACCAGTACTCAAGATCAGAGTCGGTTTTACAAATCTGACCTTTAATGTCAGTTTGGTTAATATCCGTCAAAAGTAAAAGGAAACGGGGCTCCCTGGCAGTTCAATTGTTAGAACTCTGCGTTTCCATTGCAAGGGGCGATGGTTCGATTGGGGAGCTAAGGTCCTCCATGGTGGGGCGAGAGGGAGGGCGGTAAAAAAAGGAAAAAAAAAAAAAAGAAAAGAAACTAAGAGGAAACAAATCCTAAAGGGAGGGAAGTCTTTCCTTTGAATGTTTCGCTTTAACGAGGCATTTCAAGGATTGGGAGCATAAAGTGGGGTTATTTCCGTTTTAAGAATCTCCTCTCTTTCCTCATGAGGTGCGGAGGAGGTCACATTATTCACATCTTTTATCACTAGGTTCCCAAACCCATGACATATTTATGGTGCAGAGGGAATGGGCTTGCAAATGTGGGTGCGCGTTACCACACTTCTCTCTTTGTTTCTATACTGCCTGGATGAATTACCGTATTTCCTGTCTTGCGAGTTCCCAAAACCTCTGGAGAAGGAGGGCACTTCAGGGGGGCGCGGACAGGTGGACCGCGCTCGTCACCTTCCACTTGTACAGCGGGTGACCCCACAACGCAGCCCTCTTGGCAGGGAAGGCTTATCAGGGCGCGGCCGGGTCCACTCGGCTCAGACCGCAGCCACCTGCGCCAGCCCGCGCGGCCCCGCCCAGCTAGGTGGGCATGGGGGCGGGGCGCGGGGGCGCGGTGACGCGTGACGCCGGATCCCGGAAGTGACGCGCCCCTGAGGGACAAGGCGTGGGGAGGGGGGGGTGGTGTCCCCGGCCGGCTCGGGGGTTGCGTTGCCCGGAGACAGAAAGTTTGGGAGCCAGAACGGGTTCGGCGGCGGCCCAGGGAACGGGGTCCAGGGGGCGGCGGCCCTGGGGATGGGGAAGGAGCAGGAGCTGCTGGAGGCGGCCCGCACCGGACACCTCCCGGCCGTGGAGAAGCTGCTGTCCGGGAAGCGGCTCTCCTCAGGCTTCGGGGGCAGCGGCGGCGGCGGCGGCTCTGGAGGCGGTAGCGGCGGCGGCGGCGGCTCTGGAGGTGGCGGCGGCGGTCTTGGCTCCTCGAGCCATGCCCTGTCCAGTCTGCTCAGGTAGGTAACGCTCCGGGTCCGGGTAGCTCTTGGAGACCCCCCTTCCCCCGCCCGTCGCCTGGGTCCCCGGAGAGATGGGGGCTCCGGAGACCCTGGCGGGCTGGGTTTGCTAGGTTTCCTGGGGCAAGGGCAGGCGGCCCGAGGGGCGAGGGGCGCCGGTGCGGGTCCGCGCGGCGTCGGGCTGTCCTCGTCTCCTGTCCTGACCGGGCTGCGAAGAATGGTGGGAGTGCCCAGGTGGCAGCCTCCGCCGCATGGCATAGCCCGGGCTTCACCGTCGGGTGCCAGCTGTTGTATCTCACAAGCCACTTTAGGGGGGAAAATATGTGTATTTTGAATCTCCCTCATCTCCTGCAGAAACTCCCACGCCTTGCAGAATCTCGCGGTTCCCCTGAAGAAATTTTCTCGATTCCATTCTTTGGGGAACTTGGAACCTTCCACCAGGCTCTGCAGGACATGGCTTTTATTGTTTATATTAAAATCGTCTCTAGGTTTATTACGTTCAAAGTGTTCTTCTTTGAGCCCCTCTTGTGCTTGAAGCTTAAATTCCAGTTTATTGTAGTGAACCTCACTGGATTAGTTTGTTAAGTGGCAGATGCAGGGTTCGTCAATCAGGGGCTTTATTCATCAAAAAATAAAGCGTTAGAAAGACTTGTCTAGGACACTGAGGAGTGCTTTAAACTTTTCCAAGGTCTGTTGTTAAAACAAACACTTGAATCTGGAGCTGTAAGGATTGAGAGGAAAAAGGTCGTGTTTTGTGTGGCTTGGAGGGGCGATTGGAGGTGCTTTGTCAGTGTGAGTAAAATGTGATGTTTCAGCAGCACTTTCATAGCCGGTTTTCTTTTCCTTCCTTGTTCTTTTGAGGTTTTTAAGAAGTGGAAGTTCACTTAGAAATGGCTTTGTTTGCTTTTGTTCCCCATTAGTTTATGTAACTTCAGTTTGAGTGAGCTTGGACCAAAGAAGCCTAAGGCTCTATTAAATTATTAGGTATTAAGCACTGAGTACAAAGCCAGGCCTATACAGGAAGATACTAAAAAGCAGTCTAAGAGAAGAATGCTCCCAGGGAGTTCTTTAGGGGAGGCAAAAATCAGTACCATTTGCGGCAATTTCTACAGCTCCCTAGGACAATGCTGTCACATAATTAGTACTCAAGATTTGTTGAATAAACACAAGTATTAATTAGGGAATGACACATTTCTACATAAACTGATGGTGGTACTCACTGTTAGTAGTTCAAAAAAATGAGAGGTTACGTTGGGATGGGATGAGGTGGAGATGAGGAGGGGGACGTCAGCTGACGTGAAGGATGTGAGGCTTTGGGTAGGAAGCACTATGAGAGCATTCCAGGTGGGCCAGCACTGTCAGGGGCACAGAGGTCTCCTTTGTGCTAGTGGGCCACTAGAAGAGCTTTCTGCCCAGAGCTTTAAGTGGTTGGGTATGATAAAAGGAAATAATGGACAGCTGTACTTCCATCTTTCAGAGTGATTTAGTCTTGCTTTATTTTTCTGATTCTTGTATCAGTGCCTGACACAGGTGTTCAGTAAATGTACTTTGAATGCATAATTTGGGTTTGGAATTTTACCTGGATTACTTAGATATTTCTGCACTTCTGATGTCTGTGAGATGAGAGAAAGGCCATACCGGTTTGGAGGTGCCTGTCTCTTATGCATTGAAGGCTACAGCATTTGTGTGCCAGAGATACCTTATTCCCCAGTATCCTGCTGAATATCCTGCTGAAGTGAGAAACTTTTACATATCTCCTGCCTTCAAGTACAGGTCGGGTTACTCTTAGTTCTCTCACTCAGGGACTGTTGACATTTTGCTGAGAATTTAGCGCCCTGTAGTTAAGCAAGACTAGAAAATCTTTGTTGATTTTTTTTTTTTTACTTTGGGCTTCATGCTAATATGTCCAGTTTCTATAGTAAAGGGTGGATGGCTTGTGTAAGAGAGCTTGCTCCTTCTGGCCTGCTCCTGTATCTGTTATCCAGGTGGTAGATAGCCTCAGAGCTGCCCTGGCATCTCGTCCCTGTGACTCCCACGGGCAGGGAGGACCTGCAGGCACTGGTTACACTAGGTGTGTCATTAATTAGATGGGACTCTGGTTCAGCCTAGTGAAGGATTTCTGAGAAAATGAAACCGTGCGTTTAGATAATCCCTAGGTCAGCATGTCCTCCCTTTTTAGGTTTTGAAATAGTAGAGGGCAGATCTCCTGGGCCTACACACCCACCTCAAGGACCCTGGGTTATTTCACGAGAGCCGTGGCGCCGTAGCTGCAGATCTGGCCCTTTCATTAGCTGCCGTATCCTGGCCCACCAGTGCTGTCAGTTGCAGCCTGCAATTGTCCAGCTGTTTTGAGTGACCAAGGGAAGCTGGCAGGAGCAGGAGCGTACAGCTGCAGTGGATAGAAAGGTTCCAGATCCCATGTAAGTGTGTCTCATCTGTTTGTGATGCAGTCCCATCCCCAGCCCCTTCCACAAAGGCTCTGTGCTTGTTCTTAAGCTACAGAATGCCTCTTCTCTCACCCCATCCCTATTCTGTTACACTGCTTGGGCTTAGGTCTTAACTTCTCAAAGCCCCCCCTAATGACCCTAAGACACACAGATCTCTCAGGCTTCCACTTTGGAACCCCTTATCTGCAGTGACTCGTAGTGCATGCACTCATACTTTGCTTGTCTGGATTTCACAGTTTATTGTTTTCTGTATTGTAACCCTCGGGCTTCCCTGGTGGCTCAGCAGTTAAGAATCTGCCTGCCAAGCAGGAGATGCAGGTTCCATCCCTGGGTCAGGAAGATCCCCCGGAGAAGGAAATGGCAACCCACTCCAGTATTCTTGCCTGGGATTTGGTTGTCCCCAAATGTCAGAAGATATGACAGAGTTATTGCTTTTAAGAAAGGATTCTTGATATTTATTTAAGGAATTCAGACTGAAAAAAAAGAGTGGCTACCCTAACTGTTCTATTGAAATGGCCCTTTCAACCAGAAAATGGATCTGTAGCTTGGAAATTGCAGTGACATGACAATTTTTTTTCATGTTGACCCTTTTACTTTTGCTCTCCTCTGTGCCAGATTGCTTTTGAATATGCCTATTTTGAGCTAGATGATTTTAACATCCTGAGGAGGAGAGCAGTGCTGACCATGTAAGGATGTCGAAAGGGCGGGCTTAGAAGCAGGAACTCATGGATGTGTGTGATCTAAGTTCCTGCTCTTCTAAGAGAATGCAAAAACAAAATAACAGAAACCCCACAACTGTTTACTGCTATAGCAGTTTTCTGGATATTCTACTAAACCTCTTAATTAATTAAAAAATGGTTTTTACACAGTGGGGACTTTTCAGGTGCCTCAGCCAGTAAAGAATCCACCTGTCAATGGAGGAGACACAGGAAACATAGGTTCCATCCCTGGGTCAGGAAGATCCCCTGGAGAAGGAAATGGCAACCTGCTCCAGTATTCTTGCCTGGGAAATCCTGTGGACAGAGGAGCCTGGTGGGCTACAGTTCATGGGGTTGCGAAGAGTCGGGCATGACTTAGCAACTGAGCATGTACTTTTTACACAGGGAGCTCAACCCAGTGCTCTGTGACCACCTTGAGGGGCAGGATGGGAGTAGGTAGAGCAAGGTCAAGAGGGAGGGGACATGTGTATACTTACGCGGATTCACATTGTCATGCGGCAGAAACCAATACAACAGTGTAAAGCAGTTATCCTCCGATTAAACATAAATGGAAAAAAAATGGTTTTTAAGGAACTTCTTAAAATACTTATTTAAGTATAATTTTATTCACATGGCAGCCCTTTTTCCTTTCCTTTGAAATTACTGTACATTTTTGCTTTCTCTAAAGCAGAACGTGGTTCCCCTGTTAAAAAACAAAACAGAAAAGGTGGCATGCCTGGGAGTGACTGTAGTGTGGTTGCAAACATCTGAGCGTGCCTAATTCTTAAACCGAGTAAGGCGTCTCCTGGTAGTAAAAAAGGGTTTAACAATTTAAGAAGTCAGAGATCTCCCTTTTCTTACTTCTCTGGTTGAAATTCAGTTTTGAGTGTCTTAGTTATAAAAATTAGAGACTGGAAACAGGTCAAACAGTCTTGTGAAGAACTTGGTTTGTATTCAGTCAGCTTCAGCATATTCACTTGTCCTGGGAGGTTATGGTCCTGGTGAAAGTTGTGTCTGGCCAGAAAAATCCCTTCAGAAGATTCTTCCGTGGACCCACCCTCCTTGGTTTGTCCACTCAAACAGCTGTGACTTTTGGTTTTCAAAAGGAAGTTAAGCTATTTCTACCCTAGTCTTCAGTAGGGAGAGTAAATTACTAGGTTTTATAGCCCAGAGACACCAAGGAAACCCCAAATGTAGATGATGGAGAGTTTGTTCTTGGAAATGTCAGGCTCTCCTGTGGGCAGAAACTGGGCCTGTGTTGGAGAGCCCTCAGAAAATGTTCCCCACACTGATTTCTAAAGGATTACTGGGAGATTTTTTGTGGTATAGAAAATTATATTGTTGTATTCATAGAACATCTTCACATAACTTTGGTGAGGTTAGAGTTAGTGGTAGTAATACTAGAAATTATATGGTATGGCTTCATATTTATCCTTTCTCAGTAATTTGTAGATCAGGTTTGTTTAGTTTACAAATCAAAAAAATTTTTAAAACAGTTGTCTCTGCTTTACTTGTGATGTTATTACCACTATTAAAAACAGTGAAGATGTTCTAAGAAGTAGAGCTGCCTTCTGACTTACTTAACTGGTGAGAGTTTCAGCATGGTAGCTATGGGGTCAGGCTCAGACCCAGTTCTGCCTTGTGAGGTAGGCAAATTACTTAACCTCTCTGAGCATCTGTGTCTCCATGTTTATTGAGTTGGCCAAAAGATTCCTTTGGGTTTTTCTGTAAGATGTTACTGAAACACTAAATGAACCTTTTGGCCAACCTAATACAATGTGCCCAGGATAGTACCTACTTTCTGAAGCAGCATCTCATGAGCTAAGATATTAAGACACATAATGCTTGGCTCTTGCCAAGGGCCTGGTAAACCTGGGCTGCTACAGTCATTTGATGGGAGCCCAATGCTTGCCACCTTTGAGAGATCTGGAATGATAATCCTGTCTTTTTTTTTTTTTGTTTCCATTTAAAGATTTATAGTAATTGATAGCTGGAGAAGGCAATGGCATCCCACTCCAGTACTCTTGCCTGGAAAATCCCATGGACGGAGGAGCCTGGTAGGCTGCAGACCATGGGGTCACGAAGAGTCGGACACGACTGAGCGACTTCACTTTCCCTTTTCCCTTTCATGCATTGGAGAAGGAAATGGCAACCCACTCCAGTGTTCTTGCCTTGAGAATCCCAGGGACGGGGGAGCCTGGTGGGCCGCTGTCTATGGACACGACTGAAGCGACTTAGCAGTAATTGATAGCAGAGGCTCCCAGCATTTTCAAATATGAGGTAATGGTGGCAAAGTTACAAACTGATATAGACTCAAAATCACTTGTCTGAAATCTTGGGGCTTAGAATCCAGAATTTGGGGGTTGTGGAGGATACTGACCCCCCACTGGAATCTGGGGCAGCACTCTGAAACATTATATTTTTGCAGTGAAACCTGTTAATATTCACACTAAATGGGATAACTGTGAAGCTGCTCAATGTCAGTTTTGTATCTAAACAAATTTGCCACTAACTTTTAAAAGTGTGTTTTCAGAACTTTTTGGTTTTCTGAATTGTAGATGAGGAAGTATGGATCTCTGCCTTTATTGCAGAAAAATCGCTAGCCACAGTAAAAGCACAAAGAAGAAAATCCTCTATAGTTCTACTACCTAGAGAAATTAGCTCTTGTAATTTTGATGAACATACTTTGGTCTTTTTTCTATGCACCCTCCCCCCCCACCCCCCCAACAGACCATTGTGCTGTATGTACTTTGTCTCAGATTTCTCCTTAATATATTGTGAACATTTTACCATCATTTTCTAGTCCCCTCAACCTCATTTGAAATGGGTAAGTGGTATTCCATAGTGTGTATGAACTGTAATTTATTTAATCCCTTCCCTGCCATTAGGTATGAGTTTGCTATTAGTTTTCTGCTGTTGGAATAATACTGTGATGTACATCCTTGCAGATAAGTTTTTGTGCATGCTCGTGATTATGACATTTTATATTCTCAGTAGGCTAGTAGATGTAATTTGAGTATTTAACCACTGCAAAAATCACATATGTGCAGTTGAATTTGAGGACTCATAATAATTCTTAGGCTCCTTACATCTCCTGGGTCCTTCTGATTGGAAAGTAATGTATTGATCTATGGCTCCTAAATGCTAGTTATGTTTAGAAAGTTACCTTTGTGCAGACATAGAATTTTTAATAGTCAGGTTGGGGCCTCTTGGGTCCTTTCTCAGAGGCAAAATGTTTAGAAGAGGGCCATTAGTACGCTCCAAGCAGAATGAGACAAAATCCATTTTGTTTCTGCCATTTGTTGTTCTAGCCTTTATTGTTGGACATTTCAGACATACAGAAGTCCAGAGACTTATTTATTTATTTTGACTTGAAGCTTATGGCATCTTAGTTCCCCAACCAGGGACTGAACCTAGGCCTTTGGCAGTGAGTGCAAAGTGCTAACTAGTGGACTGCCAGGGAATTCCTGAAAATATTTTATTTTATATTGTTGGTTTGTTCAAATCTGCGTTCAAACAAGGTCTGTGCATTGCATTTGGTTGGAATGTCTCATTACTGTCTTTAAACCTTTGGATTTCATCTCTGTCACTTTTTTCATTCCAGTTTACTTGTTGAAGAAAAAATTGTTTTTGTCAGTTTTTGACAAAAAATTCATTTGTCTGTTTATCAGAGCCTGGGTTTTGCTGATTGCATCTCTGAGGTATCATTCAGCGTGTTCATCTGTTCCCTGTGTTTGCTATGAGCTGGAAATCAGATCCTGGTTTAGTCTGATTCAGGTTCAGATTTTCTGGCGGGATTTCTTCCTAGTGGGTTTCATGTATGTCCCTCTGTTTAGGCTTCTTTTTTTGCGACGTTGGCAGCCATTGGCACTCATGATCTGTAGCCCTGATTTAGAATTTGCAAAGTGGTGGTGTTTTCATTTTTATGTTACCATCTTCATTTATTGACTGAAATACTTTCTGGAGAGAAACTTTATAGAGAAACCTCGTGTTATTAACTGCTTCGTTACCCTGAGGTACAGTTTGTGCAGGAAAAAGGGATTAAATGCTTGATTCTTTCCCCTTATTTACCTGTTTTCAAATCAGGTTGCATTCCAAGTGGTCTTCAGAGGTGTCCAATGAGTTTCTTGTGAATAATCATTATGAATGCACGGACTTAAGCATATTCGTGCTTCAGTAATAACCTTTCTAAAATGTGCTCTGAGACATTTAGATTTTGACAATTTTACCAATAAAGCCCTTGAATTGGTTTGTAATGAAGTGGTGTGTTTGTTGTGTGTGTTTGTGTATTTTAGTTGAGTGCTGTGTCTACTCAGAGTCCCCCCGTTGTGCTGGTTCTTCTGGTCACTTGCAAATCAAGCATTAAGATCTTCGAGTCTGGATTAGTTCATCTGACTTTTAATTTTTTTTTAAGTTTTCCACTGGCCATACTTGGCCCTATAAGTTAGAAAGCCTTAAAAAGATACTCTAGGGACTTGAATAACCAAATTTCTTTACATTGTAATTATGGAAGACCCACTAAGAGTGGTGTTTTCCCACCAGCTTTATGGTGTGACTCTTTAAGATAAGAATCTGTGTCAAGGTGAGTTGTTACTTATTCAGTCTCATGTTACTCTGAATATATTTCATGGTGTCACACTTTTTTAGTATAAGCATTGAATAATCAGGTCTTGTCATTTATTTCTTAATTATTGCATTTAGAGCTCCCGCTCAGGTCTGATTTCGAGTTCCTGTACTGCCATCTGTATATATTCTTTTTCTTTTTGGTTTGGAGCTCAGCTGTATATGCAAACCTTTCTTTGTTTTATTTTATCCCTTGGTTTTATGTGTTTGGAGTTGGGGTGGGAGGTCTGGGTCAGGATCCTTCTGCTTTGGCGCAGATTCCCCCTTTGACCAGCCATGCAAATGTTACATGTGTAGCCTCAATTTAAAAGTGATAAAAGCAGCACATAGAACGACTTATTTGTTTCTCTTTTTGACAGTTGTTGGGACAATCAGGGTTCTACTTCAAAGAGGTCTTGGCCTCTATTAGGCAGTGACAGCATCCAGCTCCTTCGTACTGGCTTCACAGCACTTTCATGTTGGGCTCTCCGATTCTTTAAAGAGCATTGTCATGAGTTAAGATGAAAAATGAAAACAGAAGTAAGAGAAGAAATATATTGGACTTCATTTACTGAGAAAGGAAAATCTATCCTGAGACACCTGAGCTTCATAGCGCCAAGGAGTTTAACACTTGAGTCGGGCAGTGTGTAAATCTCCCAGGACTGAGCTGTGGCTCTGCCTCCATGGATGGGGTCCGTCCTCTGTTGGGGCTGAGTGAGGACTTGATGTGGTGTCTGCAGAACAGTCTTTTCCTTTACTATGCCTGGAAAAGCAGCTCCAAGGGTATGTCCCGTGAATAATAATACCAGTATCAGCACTGATAGAACATTCACTGATACTGAATTAGTAACATGAATTTGGAGGACATTAGTAAGTGCTTGTCCTTACTAAGATTAAGAAAGTAAAATTTTTTATTATTGTCCCTCCTTTTGTTCATCTTGTACCTTTGAGCTTTGCATGTGTGAAGTCAGATCTTCTAATTGCGATTCTTTTCAGCCACAGCAAAAGCTTAAAAATCTCAGAAGTTTAAATTTTATTAATTAAAAAAAATTGGAAACTCGCTATTCTCAGCTGTGAAAAAATAGAAACAGTGGTGCTTTTACTTAAGATATCAGATATTTAGAAAACAGAAGTGAGTTTATTTGGAGATGGTGCTTTATGTAACCTTGGGAGGATGCTTCTTTTTTGGCCACTCCTCACAGCTTACATAGACTCTTAATTCCTTGCCCAGGGATTGAACCCAGGCCCCAGCAGTGAGACTGCCAAGTCCTAACCATTGACCATCAGGGAGTTTCCAGAAAGCCCCACCTTAAAGGGAGTTTCTGTCTGTATCCCAGCTCTTCTGGTCTGAGTGAGCCAACTTGTTGACTTTGTTTTCCTTTCACCTGAAATAAGCCTTCATTCTGATTTCTTTTCAGTCTCCTTTAAACAGTCCATTTCTCAAGTTATTTTTCCTTTTGAGTTATAGACCTGCTTCTGAGGAGTCCAATGGCCAGAAGAGGTTTCAAAACAGATCATTTTAGGACTGTTGGCCTGGAAGGTTCCTAGACTTTGTGGGTTTGTCGTTAGCTCTTTGCTGGAGCCCCGCCCTGGCTTTGTTGATTCCTCTTAGTGTCATGTTCCCTACTTGTCTTCTGATCCAGCTTGATTTTGGACCCTGGTTCCATCCGGTGGTCTGATTCTTGCTTCTTCAGGTTGCCCCACAGCCCTGATAAAACTCCAGTGAAGCCCAGTCCAGATGTAGAATTTGAGGTAGTTCACTCACAGGTTAATTCAGAGCTGTAGCTCAGAACTGTAGCTGTAGACTCTGGGCTGGGCGGTTGTACATGATGTGAGGAGAGAGTTTCGTTTTTTGAGCCCTTAATACTTTGCTTGGCCTGTACCTGGAACTTCACACCCTATTTTCTCAGTCTATCTTCACAGCGTATCTGCTGGATAATTGTCATCACCCACCTGTTACAGATGAAATAGCGGAGATTCAGGGAGAAGTTAAAGTGACACGCTCAGGGCCACACGGAGGAGGGCAGAGCCAGGAGTCTGACTCCCCAGACTGTTGCTGATAAAGCACTGAGTTTGACCCCTTGGAGAATTTGAGTGTCTTTGGATATGATTCACACCACCCCTTACTCTCTTTAGGTAAAGTTTTACTAAAGAAGATTAATTAAGGATTTATTTATTTTAATTTAGTAGTTGCTTTGATAACCCTTTTTATCATCCACAGTTCTTAAGCACTTTACAAATATTAGCTCATTTTGTCCTCATAACAACACTTTGGGGAAGGCACTAGAAGTATTGCCATCTTACTGATGAGGAAACCGAAGTACGAAGTACGGAGCCGTCAAGTACCTTGCCCACGATGGTGACTGGGAGGTGCTGGGGCTTGGTTCCCAGCCCGGGCAGACTGGCTGTGGAGTCCTTAGTTTTAGCCTTCATGCAACTAGGGCAATTTCTTCCTTTTAGTAAGCATGTAACACAAAATCCTTTGAACACTTTGACTACATAAAGTGAGATGGTTATTATAAAGTCATTGGCAGTTTCCTTGGATGTAAGAAAGTTAGATGAAGGGAATGTCTTCAGACTTACACCAAATAATATATTAGTATAGAAGATAGAGGGGAAGCCCTGCAACTCATGAAGAAGAAAAAACCTCCTATATTGCTTTCCTCAAACTTTCCTTCTAGAAAATTCTCATCTTCCTCTCAAGCAGGTTAATGCATTCCTGAATTTCACCTCTGAGAAAATTCACGCCTCTCCCTTTCCCCACCAAATTTTAAAGTGATAAAGAATTGTTTTGGACACATCAGTACCAATGAGTGTCTGATGTACCACTGAGTCCACGGTGTATGCAAGAGAAGTAAATCTAAACAATTGGCAAGAAACTAGAGGCCTGTGTGTTTGAAATTATTTTTAACTATGCTTACCTGTTCTGCTTTTTTATTTTTTTAAACAATTCTTTCCCTTTCCCCTCCCTTATTAGTGGTTGATGACCAGATTTTACATTCCCAAACAATAATTAGTTTGTCCATAAAATGATTTTCAGAGACTGTTATCTGGCTGGGTCAAATGATTTTTGATAGTAGCTTGAAGCCTGGGGTTATGGGATAGGTAATATTACTTCCATAATCCTTGGTGCTTTAATCTTCACAATCCTGTGATATTGGTATCAGTGGTGATTTTTCTGATAAGAAAGTTTTAAGTGACTTGCCTAAGGCCAAAATTTTCCATTTTCAAGGCCTGTAGAGTCTATTTTACGTGGAGATCATGGCTGCCAAGTGCAGGTCTGAGTCTCCAGGTTGTAGAGGTAGAAGGAAAAGATAGTGTTTCTAGCTAAGTGGTTCTGAAAGCGCCTATGGTCCCTGTGGCTTAGCAGTAAATGAAATACTCTATTACTTTTTATCTGTTACAAATGAAAATGCCTCAGGTGTTGAAATTGGCAGAGATTCCAGATTTGTTACCTTTTAATCTCTTGCTCTCTCCATAATTATATGTTTAAGATCTCGGCTGGAGAATAGTTTTCTTGCTAGTCACTTTTTTTTTTTTTTTTTTTGGTCTTGCTAGTCACTGTTATCAGCAGCCCTTACATCATCTTTAGCAGACCCATAGCAGACTTTCAGAAAGGTTTTAAAGTGAATGATCAAGGGTTTAGTGTTTCCTTTTCAAATTTAACAGTTTTTTTCTTTCTTGAAGAAACAGTGTATACAAAATCAGGACCCAGTACTTTTACTTAAGTTTTTTCAGATGTCTTTTCTTTAACCATCATGATCTGTTAGACTCATTGTCTTTAGTGACCATGATTTCTGTTTACCTCTCTTTAATATTTATTCTTTAGTCAACTATATACCTGAAAAAATGTGAATATTGTATAATAATGTAATGACCACCATTATTGACATATATATGTGTGTGTGTATTTTTTTTTAAACACTTCCTATGCCCAGGGTATTATCTCATTTCTTTCTGGTGATAAAATAATGAACTCAGTGTCTTGACTTCACATGCATCTGGCTGGCATCAGGTTTCCTTATTATCAGGTACTGGAACTTGTAAGATTTTGACACCCATGGGCTTAACCTACTGCTTTTTAACGTTATTTTGATTGCAATTCATATTAGTTTTTTTTTTATATATTAGTTTTAATGTGTTTAATTTGTTTTTCATTGCTCACTTTGTATTTATACTAATAAGCTAGGATTGGTCTTTGGGTTCAGTGTGGCCATCTGGCTTTGAGTGGAACAAAATCTAAGCCTTGTCTTTCCCTCCTGCACTGATTTTGATGTTAGCCTTGTATTTGATCTGTAGATACCCAGACAAAATCTTTACATTAAGCCTTATGTTCTTGTCTAGGTCTTTCTAGAATCCTGGGGTCTCGAAAGCACATAACTCTCTTAGTTTTATCCTTTAGTCAGTCTCTCCGTGCTTGAACTCTGAAGGGAAGGGGACGACACAGTTTAGACAGAGAAATCAGTCTTCAGGGAATGTCGTCGCCGGGAGCCCTCCTCCTTCAGAGTGCACTCTGCCTCTGGGAGGGGCACGGGAGAGCAGGCCTCTCGGGGCCTTCTGCCTGGAGTCGCCTCAGCTGTTCTCTTGCTGTGTGCTCTTGGGAACGTTTTTTACTTCTCTTACACCTCAGTTTCCTATCCATGGGGTGGGGGGAGAAGGCATTGTTTGTGGTGCTTCCTGGCAGAGGTCCCAAGGAAGGTGCATCAGCACATCTTAAAGCAGCTGCAGAGACAGACTGTGCGCCAGGAACTGGGCAGCCTTTTTTTTGTTTTCAATTTTTAAACTTTTTATTTTGCATTGAAGTATAGCTGATTAATAAACAATGTTTTGATAGTTTCAGGTGAACAGCAAAGGGACTTAGCCATACATACATACATGTGTCCGTTGTCCTCCAAACTCCCCTCCCGTCCAGAGTTCCGTGTGCTATATGGCAGGTTCTTGTTGGTTGTCCATTGCAAATATGGCAATGTGCGCATGTCCTTAGCAAACTCCCCAGCTACCCCTTCCCCCATCCTTCCCCCTTGGCAGCCATAAGCTTGTTCTCTCAGGCTGTGAGTCTGTTTCTGTTGTGTAGATAAAGTTCGTTTGTATAATTTCTTTTTTAGATTTGGCAGCCTTTTCTGTACCACGCCCCACGGGGGAGTCAGGAGAGGAGGAAGCCCGTCGCCTCATCTGTGTGAACGTGCCAGTGGGCCACTGCTCTTTCTGTCCTTGAAGCTTTCATAAACAGATTCATTCCTGTATGTCAGGCATGCTGCTGTAGGAGGTATTTAGAAATACAAAATTTGTCAAATTCTCCTAAGAAATTGACTTGATTAGAGTGATGACAAAATGGTCCTGTGATCTCCTTGGAGAAATGGTTGATTCCAGGACTAGGGCAGGGAAAATAAAAAAGATTGGTATGTCAAGAGAACACAGAGGCCAACCTGAAAGAGCTCTCAATGACCAAAGCTGGAACAATTTGAACAGCAAAGTCAAAAGCCGTAGTAATAGATTATGAGCCGAAGAATAAAATAGACATCCATGAGTTATGATACAAATGATTGACTAAATAAATAAAGGGGACAGAGAGTTCTTCTTTTCAGAAGAATTGCAGTTAATAAATGCAGGAGCAGTGAAGGAGTAGAAGACCAGCATCAGCACAGCACAGTAGTGACTGCTGTAGGCAGCAGCCACCAGCGAAGTTAACATGAAGGGGTGACAGTTTAGGGAGAAACTAAAGCGTCTTCCAAAATATTTATTAATTACTGTGATGATTTCAACCCACGTCCACGTATTCTTTGAAAGTTTTGTTTCCTGAGGAGGGAGTTTAATGCCACTCCTCTTGGATTCGTGCTGGACTTAGAGACTGGTTTCCAAATAATAGAGTGTGGAGAGGGGAAACAGTGATTTCACAGTGGAAGAACTTGGGATATACCACCTTAACCAAGAGGCCAGTGTTAACATTATCAGTCACGTTGATATCACTTACCCCCTGATAGGATGGGATGAGAAGGGCACTTCACCTCTTGCGTTCTTGCCCCCAAATCCATCACTCCGTGTAATCATGGGAAAACAAGACAAATTTAAACCGAAGAACAGTCAGAAGATACCTGACTAGTATTTTTTAAGAATGACAGGGTTGTGAAAGATAAGGAAAGACCGAGGAAGCGTCATAGACCAGAGACTAAGGAATTATGTCCACTAAATGTAAAGTGGGCCAGGAAATGGCCACAAGTGTAAAAACATTGTAAATCAACTATATTTCAACTAAAAAGAAAAAAACCTGGGGACATCTGAGTAAAGTCTGTAGTTTAGTTTCATTTATTTATTGGCTGTGCTGGGTCTTTGCTGTTGGGCTTTGGTTTTGGAGAACGGGGGCTTCTCTGTAGTTGTGGTGTGTGGGCTTCTCACTGCAGCAGCTCTCTTGTTGTGGAGCACTGCGTCTAGGTGCCCAGGCTTCAGTAGTTGTGGCTTATGGACTTCCTGGACCAGGGATCGAACCTGTGTCCCCTGGATTGGCAGGTGGATTCTTATCCACTGTGCCACCAGGGAAGTCTTGTAGTTTAGTTAATAGTATTATACCAGTGTTACTTAAGTTTGGATCAATGTACGAGGGTTATATAAGATGATAACGTAAAGGGAAGCTGGGTGAAAGATACACAGGAGCTCTGTACTATCTTTGAAGCTCTTCTGTGAGCCTGAAATTATTTCAAAATAAAAGGAAACACACAAGCACTATATTAGATAGTGGCTCTGGAGTCAAGTTCTCTGGGTTCAAGTCTTGCCTTTGCCACCTACCTATTGAGAGATAATAGACAACTTTAACTTCTTTGCCTCAGTTTCCTCATCTGTAATAATAGTATCTTCCATATAATAAGACTGAAGATTAAATGAAGTCATGCATGTAAAGTACTTAGAACAGTGGCTGGAACATAGTAATGGCAGCTGCCAATAGTAATATTTGTACAAAGGAAGTCCAGCCACCTTTTAGGTGCTTGGACCTTTAGCCATGGATGTGGACAGTCTGAGCTAAAGGAGGTTGAGAGAAGATGGTAATGGACTAGGGTGTTCGGAAGACCCTTCTCCCAACCGTGTATACCTCTAGGAAGTGGGGCATGAGCTCTGCCCTTGAAGAAAGCTGCTAGGAGACTGGTGTAGGGAAGAGAGGGATCAGCCAGGGGCAAAGGTGGAGAAGCTGCAGTGGGAAGACCTGCTTGCTGAGCTGTCCAGGTGGAGAGGGGGCTGCATGTGAAGTCAGTGAAGAGGAGGCTCATCAGGTGGGTGGGCAGCAGCCTGGATGCTGGCTTGATGAACTTTAGACTTGAGACCTGAGAGAAAGGACAAGAGACCGAGGAAGTTGTGAGAGTGAGAGAGAATGCTTCAAAAAATTGTTTTAGCTCCAGCTGGACTGTGGCTGTACTTTGAGTATTTGTTGATTGAGAAACTGTTATAACAGAGTGACTCTGAATGTTTTTATAAAGTAGTATAGCTTTTCTGTACCTTTGGGACATCATAATGTGTGCGCGTGAGACATGTATCCTGCCTGCTGCCCATGCCTGGTGTACAAATGCATTTGCTGACCCTTTATGATAATATTGCAGCCTGGGGCTAAGAATAAGCTGTGGTTGACCAGGAGCTTTCAGTGTACAAAATGCTTTGACGTCAAACCTCACCGCTAGGGCTGTGTTCCTTCATAGGGGAGAGTATTCTTCCTTTATTAGCTTCCAAAATCTTTTGAAGTATGATTTACATCCAGTGAATACACGAATATTAAGTGTAAAGAGCAAAGTGTTTTCCTCATGTACACATCTATGTAGTCATCACCAAGATCAAGACATAGACCATTTCCAGCACTCCAGAAGGCTCTCGTGTTCCCGCCCAGCCAAAAATGCCCCTCCTTGAGATAACCACTGTTTTGACCTTTATCACCATAGGTTTTTGCTGGGAATGTGTTTCTTTTTCTCCACCATACACACCCGGGCCCATGAAGTACGGTGGGTTGGGAGCAGGGATGCGTCTACATGTGCCAAACACTGCACTCGATGCATTCCCAGACTTCCCTAAGTTCTCCTGTGAAACAGCAGACCTGGGCTTCTGGTGCCTCTGGTCTAAGTTCAGCCTCGTGCCTCACTGGCTGCCCAGTGTTTTTCCCATTGCACCACACTCTGTGCCTTCAGCTGGCATTTACCGTAATAACTGCTGTTGTTGTTTAGTCACCAGCTTGTGCCCGACTCTTTGCGACCCCATGGACTGTAGCCTGCCAGGCCCCTCTGTCATTGGAATTTTCCAGACAAGAATATTGGGGTGGGTTGCCATTACTTTCTCCAGGGGATCTTCCTGACCCAGGGATCAAACCCTCGTCTCCTGCATTGGCAGGCAGATTTTTTACCCCCAGGGAAGCCCACCATAATCATTATCTCCATCATTAATGAAAAGTCACCTTAGTAGATTTTTCCCAGTAGATTACATGCATAACTCTCTAGTAGAGGAAGTTGTATTGATTTGAAATCAAAGGACGAGGGAGTTTCTTCATTTAAGGAGTACTAGGCCTCGTGTAAGCCAGTGGAGTTAGAGAGAAAGGCAGTCTCCATCCCAGCCTCCTAATCTTCTAAAGAGTGAGACAGGGTGTGACGAGTGCTCTGAAGCAGGGGTGCTGGAGGGTCACGAAGAACCAAGGGACGGGTAGGGAGAGGGGTGCTCCTCCTTGATGTGAAGTCTGAGTGGTGTATTAGAGGGTAGGAGTTGTGCAGGTGAAGAATGGAAAAGTGAGGGCTCATCTAAGCTAGAGAGGGAGAGAGCACCGTGTGTGCAAAGGCTGGAGAAAACTGCCGACGGTCGCCCGGTGGGAAGGAGGTGCTGGTAGTGGGAGAGAGGGGCTGGAGTGGCAGGCAGAGGCCAGGCCGTCAGGCCCACGGTCAGGACTTGGATTTCACACAGAAAGTAAAGATGGGTTTACATTTTTGAAAGATCACTTCAGATTTTGGGAAAGTGGCTCAGAGGGTTAGAAATTTACTAGGCGTTTAAAGCTATGCCCTGATGGCTCAGACGGTAAAGAATCCACTTGTAATGTAGGAGACCCGGGTTGGATCCCTAGGTTGGGAAGATCTCCTCCCTGGAGGAGGGCATGGCAACCCACCCCAGTATTCTGGCCTGGAGAATTCCATGGACAGAGGAGCCTGGCGGGCTACAGCCCATGGGGTCACAAAGAGAACGACATGACTGAAAGACTAATACTACTCACTATAAAGCTTATTAGAACTTGTATGGAAAGGGGCCAGATTGGAAAGACATTCAGGAGGTGCTATGGCTTGGTTGATTTATTAGCAAGAGGTTGAAATTTCTTGTGACTGAATAGGATTTTCACAATGGAAAGTGAGAGTAAGATTTTTTAGAAGAACTGGATGTCCTGAGTCATAACCGAAGTGGAATACTTTTTTCCTTTCAGCAGAAGGGGAATGTTAGCTTTAGAACGGCCCCGTTACTTGTTTCTGTGTGCACAGGCATTTGTTATGAAGGCTTTGTATTAAAAGTTTTTAAAACTCCGCAGATAAATCAGCCTTTTGGTTTGTTTTAATCGTCCTTTGTTGCGGTAGAAGCTAAAGCTCCACAGAGAAGGCCCAAGAACCTTGAACTGAGGGAAAACTAGTGATAAGAAAAGCAGAAAAAGACTTCTTACTCCTTTCATGGTGTTTATTTACTGAGATGTGTACAGAAAGCCCCACCCATGTATCTTGCGGAATGCTGTGTAGATTTGACTCTGAGGTTTTTTTAAAGGTGCAAGTTAACCACTATCTTTGCTTTGACCTGCGAGGCTCTGAAATAAGCTCCTTCAGTGTGCACAGGATACCAACGAGGATGCTTAGCCCTCAGGGCTGTTATCTAGGGCCCAGCCCTTCCTCACTCACAGTCCTGGTCCTTAGCTGTGAGAGTGCATCTTGTGAAGTTCTAGGACCTATGCACAGACCTGGAAACTTCCAGAAGTGGCCAAACACACTCCTTGGGCTTTGTGATTGGCAGTGTCTGGAGTCCTAACCCTGGATGGTCACTAAGAAACCCACACCCTTTACACGCAGAGGAAGCTTTTCTCCCCAGTCAGCCAAAATTCAGTCAGCTGTCAGGCCCCAGCTCCACATTTCCTGTTACTGCTATAATAACCCTTGACAGTTTGGAATGAAGGATGGTGGTATGTATCTTCATTCAAGTGAGTAGAAGAGAAGTGGCAGTTTGGCTGCAGACTCATATATAATAAAATGCGGGATCTGTTTCTCGCCCCTGGAATCTTTGTGTAGTGCTCTGAGTCACCACAGAGTCTCTGCTCTTCCAGTTTCCAGGTTGTGCCCAGGGACTGTTAATGCTTTTATAGCAATGCAAATTCTTGTTCACCCAAGGATGTTCAATTCAGCTTTGATTTGTGAGTAAAAAAGCATGCCGCCTGAGGAACAGTTTCTGAAAGTCAGCCAGATGTGACTTCACTTCAGTGTCCTGATGAAGTCACACATTCGGGCTGATCTGACACCTTTGTTGATGTGCACGATCAGTATTGTGCTGCATGGTAATTAGGTAAGCTATTCATGTTAAGTGACTATAATTAGCATTAATTTTTACATGGCCAAATCAGATTTTCAGTTTCTTGCTTATTAATTTGTGGTTCCCTAGCATCCGTAATCAGCATCAGTGTCAGTATTTTCCGGTGGTGCTCGTGTAGTCTGGCGTGCTCTGGTTCCCTGTGTGTAAACACAGAACCCCTTGGAGGGAGAGGGTGGGCCTCAGCCTTATTTTCTCTCGCCGGCCGATCTCAACCTCAGAGCGGCTCCTGCGGGTTCTCCCTGGTCGCAGGTGTTCTGGGAGTCTGGGGTCTTCAGGGAGGTGGGGCTCCAGACCCTGAAACTGGTTATTTGCCCAGGGCTAGGGGAGCCCCCTTCACCTCTGAGAGAAGTTGGCAACACATTTTATTAAAGAGTAGGAATTGAAATAACTGAGAATCTCTGACTTGACACATGGTAAGGATTTAATAGACATTTGAACGATTAATACCTAATTCTACTACAAAGTTGATTAGGTTAGAAAGAGGTATACTAGTAAGAATACTTTGATATTTTGGTTAGAGGATCATTGAAAACAATACATTTTTGGATGGATTGAGAAAGAGATTCGCTCTGAGAAACTTGTTTGACCTGCTTTTGTCACGTAGGGGTAGCTGGTTCCGTTTTTGACGATGAGATGCAGAACCTTATTGTGGTCCTGCTGGCTGGGACTGTATTGCCTATTTTTGTTGTGGTTAACCTGGCCCACTGTTTGTTCCCTAAGGTTAGGTTTCCTTTCCTGTACTCGATGAATGCTGTCAGCTTCTGCAGAAGCGAACTTTGTTCTTTCCTCAATTTCCTGAGTTTCTGCTCTGGGTAGGCCCGGCACTAGGAGCCAGGTACAGAAAAACGATCAGGTATCTCAACTTTAAATAGTGCCTTTTGCATTTACCTGTTTCATTTCATTTGGCCTCAACACCCCTGTAAAATGAGAAGGACTGTTCATATACCAACAGTACAGTAAGTAGCCATAGAGAGAGGAACTGTCAAAATAGAGGCTGAACTGAGCCTTGGTCTCTGAGCCTCTAGCTATTCACTAGTTAGGAAAGGCTACATAAAATAGTCTTTGAATCTAAAACTCATCAATCAGGAAGGATGGCATCTTCTCAAAGAAATTTAAATGGACACTTAGAAAATTCGTACAACTGTCTCTGAGACTCTGCTACTTTATGAAAATCTGGTAATTAAAAACATCAGAGTTTAAACAGGATTAATTAAGGACTCCTAGTTTGCTCACCAAAAGTATTCTGTCACTTAGTAAATCGCTGCAGTGGGTCCAGAATGATTTAGTCATCACCATTTGATTTATACAGTGTTTTCAGGAAAATACTGTTCAATATGTATTTAAGTTGGTATGGGAGGTAGTAAGATTTTTCTAAGATTGGGGAGGAAATGGTTATGACAATTCTGTGACAGAATATTGAGTTGGCCAGGACGGGAAGCAGAGTTCAGGTTATGTGCTGGCCCATTTTCTTGGGCAGCCAGAAATCTTCCGGGGCCCCGTAGTCATTTTAGGTTTATTCTGTGAAAAAGGCCTTTGGGCTCCCTGTGTTATTGACTCTTCCATTTCTGAAGAAAGAAGGTTTCCCCATGAGTGAAGTGAGGAGAGCACTGAAGTACTGCACCACGGGCCCCAAACAGTGTTTGTTGAACACAGGACTTTCCGAGGGCTCTGAGTGTGGGAGCAGGACGGCTTGTAGAGTTGTTTCTCCCTGGGGGTCTTACTGGGGGCTTCTGGAAGCGGCAGGAAGAGGGCAGAGGTGACCTGGTGTGATAGGCTGTGGACATGAGGCCTCACCAAACTGAGGTTGTAGGTTGTATGATCTTGGGCACATGGTTTCATGTACCTCATTTTTATCAGCTGTTAAATGGAGTGATGTTTTACTCTAGAAGGGAATTTGGGGCTATCGTGTTGTGTAGTGGGAAACATTCACGAGCTCTTTAGGTGGTGGTGGTTGTTCAGTTGCCCAGTCGTGTCCGACTCTTTGCGACCCCATGGGCTGCAGCACGCCAGGCCTGTGTCCCTCAGCATCTCCCGAGGTTTGCCCAAGTTCATGTCCATTGCATCGGTGTGCCGTCTTTAGGTACATTTGTGTAAAAATGACTTCTGGGATCATCAAGGTCTGTCTCACCTACCGTGAGGCCAAGGCCATGTCTGTCTTTCTGCTCACATGAGTCCCGTGTGCTGGAGCTTACTAGATCCTCAGACAGCTGAGGACTGGCAGGGTCTCCATAGTCAGTGCTGTAGGCAGCGGGAAAATGCAGACACCCTTCCTGTAAGCATAGGTCTGGTATTGGTTAGCATCTTGGAACTTCAGGCCTGGGCATGTTTTTTTGGTTGTTGTTAATAAAGTGCAGTTTGGGTTTTTATATTCCCAAGATTTCCTTCCAGAGGGTTTCCTTTTTACTTCAGCTTGATTGATGAGAATGTAATAATGAAGTGAAAGGAAAGGCTGGCTGGTTTTTGCTCTGTGGTGGGCTGACACGTTCCTGAAGCCCTGGGGCTCCAAGCCACTGTTCTCTTCTGGGGTCTGCTCCTTGCTTATGGCAGAGCTCGTTTTCTTTATTCCCATCTTCTCAGAGAAGGTATTGGGTTCCAGGCCAACGCTGTTTTCCTTGCAGCCAGTATACAGCCTTTGAGAGCATTGTGTCTGCTTCTTACCGGTTAACACATTGAGGAAAATCTGCATGTGGAGCTTCACAAAAGGATGAGACCAGCATCTCCGCCACAGTTCACTTTTCAACAGATATTACCGAATGGAGTAAAATGTTAATTAATATGAAAATGCAGTTACTGTGGATTGAGGCTGCTGCTTCCTCTGTGTGCTCAGTGGAGCCTGCTATGGAAGAAAAATCAGACAAAATGCTCTCTATTAAAGCCTCTATTTTAAGAAGAATGATTCAGAGAGGAACACAGGTCCAAGAAATTTTCATCAACAAATAAAAACTGAAATGCCAGGTTTGCCAGATGTCTCATTTTAAAGAAAATTTTCCTCATTTGGTCTCTTGTAAAAGTCTTCCTTCTGACTCTGAAAATATGGTCTGCCCTCAAGTAACTTAAAAATAAAAAAGTTTCAGTGCGTTCCACACATTTCCTCCGTGTAGGGCTTGTAATTCTGCGTGGTTCAGCTGGGAATTCACTGCACAAAAATAAAGGCAGTAACCCCCTGATATTATTGGACTGCAGCATTTGGGAAAACGTTTGTAAGTTATCGAGTATACTCCATCTTGGTCTTTGACTCAGCATTTATTAAGCACCTGCTGTAAACAAGCGCTGCTCCCTGTCAGCTCAGGCAGGGGTACCCTCCCTGGTGCCTGCAGCATGCCCGTCCCTCATTAGAGGTGTGCCCCCTGCCCTCCTTCACCATCTTAGTAACAGGTCAGATGGCTGATAATTACAGTCAGACACGCAGGTCCCTCTCGTGGGTGTCTTTTGGTGGGGCAGGGCAGCATAAAGCCCTCCTTTATTTGGCCCCAGTGGGCCCTCCAGGGTCCTGTGTGCCCTGGCAGAGGGGGAGCAGGGGGAGATGTGGCGGGGACGGCACGTACGGGGCCATGGGCACCTGCTGCCCTGCCAGCCGCCTTCCCGCTGCCCGGCTGCTGGCCAGAGCCGCTGGGGATGGAGGACTGGGAGCCGGCAGGGCTGAAAGGCGCTTCCTGTCTGGTTTGTGGAGAGGAGGGTTTCCTTTGAGGCACACTGAGATGTCAGTGATGGTCTGTTTTTTTTTTGCACCTTTTCGTTTCCGTGACTTCTCTTCACATCCAACCAAGCTCCCTGTCTTCCCCTCCCACTCCCGCACCACCCCCCAACCGTTTTCCATAGTGTCTACCAGAAATCCTGTGACCACTGTGTAGCTAGTTTCAGCCTGATGTTAGAAAGTCAGTTTTTGTAAGAAATGCAAATGAAGTGGCCTTCTGTCTTGGCTCACTCCTATCTCTTCAACCACCAAATACGATGGTATCTTCTTGTAGGTAAAGATCTTTTTCTGAGTCGAGGGTCTGTCTCCTCCTGGCTTGCTAGAGCCCGGGCCCTTGTGTCCCTGCAGAAGCCACCGCTGACTGCTCTATCCTCCCCCTTCTCCACACCTCAGGAGGCCCCAGGCCCAGATGGGCCCCACCTCCCCACTCCATGGCCGCCCTGCTTAGGGAATTCCAGGTGTTACTGCTCTGGCCAGGCTAACAACAGCTCATGAGGGGGCAGCTGTGGGTGGGCGCTGATAAGCAGCTTCCAGAACTCTCAGACGGGACAGTCCCGGGGGAGAGGAAGAGGCTGTCTTCTTGCTGTCAACTCCCTCCCCCAGCATAGTTCCCGCCCCCCCAACACTCCCCCCACCGCCCCCCCCCCCCCTCCACCCCCTGCCTTGGTTTTGCTGTCTTGGGCTCACACCAGAAAGGTTTTTCCTGTTTTTCATTCCACCCTCTGCCCTGTCCCTAGAACCTGCCCCACTTGTTCCTTCCAGAGGCTGAGCTTAGCCATCCTTGAAATCAGAGCCTTGAGTTTGTGGGTGTGGGAACACCTTCTGGTTGAGAGTCAAAGGGTATTGAATTCTGTGCCAGTGTGGGCCAGGTTTGGTGATGCCATTTGAAGGCAGAAGGGACTTGGGGGAAGCAGGGTGCACGGTGCTTAGCAACATAGATTTTGGAGCCAGTTGGCCCAAGTCCAAATGCCAGCTTTCACCTTAGCAGTGTGTGCTTAGTCGCTCAATCATGTCTGACTCTTTGCGACTCTTTGGACTGTAGCCCACCAGGCTCCTCTGTCCATGGGATTCTCCAGGCAGAATACTGGAGTGGGTTGCCATGCCCTCCTCCAGGGGACCTTCCCGACCCAGGGATCGAACTCACATCTCCTGTGTCTCCTGCACTGCAGGCGGATTCTTTACTTGCTGGGCCATAATTTATTTAAACTCTCTGTGCCTCCATGTTCTTAATTCCAAAATGGGAATAATAACAGTAGTACCTCGTAGCTCAGGGACCTTTATGAGCATAACTTGTTTCGCACAGCACCCGGCACATGGCACTGCTTATGAAACAAGAGCTTTGTGTCCGTCGTACCAGATGGAGCTGCGGGGCTGATAACTTCCTCCTTAGTGTACCTCTGTGCTTCTGTGTGGGAACCACAGTGAGGAGAAGAGCAACAAAGGTAGCTCTGGGTCAGTTTTACAAAAAGCCATCACATTATTAGCTCATCGTCTCAAGGTCTCCTTAAAGTGCGCCACTAAATCTGTTGACTGAATTTTAGTGTCATTAAAAGTATTCTGTTGCCTTCTGATTTGTTGAAGGAAAAAGTTGACTGCAAGCATGAAAAAGCACCTTTTTTTTTTTTAATAGAACAGAGTATAACATTAAATGTGAATTGGACAAGTTACTGTTACATTTTGAACTTTATATGCTCCTTAAAAACCTTAATCATGAATGAGTATCAGTTATGATTAGTGAACTAAAATGTTCCTGGTTCTTGATGGGAAAAGTTGGAATCCTCTTGGGAGGGTTCCCCCAGGAAACTGCTGTTTCTAAGAGAAAACTGAATATTGGCTTGGAGCACCTTGGTAGGATCATGGTTTGTCCTTGGGCCCAAACTCACTGATGTGTGTTTGAAGCTTTGCAGGCTGGCTTATTCCTCTTTCCTCATTGCTCACCACCATTCGCTTTGCACGGGAAGCTTCAGAATTACTTAATTTAACAAGTATGAAGTGCCCATTTGCAACTCCCTGGAGCCTGGGCCCTGCTGTAACTTGCATCTGGAGCTACACCACACCTCCGCACCTACAGAACTTGCCAGGCTCTGACGTTGGACAGCCCCTGGCCTCATCTTAGAAGAGGCAGTCTGTGGTGGGAAAGCGCCTGGGCTCTGGGTGCAGGCTCAGGGGGTTCAGATCCCAGCTTTTCCACTTGCCAGTGGTATGTCTTTGGGGAAGTTTCTCAGCCTCTCTGTTTCACCTTTAAAATGACAATAATAATAGTAGCTGTCTTGCAGTTTTGTTCTGAGAATTACGGGAGATAATCCACTAGTGCACTTAGCATGTTCTCATGGGCCTCTCGTTGCTGCTCAGGGGCTCCAGGGCGCACGGGCTTCAGTAGTTGTGGCGCATGGCTTAACTGGCCTGAGACATGCGGGCTCTTAGTTCCTGGACCAGGCGATCAAACCCATGCCCCCTGCATTGGCGGGTGAATTCATAACCACTGGACCACGAGCAAAGTCCCTGCTGTTAATTTTTTTGATAAATGGGTGTGCTTGCCTGTTTTGTCATGAGCCAAGAGTTTCAAATGTTTCCCTTTCCCCTCACTAGGACAGTTTTTATAAATGCACTATTATTTAGAGATGAAAAAAGACATTCTTTAAGTCTCCTTGTGCCAGGCACTGCAGTTGGCTCTTCAGATATGTTCTGGCTGAATTCACCCTCAGCTCCGAGTTGGGTGGCAGACAGACCCGTTTAAGAGTTGTGTAAGGTGTTCAGAGTCATTCAACTTAGTAGATGTCAGCGCGGGGCTCTAAGCCTGGCCTGCCTGGCTTCGTGGCATCTACTGTTTTTGTCCTGTGTTCACGGCCTTGCTGGGGACTTGTTGGCTGGTTTCCTGCCCACGTCTACCATCCCAGGGCCATACTGCATTGTTTTCTGGGGAGTAGTACAATTAGGCCTCAAAAGTGGTCATTAAAGGGGTTGATTCTTTCTGTTGGGAAGATGCTGCATTGGATGTGATCTCATATTGTGCAACTGTATGTAATATTTTAATGACACAAAACAATAAGACTGTCATGCAGGCAGATAAGGATTATGGACAAAAACAAGCTTGGAAACACTGGGGAGGAGAGAGCAGGGAAACATCTATTTTTATAGTTTTATTTCTGAGTTTGTCCTAAAGTTAAAAATAGAACTAGTCATGACCTCTAGGCCACCTGGATCTGTGATTGATACAAAAAACTTAACACAGCATATTTAAAGGATACTCTATGTAGAGACTATCAAAACTGTTTGTCAAAGAATAGGTTCCACCTCTCTTGTGAATATGGCTTTTTAAACAAGAAGACACAGGTGGGCTTGGAAACTAAGTTTTATTGGGACTAGAACTAGCCTTGAAAGTAGTAAGAAAAGCTAGTGAATCAGAATAATAAAACATCTGCTTTTCACTCAGAATCATTAGAGTGTACAACCTTTTGTAACGTCATCACATTTAAATGTTCTTTTTGTGCATTTTAAAAAAACAGGCAGCCAAGGACTGCATGTTCGCGTATGGTTAGTTATCACCACCCGCTGAGCCGCTCCCGGTGCACCTGGCCTGGCGTGCGCGTGGCCCAGAGGGGCCTCCCCTCCTGGTGTGTCAGCAGCGCCTCGCCAAGCTGAGGCTGCAGACGAGTTTCCAAACCTAGCTGCCGATGAAAGCCCTGGCTTCAGAAATATCACAGGCTCCTTCCAGCTCTGAAAGTCTATAAAAACTGTGAAGAAACAGAAGAAGGGAGAGAGACTCTTTCAGAAATGCTAACATTAAAAAAAAAATGTTATTAAAAATTTTTTTTTCTAATGTAGGCAGCAGTTTGATGACTTATATTCAAAGAAAGTATAACTTGAAGCTTTCTGATCAGAAGATGGTGTAGGTAATGACTTCTTTATTGAAACAGAGGATGTTTGGAGTTCACAGTAACCTGGGCCACAAAGAATTGAAGTTCTTTTTGGCAGTGGGTCTGTCCGGTCAAACTTGCGGACTCAGTGTTGTTAACAGCTGGTGGCTAGCAGAGACTTTATTTTGTTAAACAAATGTTAAGAACATTAGAGCTTTTGGGGGAGACTCTAAATAAATTGATACCCCCTTGGGGCTATTATATGCAAATAATCCAAAGCATGTTCCGCACTCTGTTTCCTGTGTGGATTGTCACCCCTTGTCAGTGATGGAACAGCCATCTTTTTTTGGCAAGTGGGAACGTTGTTCCCTGTCCTTGGATTGAACCTGTGCCCCCCTGCACTGAAAGTGTGGATTCCTAACCACTGGGCTGCCAGGAAAGTCCCAGGACATCCTGACTGACATTTTTTTAGACTGAGATGGAACAGAGAAAGTGGAGGGCAATATCAGCTAAAATTTCCCATGAACTTACTAAATGCTGTGCTAATGCTTTACATTGAATCCTCACAAAGCCATGTGAATAGATATTGTTATCCCCATTTTACAGATGAGAAAACTGACATACAGAGAGACTATAACATGACCAAGGTTAGAGAGCTGGTTAGTGGACGAGTCAGGATTTGGTGTGCTTCCAGAGCCCGCATTCCTAACCACCACACTATACCTGTCAGGGCTGAAGGTGTTATGAGACATGTAGACATTTGGTGAGCCTGTGAATTCAAGCTGTTTTTTTCACACATTATTTTGGCCACAAACATTGCCTTCCCACCTTGATCAGCACTCCTAGCTTTGTGTTTCAGCATATCGCGGGGATCAAATCTGTCCTGGCAAGATTTCCTTCACATCCTTGTAAGACTCTGCCTAGGCTCCCTGGGAACCCTGGGGTTCGTCCTGATAGAAGGTGATGAGGCCAAGCACGTGCAGAGATAGAGAGCTCAGAGCCCTGAGCCCCCAGGGTTTCCACACCCAGGACCAAGGGGAGGAGCCAGAGGAGCCAGCAAGAGCTGAAGGAAAGTCTGGAAAGCCTGATATGATGATCAAGGGAACAGAAAATGTTAGGGAGAGTTTGATCAACTGTCAGTGTTTCAGAGATCACAGAAAATGAAAACAGAAATTGGATTTGGGGACTGTGGGCATTGCTGCTCCATTAAGGAGGTGAAAAGCTGATGGCTGCCTTGAGGAGCTGTGCAGTGAATGAGTCGGGAATCTGTAGTGAGGCTGGTGGGTGTAGATCACTGACTTTTCAGAGTTTGGCAAGGCCAGGAAGAGCTGAAATCGGATGGCTTTGGGAGAAATGGGGCCCACTGAAGCCTTTTTCTTGTGTTCTGACTGTATCTGAAGGCCATGGAAGAACCTGATAGAAAGGAAGCAACCAAAGATACTGGCGTGATGTTAACAGCACAGGTTGAATGCTGCCTGTGTCCAGGTACTGGGGGAAGCACAGTTCTTGTTACGTCTTATTCACACAGCAACCCTGAGAGATAGAGTCAGTTCCTCTTCTATAGATGAGGAAATGAGAGTTTAAGCCACTTGGCCAAGCTCAGACAGCTGCTAAGTTACATACTTTTAAACTGTCAAGCTACATCGTGGGTACAGTGGAGTGAACAGATTATAGGGGAGACAAAGTCTGAGGAGAGGTGCCTTTCTTCCTCTGAGACCTTAGGAAAGGATTCTTGAATTCACAGGGGGAGGAAGATGGATCAGCTCTTTGACCCTATTTAAGTGCCTGTGTTGTGCCCAGTCTCGGACTCCATACTGCTCCTTACAACTCCGTCAAGCTCTTTGAAGGATGCTGTTTGTTTGTCTTTGAATTTGTGTGTGTTTAAACTTTTTTTTTTTTTTTTTTTTTTTTTACTCCTAAGTTCTTTTGCAGAGGCAGGGGCTTCTTCTGGAGGAAATTTTTTAAACAGGCAGCTCAGTGGACAGTGAATGCACTGGGAATGTTGGTCCAGCCCCACAGCCTCCAAGGATGTTTGTACTTGGCATTGAATGGAGGGGGTTTTGGTGTGTATATTTTTCTTTTCTCCTGTATTTATGGTTGTTAATATGAACCATTCAGCCAGGTCTATAAAGTCTGATAGAAGCTGGTCGGGGTTTAGTTTTTAGATACACTTTTCTCCCGCTTTCCTTTCCTCAAGCTTCAGGTTCCTGTTCTTGTTTATGGTCCCGGAGACCTGTGCCCTCAGTCCTCTGTGCAGTCCTCAAAGAAGCGTTTTAAGGTTTGTACACATTTTGTACTCCAAAAAGCTTCTACAGTGGTGAGCAGAGTTACCTTCCAAAAAAACTTCAAATGCAGTTTCCTATTTTTCTCAGCCTTTAACCCTTTCTAAAAGGAGATATTCTTTGGGGATAATTTGTTAAGTTTCATGTTTCTCTGCAGCACTGCTGTTTCTATATGTGGTTTGGCAGCCATTGGCACTGTCTGTGACTTTTGAATTTCCAAATGGGTGATTCCTGCCATTTCAAGAAAATCTGTCTAAAATGATGAAGGAGGTGGAGGAGGCAAAATGTTTAGAGAGACAAAAGCATATGAATCTGTTAGTACATTTATTAATATTATTTGATCTTAGAAGTCTTAATTGCCTCTATTATCATTTTTATTTTTTCTACCCAATTATATATTTTGCCTTTTTGTTGCTGAAGACATTTTTTAAATTGGCAACTCAGTATATTACGTTTATATTACGTTTATTTCTTTTGGACTTTCAGGTGTCCTCATGTTTTTCTCTTAGATGTATTTGCAGGGAGACTTAACTCTTTGGCTCTTTCTGGTCTATATATTTGTCTCTCTTTTTTTTTGGGAGGGTGGAATCTGTATTAGTAATAGTTTCACAGTATCCTTTTCTTTTTCTCAGAAGCCTTGACTGTCTTAGCAGACTCTTGATTTCTTTCCTGTCTTCTGTAAATGATTATTTTTTAATAGAACCCATTTGTTTGAGGCCTTTCACAAACCCTCTTTTAGTACATTTTTCTCCGTCTAGTTTCTGCTCACAGAATGGCTTCCCTGAAGTCCTGTATGACAAATGACTTTGAGGGTGCCAAGAAAGAGGCTTGTTTGCCCCTGGCTGCGACCGGATAATGAGCGTGTAATTGGGCCTTGGGGCAAAAGCCTTCACACGCTCCGTGACAGAAGGGTAAGCTGGTGGGCCCAGGGGTGACTGAGTGGGAACCTTACAGCCTTTCAAGAGAAACACTAACAGCTGAGAAACCAGGAAGGAGGCTTAAGTGACAGACAGGGAGAAAGATCCTTCTTGCAAAGAGTTGAAGAATCTTATTCAGGGTTACTTTCATCAGTAGAATTCTGGGGAGCAGTATCTGGGGTTTGGGCAACTGGGGGAAAAGTAATTTCAACTTGAAACTGGGTGAGTGGGAGTGCTGTCTGAGATTCAGACCAAATTGGGTTTCTTTAGAGCAGTGATTACCAGCCAAGGGCCATCCTTCTGGCTCCCTCGTGTCAGCAAGTCTGTTGTCACAGCTTGATGGGGGTCGTGCTGCAGCCTCAGCCCAGAGAGGCTGTAAACCTCATCCAGGGCATGAGACGGCCGCCCCAAGCCCGGGATCGTATGGCCCCAGATGTCAGTAGTGCTGTGAGAGGCCCTGCTTTAGGGAGAACCTTGTGGGATTTTCACCAGGAGTGGATTAGAATTAGAAAGTGAAACTAGAGGAGGCTGTGAGAAGGTACAGATCTGCAGGTTCTGCATCTGTTGATTCAACCAACCGCAATATTGAAATATTTGAACTGGAAATATTTGGGAGAAGAAATTCCAGAATGGTCTTAAAAAGCAAAACAGGGATTTGCTACACTCCAGCAACTATTCACATAGTATTTACATTGTATTTACAATTATTTACATAGCATTTACATTGTATTAGGTATTATATTTGGAGAAGGCAATGACACCCCACTCCAGTACTTTTGCCTGGAAAATCCCATGGACGGAGGAGCCTGGTAGGCTGCAGTCCATGGGGTCACTCACTTTCACTTTTCACTTTCATGCGTTGGAGAAGAAAATGGCAACCCACTCCAGTGTTCTTGCCTGGAGAATCCCAGGGACAGGGAAGCCTGGTGGGCTGCCGTCTGTAGGGTCACACAGAGTCGGACACGACTGAAGCGACTTAGCAGCAGCAGCTATTATAAGTAATCTAGAGATGATTTAAGTCTACAGGAGGATTTCCTTAGGCTGTGTAAGCACATCACCATTTTATAAAGGACTTGAGCATCCATGGATTTTGCTATTCAGGGGTCCTGGAGCCAGTCCCTTGTGGATACTGGCAGATAATTATATTAACATGCCCTCCCACCCCAGTACTCTTGCCTGGAAAATCCCATAGACGGAGGAGCCTGGTAGGCTGCAGTCCATGGGGTCACGAAAAGTTGGACACGACTTCACTTTCACTTTTCACTTTCATGCATTGGAGAAGGAAATGGCAACCCACTCCAGTGTTCTTGCCTGAAGAATCCCAGGAATGGGGGAGCCTGGTGGGCTGCCGTCTGTGGGGTTGCATAGAGTCGGACATGACTGAAGTGACTTAGTAGCAGCAGCAGCCCTAGACTAACGTGAAGAAGTAAGCTAAGGTTGTGTTTATGTAGTTTATATAGTGTATATGTATGTGTGTGTGTGTATATATACTGATGATCACACACGTCAGTAAAGAAGCTTTGACATTCCCAGTCACTGTTGTGCTACCCTGCAGGGGACACAGGTGAGGGAGTCTCTGGCTTTCTGGGACAAATCCTTCTTCCTTAGGTGCTGGCAGCATCGGAAACTTACCTGTGGTACTTGGGAAATTTCTTTGAACACTACCCATGGCCTCCCTTGACCAGCCATGCCTTTCAGTAAAAAGAGTCTGCCTACAATGCAGGAGACCTAGGTTTGATGCCTGGGTTGGGAAGATCCCCTGGAGAAGGGGATAGCTACCCACTCCAGTATTCTTGCTTGGAGGGTTCCACAGACAGATGAGCTTGGTGGGCTGCAGTGCATGGGGTCGCAAAGAATTGGACACAACTGAGCAACTAACAATTAGGGAGAAAGACAATGAGAACCTTCTAGAGACCTCTGAAAACATGATATTTGCAGCCTCTTGGAGTCATTTCTCTTGGAGCCAATAATACTTGAGAGAAATGATCTTTGTCTCTGGATGTGCTGAGTAGGGGGATGGAGGGGTGTTGATGAATTCAAAGACCCTTTCGCTAAGGAAACATCATCATTTTTGTTCATAGTTTCCAAAACAGAACCTTTTGAATTGTTCTGTGACCCCTTCTAATTTGTGTCATGTCACTTACTTGAATTTCTTAAAGTAGGTGTTGCTCACTGTGGAGTCCTGGACCCCAGATATGGAGGCGTTGAGGTGCAGTGTGCAGAGGCAGGCAGAGTGCGTCCGGTCTCGGCACTCAGGGTGAACTCTTTACTGAAGCGCCGCCCTGGTGAATATCGGGTGGTGGTTTAAAGACACTGAGGCTCCCTCGCCACCTCCTTACCCAGGTGCCCCAAGCCTCGCAGGACAATACATCCCTCTTAAGGTCCCACGAGGCACCAGAACTGGTCCCTGCTCAGGGCTCGGCCTTGTTGCCTGTCCTCAGTCACGTGACGTGAGCTCACGTGCAGCTCTGAGGGCGCGCTGGGGGCAGAGGCGTGGCTCCGCGCTGCTGAGTGACCATCGCCACGGCGCTCTGCGAGGCAGTCTCTGATGATTATATGTGGTGAGGGGGGTGGGATTTAGCGCCAGGTTGAATCCTCACTGTAGGACTTGTGCTGTCTGCCCTGGGCCTACATTCTGTGCCTCAGTTTGTCCATTTGTAAAATGAGATTGACTCCATCAAGGAGTTGTGAAGATGAAGTGAACGTAGAACATTTGGAAGGGTGCCTGGCACACACTAAGTGTCCAGCGTTGGTGTGCATGTGATGATGTGGTGCAGAACGTCTGGGCTGGAGACATTCAGGGAAGGAGGGGGCGAGTCAGGGGAGGTGTGGTCGGGAGAGGTGTCCTTGGTGGGGCTTGAAACGGGATGACAGCTTGAGTCAGGGAAAAAAGATGTGTGTGACAGTACAGAAGTAGGAAGGGACTTGATGTGTTCTGGAAGCTGTAAGGAAACTAGTTAGGGTGAGGGGAAGTCAGCTGAGCTATGTGATTTGGGGCATGGGATGTGGGAGTGATCACTAAATTTGGCATAGATCTAAGGGCTGGTTTTTGTAGAGGGGCACCAGGGTCATTTAGGCCACCATCCCACAGAGCTGTGGGATGACCCGACTGGGAACTCAGGCCAGTGAGTCAGCGGGGGCTGGACAGTGTGGGTTGCGGTGAGGAGAGTGACAGGAGGCGGAGGGCCTGCTGGGAAGCTGCTCTGATCGCCCGCTTTAGGTGGGGGCTGAGTGCTGGCCGTGGGAATGGAGGAGGGGGTGGCGCAGGTAGTGAGTGAGCGCTCACTGCGACACTCAGGATTCGACGGCTGCTGGAGACACAGCAGAGGCGGCGCAAGGTGGCCTGTCCGTTCAGTCCTGTCTGAAGGGCTCTGCAAAAAGTGGTGGGAGAGGGGAGAGTGGGGAGGAGGAGCAGGTTAGAGGGCGGTTTGGTGACAAGCAAGAAAGTAATGACCCTTTCCACCCAAGAGGAGCTTCAAGAGCAGCCTGGTCCCCAGGCTGAGATGGCTTCCCTTGGGCTGCAGTTTGAATGCAGGAGCCAGAGGGGAGGCTGCTGTGTTCCCTATTCACTCTCTGAGCATCCAGCTCCACTCTGGCAGTGTGCAGGCAGGGCCCGGACTGCACGCTTCTTAGAGGCTCCTGCTCAACTGTACTGCCGGTTTCCCCGGACCCTCTTGAGTCACAGGCTTCTCAGAGCATCAGGTGGTGTTTTCCTTTAACAACCCTCTGAACTTGGAAGGAGGTTGGGGATATTGTCTTCCCATTCACAAACCACGTATTTCTGATATTTCGAATCCCTGTAAAGTTTTCAGCTGCCACGGTTAGGCACTGCCGGTGATGTGGTTGCTTTCGAGATTGCAAAGGAAGCGGCACCATGGAAGAAGACAGTAGCATTTTAGGGCCCCAGGTGTCCCGGGATCATCTGAAAGGTCTCAGGTTTTCATGCTTGGAATCACTGTCAGGAGCGCTGCGTTGCAGGCAGCTGCAGTGTTACGGTAAGGAGGAGCCCTGGCTTCCCCTTGGCCACGTGTTAATCCAGAAGCTCAAGTGGAAGCATTATCACAGCAGGCGGGTTGGGCTGGGGCTCTTACCCACGTCTGCTTTGTTTCAGTTGTTCTGAGCAGGTTTTTTTTTTCCTCCTTCTTTCCTTCTCCCCTGCCACCCTTCCCGACCTCCCCCCGCTGCTTTGTGTCAGACACTGTTCAATATTTTACAGGTTTCCAAATACTGGCTCATTTACTCTTCACAACAACCCCTCTGAGGAGATGCAGTTGTTAACCTTATATTGTAGGTGAGGAAGCTGAGGGACAGCAGGGAGAGGCCGCTTGCCCAGAGTTGCGCACCGAGCTTTGCAGCTGGAGCTTGAGTCCCGGCAGGCTAGCTCTAGGCCCCTGCTCCTAATCACCTTGTTTCACTGTCTCCCTTTGTTTGGCTGGAGCCACCATTTTGAAGACGGCATTTTCTGTTCTCTTTTTTTAGTTCAAGAATTTGTTTTAGGAATGTCACATGGTAACATCAGAGTGAACAAATGCTTTTTTGAATCTTAACAGACCTGGTCTGAACACTGGCTATACCCACTTATTAGCTGTGTAACCTGGGGCAAGTCACTTAACCTCTTTGAGCCTCAGTTTCTGAATGTGTGTAATGAAGATTAGACTCATCGTGAAGAAGTGAGACAGATTTTGTAAAGGGCCCAGAATTTAGTAGCTGTTGGGTCTGGGACTAGTTATTAAGCCTCCTCTGTAAAACGAAGATAAGAATTCCTTTCTCTGTAAAGATTCTACAGATCACTTAAAATGATACCGGGAGTGTAGCACTCAGGACCATCAGCACTATCCAGCTTCACCCCAGTATAGCCGGCATCTCTGTTGCTCCAGTGGTGCTGCTCTCACTGGGCCTCTCTGGCCTGGTTTCGTGTACTTCTGACTCCCAAGCAAAAGGACCTTGTGTGGTAGGGATTTGATCGTATTATAATAGATGAATAAATGTATTCTGCACGTGTTTGATTTTCTTGTGTAACAGCTGTCTGGGAAAAGGTCCCGTTTTTCTCCAGTTTTTGTTCATACATGTATATGTTTGTGAGTGACTTGCCTTGCCATGTTGTTCAGTCGCTCAGTCGTGTCTGACTCTTTGCAGCCCCATGGACTGCAGCACGCCAGGCTTCCCTGTCCTTCACCATCTCTTGGAGTTTCCTCAAACTCATGTCCATTGAGGTGGTGATGCTATCCAACCATCTCATCCTCTGCGGTCCCCTTCTCCTCCTGCCTTCAATCTTTCCTAGCACTAGGATCTTTTAAAATGAGTTGGCTCTTCACATCAGGTCGCCAAAGTATTGGAGCTTCAGCTTCAGCATCAGTCCTTCCAATGAATATTCAAGGTTGATTTCCTTTAGGACTGATTGGTTTGATCTCCTTACAGTCCAAGGGGCTCTCAAGAGTCTTCTCCAACCCCACAGTTGGAAAGCGTCAATTCTTCAGCACTCAGCCTTCTGCGTACACATCCATAGAAGACTGCTGAAACAACCATAGCTCTGATTATATGGACCTTTGTCGGCGAAGTAATGTCTTTGCTTTTTAATACTCTGTCTGGGTTTGTCATAGCTTTTCTTCCAAGGAGCAAGCGTCTTTTAATTTCATGGCTGCAGTCACTGTCCACAGTGGTTGTGGATCGCCTTACCATGCAGATGATCTGTCCTGGTGGGCAGTTCTGCTTTCAGCCTGGTCATTAGGCAGTCTTTCATCGTTGTGTTTGCAATCTGCTTTGCTTTAGGGCATCCCTAGTGGCTCAGCGGTAAAGAATCTGCCTGTAATGGAGGATTCGATCCCTGGGTGGGAAACATTCCCTGGAGGAGGACATGGCAACCCACTCCAGTGTTCTTGCCTGGAGAATCCCTTGGACAGAGGAGCCTGGCAGGCTACAGTCCATGGGGTCACAAAGAGTCGGCCACGATTGAGTGACTGAGCATGCACGCTTTGATTTAAATTTTTTGTCTTATTTCTTTATCTTTTTGGAATATTTAATCTCTCTTTTTATTGTAAAGATCATGGTGGTTAGCCATTCCTTTTAGTTATAAGACCCAAACCCTAAATCCGCTTTGTCTCTTTTATTCTGTTATTTCCCCTGTAGTTCTGGCTTAAACTCCATGTTCCTGCTGTATGACTTCTTGAAGTTCATGAATGAGATGTTTCTTTTTAGTTATCTTTCATCGATAGCTGTCTCCCCAACCTGCCTTCCCCACTTTGGATTTCAGACTACTAATTTTAACTAAATGAAATGTTTTGGTCTTCTTATCATGCCTATCAGTGGGTAGTTTCCAGCACAGGAAGTTGGTTTCCACATCTGAAAGGATCGTTTCCCAAGGATCTTGAACTCTCCCAGTCTGTTGGAATATTCATAATATTGATCTTTGCACAGACTGCTGCATTCTTCTAAATCCCAGACTCCTTTTGTAAAATAGGGATGCTGACTTTTACGTACCTAATTGCCTCGGGATTGTTAGAGATGATGGGGGTTGGGTGAGGGCTGTAACTTGTTTCTCCCACTTCCTTTGGTTTTCTTCCCTGCTCTGCTAGTCTCTGAGGAAGGCAGTTTCTCTACCTTTGTGCAGTTTCCTCTTTTGGAAATTAGCCACAAATTTACAAATTAAGAACTGTTGTATCTCCTGCAGAGTATCATTTTGCCTCATTCCCCTGATCATGGTCCCAGATGTAGCTGAGTCCCCTTCCTAGTTCATCAGTTGCCGATCAGCAGTGACCCTTTTTCCTTATTACTTTGATTGAGGGAAGGGTTTTATGATAATCTCAAAGACTATTTTCAGTCTCAGACCATCACGCCTTAGTTTTGAGGGCTCTCAGAAGGAAGTTTTATCTTGGTATAGAAGGGCTCCCCTTCTACTTTTTAAGCTCCCTACAAATGGCATCATTTCAAGGAGCCACCAAGTCTTAAAGGACATTTAAATCTTATAAAAACCTGAGTGACTCAGAATGGTTAGAGGAGGAAAGTGCTGTACCTTTTCTTTCTTTCTTTCTATTTTTGCCACAGGGCATGTGGGATCTTAGTTCCCCCATCAGGGAGCAAAACTGTGCCCCCTACAGTGGAAGCGTGGAGCCCTAACACTGAGCCACCAAGAGTCCTGGCTGTGCCTTTTCTTTCCTTGTAGGGCAAAGGATGAAGCCAGCTTGCTGAATCCCCTTTCTTTCTTCCAAGACCAACCCCTGTAATCTGTGCTGAAGCCTGGGAAAAGTCCACACTCAGGTGGCTTAATAAATAACATCTCTTTCTGTTATGAACACTTCCAGAGAGATACAGAACAGGAAAATAAGTAAGAAGCACAAAATAGTAAAAGATTGATAAGTGTGTATCTGGCCTTTTCCATATACAAAGTTTAATGAAAATATTTTGCAGATACAAAGGAGGGTTACCTTAAAACAAAGCAGTTATTAGACTCTGCAAAAAGGCTGGGCTACTGTAGAGGCCGGGCCTCTAGAAGCCAGCTGGGTGACCTTGGGGGTTGTTCTAACAAACTTTACAATACAGAGAGAGACTGGAGGGTCTGGCACCTATAAGGCCTTGCCTTCAGTTCTAACCTCAAGTCTGCCTTAAAGAGAGTCATTTCCACCCTTTTGACCTTAGTTTTTTTCCCACAGATAAGATGAGGCTCTCTCAGATCTCTTCTAGCTCCAGAGATTCTGATTCCTGATTCCTGGCATTCTGCTGATTTATCAGACAAGACAGAGATTCATAAGCTGTGATGTGTGTGTGTTTTCTTCTTGTCTTTAACCTGATCAAAATTACCAGTTAAATAATAGGTTCTTTTTTTTCTTTTTAAAGTTTTTTTGAGATATATTTCAAATGCTATAAAATTCACCTATTTAGAGTGTATAGTTTAGTAGTTTGTACAAACATCACTGCAGTCTAATTTCAGAACATTTTCATCACTGCAAAAAGAAACCCCATATACATGAGAATTCATTTCTCACTTTCCTTTGCTCTCCCCAGGTAAGCTAAACTAATCTCCTTTCTGTCTCTATGAATTTGCCTATTACGGACATTTCACCTAAGTGGAATCATGCATTATGTGGCCGTTTGTGACTGGGTTCTTTTACTTAGTGTTATGTTTTCAAGGTTCACCTATTGTAGCAACCGTCAGTACTTCCTTCTTTTTTATTGCTAAATAATATTCCACTGCATGGTATGACACATTTTATTCATTCATTCCTCAGTTGGTGAAAAGTTAGATTGTTATCATGTTTTGGCTACTTTGAATAGTGATACATTGAACATTTACATACGAGTTTTTTGTGTGGAGATATACCTTCATTTCTCTTGGAGTGAATTGCTGAGTTATGTGCTAACTCAATTTAACTTTTTGAGGACCTGCCTAATTATTTTCCATGGGTGAACCATTGTGCAATCCCACCAGCAATGGATGAGGGTGCCAATTTTTCCACGTCCTTGCTAACACTCGTTCTTATCTGTTTTATTTTAGCCATCGTACTGAGTATAAAGTGATTTTGCGTTTTCCTCATGACTAATGTTTGGAGAAGGCAGTGGCACCCCACTCCAGTACTCTTGCCTGGAAAATCCCATAGACGGAGGAGCCTGGTAGGCTGCAGTCCATGGGGTCGCTGAGGGTCGAACACGACTGAGTGACTTCACTTTCACTTTTCACTTTCATGCATTGGAGAAGGAAATGGCAACCCACTCCAGTGTTCTTGCCTGGAGAATTCCAGGGACGGGGGAGCCTGGTGGGCTGCCGTCTATGGGGTCGCACAGAGTCGGACATGAATGAAGCAACTTAGCAGCAGCAGCGGCAGCATGACTAATGTTATTGACTAAATTTTCATGTTACTTATTAGCCATTTGTATATCTTTTTGGAGAGCTATCTTTCCAGGTCCTTTGGCCATATTTGAGTTGCATTGTTTATCTTTTTTATTATTGAGTTAAAAGAGTGGCTCCTGTTTGAAAATTTTGTTTGACTGTCTGGAATTTAAATTTATGTCACTGATCATTCCATCACTGCTTTTGCAGACTAAAGGTCATTGGTTAAATGGATTTTTTTGAAGTCAGCTATTGGAAATGAAGGCTTAAAAAGATTTTAGATGCAAAAGTTGGCAGAGGGGTCATGCATAGAGTGATGGGAAGAAAGCTGTTTTGCATTCATACACGGGAAGCAGGGTAAGTGTTCTGGAAACAGCTGCCCCTCCTTCACACACTTGACTTCCTTTGGTGTCATACCAATGTCTTGTTTCTTCCTTCTCATTTGTGGCTTTGACTGACATCTTCCAAAAGAGCTTTCATGGCTAATGCTTTTTAAAAACACTAACACATTATTAATAGATGGAAATTAATGCAATTAAACGTTAGTTTCACTTGAGATTGTTTTTTTAAGGCACCCAATAGCTGATGTTTTATGACTGTTATTCCAGAAATTGTGGTCTTAGACTAGTATACCTTGGTGTTCAGGGAACTGACTTGAAGAAAGGGAAAAGAATGGAAGAACCTCCCTAACTAATTATGTTAGAGAGTTGAAAACTTTGGTTTTTCTTTTACTCTCCTTACAAATTGAAGCATTTTTCAGAGTTGATGAGGAAAGAAGCCATCATTTTAGCTCCCAGGATAACTTATAACACTGGGTGAAATTGCCTTTTTTTTTTTTTTTAAGTTCACTGAAGTCTTTGGAGCTTGCCTAGAGCTTGGCTAGCTGTACGTTATTTGGCCATACTCAAGGGCTCTGTCTAGTTATTGTTCGTTTTCTCATTTGCATTTACATGTAGCTTAAGGGGCTTCCCTACATCCCTTCCCCGGAACCTCATGCACGAAAAAGCATCCTTGTGATCTGGCCTCTTAATAAGTGTTGAAAACTGGGCTTCATGACAAGTTGGCTCTGAACCAAGCTTCCCTTGCTGTTACACATGTGAAACCTGTTTCTCTTGGCTAAGTCATTTAAAGAAAATACTGTTCACTTCTCGGCTACAACAGTCGTCTTCCTCTCTCTTCTCCCAGCCTCATCACCTCTTCTTCCTCCCCATCTTATTTGACAAGACTGCTGTGAATCAGTATTTTTCTAGATATTTCAAACATCAGGCTGCTCATATTTCTTCTTTTATCTATTTTTCTTCTTAGAAGATTGGCCATGTGAGGCTGTTCCCATTTGTTCTAATGTAAGAAAAGCTTTGGGGTTCTGTCCTTTGGTCATGACTCCATTTTCATGCTTCTCTGCAAAGGGATGGGCTGGTTTACATTTTTTAATGCCCCATCTTCTGAATCAGAAGCAAGACTACCTTTGTGTTACTTTGTATTAAAAACTATGAATATTAGCGGTAGAACCAGCACCTGCTGACATTGTTGGGCCTTGTCGTTTATACCAGAATGTGAGAAAGAGAACTCTTTATTATTTGGGCTCCTCTTTCCTGTGGCTTTAGTTGTCAGCTCTCTTTAAAGTAAATCCTGAAAACATTTAAATTAATGTATGTTGTTAAAAGCCCTGCTGGGTTAAATACACACCAGCATTTCAATATTAACAGCATCATTGATACTTCTTAAATGTCTCTGGCCACCAGCGGCATATGGGGAAAGTTGAAAGAAAGAAGGTGCAAGGTGTTTATTTAATTATTTAAAATGCACTGGTGAAGTGGTGATGGGATTAGCGTGTTCCTAGCAACTGGTGAGGGGGCTTCGGCAGCTTACTTTAGAGTGCTCAGCACCCGTGACCTGTAGGGTGCATTGAAAGAGCACACGTCATGCTGGTGAGCCCTTATCTCCAAGGGGAGAATTCAGGCCAGGGCGTCTGCAGGCTGCCATCAAGGCAGAGATCCTGAAGAGTATAAGACACTGGCTGTGCCTTTCCTCTGAAGAGCCCCTGTTGCTTCTGCAGCAGATGGGAGCACACAGGTCTGTGGTTGTCGGTGGAGGCTGGTGAAGGGCCTCCAGCTGTTGATGGTTTGGGATATAGTAATTGAGGTCATTAACCTTGACACCCAGTTCTCTATAGTCTTTCCAGGCCAAGGAGAACAAAAATTCAAATCCGCCTTAAACTCTTCATTTGCTCCCATTGTCAGACTGTCCCAGTGCCAAGAATATGTTTCCTTCCTGATCAAAGCACTACCGTAATTTCAAACCAACTTAGGTTTTCTAATTCTTAGGAGAGGTCTCTAATATATTTTAATAGAGGCGACAGCTCTTAAGGAGATTTAGTTTCTTCCCTATTCATTCACCCCATCCCCAACTTGTATAGGACTAATGGGCTCGTTGCTATCAATTGATGTGAAATATATCCCTCCCTCCTCTACGGGATCCTGGAGAAGGGAATGCCAACCCACTCCAGTATTCTTGCTTGGAGAATCCCACAGACAGAGGAGCCGGGTGGGCTACAGTCCATTGGGTCGCACAGTCAGACATGACTGAACACAGCACAGCACACATATCCCTCCCAACAGCTAGATGAATAAATTCCTTGGAAGCCAAACTTTTGTAAGAAACGACTCATTTGGAAAACAAAGCATAGGACTGATGATGTAGCTTCATTTATTCATCATTGTACCCAGTACCTACCAGTATGAACGGGGCACTCTTCTGGATGCCAGGCAGATACGAAAATGGATCTCACACGGATGGACCTTGATCTCATGTGCCTTAAAGTCTCAAAAGATATGTATATACTACATGTTATGCACATACGTGTGCAAAGTGCATATGATATAATATCACATCACTTTTTTACTCTGTTGTCATTAACTCATATAAACAGATAAAGTACAATGGAAGTTGAGAGGAGAAAAGAGAGTCCCTCCGGATATGTAGTGCTGAAAGGCACAGTGGTTATGGCTTTGGGCTCTGGGGTCAGAGTGCCTGATTTCAGATCCTGGTTTAGTGCTTATTATCATAGGAGCCCTGGACAAGTTATGTGGTCCCCCTTAATCTGCGAGTGAGCTGTCTATGATTTTAGTTACCCACAGTTATCTGCTGTCCAAAAATGTTAAATAGAAAATTCTAGAAGTAAATAATTCCCAAGTTTTAAGTAGCAAACTATTCTGGGTAGTGTGAGGAGATCTTGCCCCGTCCTGCTCCGTCCTGCCTGGAATGTGAACCGCCTCTTTGTCAGCGTATCCACGCTGTGTATGCTTCCTGCCTGTTAGTCACTTAGAAGCCGTCTGGTTTATCAGATCGAGTGTTGCAGCATCACACTGCTTGTGCAGTAAACCCTTATTTACTTAATGATGGCCCCAAAGTGCAGGAGTAGTGATGCTATCAATTCGGCTATTCTCTTACCATGCCTGATTTGTAAATGAATCTCTACCATAGGTATGTGCGTATAGGAACTAACACAGTACACGTGAGGTTCGGTACGATCTGAGGTTTCAGGAAGCGTTCACTGGGGTCTTCGAAAGAATCCCTCATAACTAAGGGGAGACTGCAATGCTTCGTTTCACTAAGACTCAGTTTCTTCTGCTATTTAGGGGTAGTAAGTACCTACAGTTCTTCACAGGGTATTTGTGAAGATCGAACAGTATAGTTTGTGGGTAAAGGATGAGAGAAGCTAGAGTTGGGGCTATAGGCTTCGTAGGAGGAGAACTGAGGCACAGGGCAGGCTGGGAGAGAGGTGGAGAGGGAAGCATTGAAGTGGAAGAGACTGCGTATTTGGAGAAAAGCTAAGTTTTGCTGAAGTAATGGGATATAATATAGTGAAGAAGAAAATAAGATTGGAAAAGTATTAATAAGTAGTGGCCGGATCACACAAGCCATCAATCCTTCACTCAATCATTTTGACTTCAGTGTGAAGGATGAGGGTTCCTACTGAAGGTTCTGGAGTGGACTAGGCATGATCAGACTCCAGCTTTAGGGAAATTAATCTGGTGACAGTCTTTATGATGTCCATTGTGGGGATACAGGACAAAGTCCTCGGGCTTAGACTAAATCAGTTACCTTAGAGCCTTTCCTGTTCTATGACTTGGTCCAGTATATGTCATGGACACTTGCCTCTCTTGTTGAATTTTCTAGCACATTATTGTTTTAAATAATGGTTCTATGTCCTTCTTTCCCACCAACCTGCACCTCCCTCTGCAGTGACCTCTCTATCATTAAAGGTGCCTGTTGACCTTGTGTTCTCTTCTCCTTCCCTCCATCTAAGTCAGGAAGGCTCTGATGTCATTTATTCATAATTAGACAAAATATAGTCATAGCAAATGCATTACTTGTCAACCATTTTAAAGCACATTTTAAGCCATTTATTTCTAATTGCAGTTTAAAAAGCTTTTCTTTTTCTTGGAAGGATTTCAGGCATCAAGCAGTTTGGAAACAATGCTTTTAGGCCTGTTCAACTGAGCCTTGGGAAAAAAAAAATCAGTGGTGTTGGCTTTTTTAGAGTTGGGGGCAGGGGAGGTCTCTAGGCTCTTCCCCAAAGAGAGCTGTCCTCTCCCTTGAGGGACGGTGTGATACAGCTCTGTGGTGAAGGCCTGCTCTGACACCAGTTGTCTTGTTCCACCTGTGCACAGACACCTGTCCTTCAGTGGACAGATGTTTATCATATTTGAATTTTAATTTTTACTCAGTTTTATTTGTTTTCTGACTTATTCCTGCATTGCTGTGTTGTTTTTTTTTTTCCCCTCTGAATTTTTAAGAGCCTGGCAAACCGGTGTGTCTTTGAAACTCATCTCATAACTGGTTCTCCTAAGAATTATTATTCTGTAAACATTTGATCGTGGACTACATAAGGGCTAGGAGCACTGATTTTAGGTTCTTTTTGGAGGTAGGTCTTATGAAGTATGCGTGTGTGCTCAGTCGTGTCTGACTCTGTGAGACCCTATGGACTGTAGGTAGCCAGGGTCCTCTCTTCATGGGATTCTCCAGGCAAGAGTACTGGAGACGGTTGCCATTTCTTCCTTCAGGGGATCTTCCTAACCCAGGGATTGAACCTATGTCTCCTGCACTGCAGGCGAATTCTTTACCACTGAGCCATCGGGGAAGCCCAATGAGGTATAATGGAGCCAATTAAAAAATACCTCTCCACAACACTGTAAACAACTATACTTCAATAAAATTTGAAAAAATTCTAATGTCTGTGAAGCATAATACAGCAAAGTACAATGTAGTTGTTTCTGAAACAACTGAAAAAAGAGTGACATTCGCAGTCAGATAGGTGGATAGGAATATCACTTTTATTGGTGCTTGAGGATTGTGGCCTTGATCTGCAGCCAAGTTAGCTCCCAGACTTTGGCATCTGGAGCAGACAGGTTCAGAGGCTGCTCAGTAGGAGCGGTTGCAGGAGCCTTTTCCTGCAGGGCAGGCCCTTTGCTTCTTGGGGTGGATCAGAGCAGAATGCGTGATACCTCCTGCAAGCAAGGGAACGCATGTCTCTTCAGCAGCTTTGTGGAGTGATTTCACACATCTGCTCCACAAACTTAATTTAATCCTAGTATCTATTTCATTATGTTTGTGGAATTTGCTTACCAGTCTTGTTGGTTCAATGGACCTATAGGTTGCATTTGGTAAATATTTTCATCAAGGATTAGTCCAGCAACCTAGAGGGGTGGGATGGAGTGGGAGGGAGGTTCAAGAGGGAGGGGACATGTATATACATATGGCTTATTCATGTTGATATATGGAAGAACAATATTGTAAAGCAATTATCCTCTAATTAAAATTAAATGATAAATTAAAAAAAAAAGAATTAGTCCAGTTTGCAGAGGAAAAAAATCACTGAATTTCCCAGAGCCATTTAGTAATCATTTGAGCTAAACTTAAGATACCCTTGTTTCCACTACATACTTTTTAGAAGGCAGAGTAGTTTTCTTACTAAATTTGGGGGGAAATCTAAAGTTTTAATTTAAACTTAAATTTCTCCTCTGACTTTTGTTTCACTAATAAAGGTAAAGACAATTTAAAAAAAGAATTAGTCCATTTTGTCTCAACAGTATTAAACACTATGGTAAAATATTTAGTTGCCTGCTTCTATTTGCTTTCAAGTAATCAGAAATAAAAGATTGGGGAGTATGCTAAGAACACTGAATGCTTTTCATTTTGTGTGCTTGTTACTGGTTTCCCTGGTCTGCTTAGAAGTCTCTGCAAAGTAGATGATAGTGCAGCAAGCTTGAAGAGTCAGGAGCGTTTTCTGTTTCTGTGGTCTTGTCACATCTTGCTCGTCTAAGATACATGACTGCTACTCCCAGGCCTTGTGGGCAGTGGCTGAGGCCACTTGAACGGGCTGTGGAGGAAATTCAGTGGTGCAGCTTCATGAGTTTTAGTCATCTAGGTCCTGGTTAGATGGCCACTGATGCTCTCATTTCCAGATTTGACTTCTCAGGCACTTTCCACCGGTCTTTTGAGCCAGGAATAGTCGTAAGATAAGCAGCTATGTGGTTTTTAAGGACAGAGTGTGTTTTACACCGTCTGATGAGTACGTTGTCTCTCTCAAGTTGAGATCCTACATAGCGAGTTCTGGAAAACAATGCCCATAAATTTGGAAGATAATGGAAAGATTAGTTACATATTCCTAACCTCGCTGAGCGCTCTGAGTTGTCCAGTGTAGTTCACAGATCTGAACACAGATCCAAGAAGTCTGGAATGTGCTGTTTCATTTGAAACACGTATGAATCAGTCTGCACAGTGTTCAGGGCAGTGTACTTGGTATGGTTGACTGAGGGGGTCTGCATGTGACACACATGACGAGGGTTTGGAGGAAAAATGGAAATGAGAGAGAATTTAATTTACACTGATCCGTATAATGGAGAATACTTTTTTTCCTGATGAGTCTTAGTAGATGACCTTTTTTGTGTGTGTGATATAAAGTTAAATGGGCCACGATTAGGAGTGCTGTTGATTCTAACTTTTCTAAAATAAAAATACCATTTTAAATTTGTTAGACTAATACATCCTTATGACAGAAAAAGTCAAACAATATAACAATCCATTGTTTCTCTTCCTTCAATCCTTCCAGCAGTTTTATGTATATTTTTTCAGATTTTTTTAACACGCTTAGATAAATTGACTCCATTTTGTTTTAATGGTGATACATAATCTGCCACTTGTTTTTTTCCATTTAATATATTACTGACATTAGTTAATTTGAAGTTTTTTTCTTATCATTAATGAGGGTTGAATTGTAAAATATTTTTAATCTAGTGAGAGGAACGAATGTATGATTTTTCTTCTTTAACCTGTTAAGGCCACATCAGATTCTCTGATGTTCAATACTCCTGACATTCCTAGTACAACTTTAGTCAGTCTTTAAAATTGGCAGCTGCTCATTCTTTAAAGACATTTCCGAGATGTCATGGAGCTGCAGAGTGTGTCGCCCGCGCTAGGACAGCTCAGGGGGCCGAGGCCAGCTTGTGCTGGGAGTGGACGACAGCGCTCTGTCCAGAGTCGGCCCTGAGAGCTGGCTCTGCCAGGAGCTGTGCTGGGTGCAGCTGCTGTGGCTGTTAAAAGATACAGCACCTCAGAGCTTCGTAATGTCCTTAGCCTACAAAGTATTAGATTAGATTCTAAGTAACATTGTCCTAGTTGTAACCTTGAGGAGTTTGCATTCAGAGGGCTTTTAAGCACTTTGGTTGCCTTCAGTTTTTGGAACTTGTTATGTTTCATTTCCCTTCATAGTCCTTTGGCAGTAGCTTAGTAGTCAGGTGGAATTCTTCACCTCATCCTCCAGTGAAAATATTTTGGTGTCTTCTGAGCACTAGGCCACACTTGGCCATCTTTCATTACTTTGAGGAACTAAATTCCAAAGGAGATTTTTTTTTTTCTCTCTACCAGCTTTGTCTAGAACCACTTGTGACTTAGCAGCATGTGACACAATAATTGGAGATTTGCTGTGAACAGTCGTTAGAAGTGGCCAGAGCTCACATACTCTTCCTGGGTTTATGGTCTAGATTTGAGGTTAGTCACTTAACAGAGATGAGATCTGATGGCTTCTGGGGGCTAAGACAGGAACTTAAACATTTAGGTTTCATGCTGTCAAATCTAAAAAGTGAGTGAGTGGGGTAGGTGAGCTCTACGGTTTCTCTGTAATATTTTGATTTTGTGTAATTGCATCTATGTTTTTTAGACTGATCCCTCAGTTAACTGAAACCTGCAGGCAGCTGAAGGAAAGTTAGGACCCTGATTTGCTTTTAAATTGTGCCACCCTTGTTGATTCAGCCCGATACTGATTCTTTTCTTCCTGTGTTTTGGATTATACATTGTACATCATTACATCTGACATGAGTGTTCATTTTTAGAGAGTGGGGGATATTTTAATAAACTTCATTTTTTAGAGCAGGTTTAGGTTTATAGGAAAAAAAATGCTCAGAAAATACAGACAGTTCTATGCTCCTTCTCTCTCTCACCCCCCCCCCCCCCCCCCCCCCCCCAGTTTCCCCAGTTACTGTGTGTGTGCATGTGGTATTAACATCTTTACTGTGTGGTACATTTGTTGTAATGGAACCAATGCGTGTGTGTGTGCTAAGTCGCTTCAGTCGTGTCCGACTCTTTGTGAACCTGCGGACCGTAGCCCACTAGGCTCCTCTGTCCATGGGATTCTCTAGGCAAGGTTATTGGAATGGGTTGTTGTGCCCTCCTCCAGGAGATCTTCCCAACCCAGGGATCAAACCCATGTCCCTTACATCTACCTGCACTGGCAGGTGGGGTCTTTACCATTAGTGCCACCTGGGAAGCCCCAGTGGAACCAATATTGATATGTTATTGTTAACTAAAATCTGTTAAAACTAAGATCGTGGCATCTGGTCCCATCACTTCATGGCTAATAGATGGGGAAACAGTGACAGACTTTATTTTCCTGGGCTCCAAAATCACTGCAGATGGTGACTGCAGCCATGAAATTAAAAGACACTTGCTCCTTGGAACAAAAGTTATGACCAACCTAGACAGCATATTTAAAAACAGAGATATTACTTTGCCAGCAAAGGTCCATCTAGTCAAAGCTTTGTTCTTTTCAGTAGTCTTGTAGGGATGTGAGAGTTGGACTATAAAGAAAGCTGAGTGCCGATGAATTGATGCTTTTGAACTGTGGTGTTGGAAAAGGCTCTTGAGAGTACCTTGGGCAACAAGGAGATCTAACCAGTCCATCCTAAAGGAAATCAGTCTTGAATATTCACTGGAAGGACTGATGCTGAAGCTGAAACTCCAGTACTGTGTCCACCTGATGCGAAGAACTGACTCATTTGTAAAGACACTGATGCTGGGAACGATCGAAGGCAAGAGGAAAAGGGGACAACAGAGGATGAGATGGTTGGGTGGCATCACTGACTCAATGGATCTGAGTTTGAGTAAGCTCTGGGAGTTGGTGATGGACAGGGAGGCCTGGCGTGCTGCGGTTCATGGGGTCGCAAAAAGTCGGACACAACTGAGTGACTGAACTGAACTGAAAATCTGTTAGGGTTCACTCTTTGTATTGTACAGTTCTGTGAGTTTTGACAAATACATAGTGTTATGCATCCACCATTACAGTATCATAGTTACACTGACCTAAAAATGGTCTATATTTCATCCGTTCATCCTTTCTGGAAACCTCCTAAACCCCTGGCAACTGATCTTTCTACTATCTCTAGTTTAGTGGAACATCATATAGTTGGAGTCATACAGTATGTAGCCTTTTCAAATAGTTTTCTTTCATTTGGTAATACATGTTTAAGGTTCCTCCATGTCTTTTTTTGTCTTGTTAGCTCATTTCCTCTTGTTGCGGAATAATATTTTGTTATCTGGATATACCACAGTTTATTCATTCACCTACTAAAGGTTATGTTGATTGGTTCCAAGTTTTGGCAGTTATGAGTAAAGCTGCTGTAGACATTCACATGCAGATGTTTGTGTGGACATCGGTTTTCAGCTCATGAGTAAATTCCTAGGACTGTTTACTGGATCACGTGGTAAATTACCTATAGTTGGCTTTGAAGGAAGCTGCCAAGTGAGATTTCACACTGGCTGTTTTCACTTTGTGTTTCTACCAACAGTGAGTCTCATTGCTCCATGTGCTTGCCAGCACTTGGTGTTGTGTTTTGGATTTTAGCCATTCTAATAGGTCCATACTTGTGTTTCATTGTTGTTTATCTTATTATTTTATTTTATTTTATTTACTTGAAACAGAAAAAGGTTTATTCCAGGGGCCCCTCAAGGAGAATGGGCTGATCGTGCATGAAAGACATGAACTCCTCGTTGTAGTTTTAATTTGCACTTCCCTCATGACATACGATGTCAAGCAACTTTTCATATGCTTCTTTGTTGTCTGTAAATCTTTGGTAAGGTGTCTGTTCAAATCTTTTGCCCGTTTGTAAATTGTTGATTTTTTGTTTTGTTTCATTTTTAATGTTACTTATTTGGCCACACAGGTCTTAGTTGCAGCACTCAGGCTCTTCCGTGGTCTTTAGTTGCAACATGTGGGATCCAGTTCCCTGACTAGGGATTGAACTCCAGCCCCCTGCATTGGGAGTGTGGAATCTTAGCCAATATTCCAGCAGAAAAGTCCATCTTTCTTTGTTTTTAAATTGAGATATAATTGATATTCAATACTGTATTAGTTTTATATGTACACACGATAATTCAGTATTTGTGTACATTGTGAAATGATCGCCACAGTGAGTTTTGAGGAACCTCTGTGCTGGTTTCCATGTGGCTGCATCAGTATCCATTCTCACCAGCAGTACACAAGGGTTCCCTTTTCACTGCATCCTTGCCAGCATTTGATTTTTTGTCTTGTTGTTAATAACCATTCTGACAGATATGAGGTGGTATCTCATTGTGGTTTTGATTTGCATTTCCCTCATGATTCGTAATTTGAGCATCTTTCCATTTGTCTGTTGGCCTGTATGTCTTCTTTGGAAAAAATGTCTGTTCAGAGCTTCTGTCTTTTTTTTGGTCTACGGCACCCCTCGGCACCCCCTACATCCCCCCCCCCCCCAGCCCCCCAGTGAAAGTGCATCATCTTAGCCCCTGGACCACCAGGAAAAGTCTGTTTATTTTTAAATTGGATTGTTTGGGGTTTTTTGCTATTGAGTTTTAAAATAGCTTTCAGTGTATGGATCTTTCACTTCCTTGGTTAAATTTATTCCTAGATATTTTTTTCTTTTTGATGGAATTATAAATGGGATTGTTTTCTTAATTTCTCTTTCTGATAGTTTGTTATTAGTGTATAGTATTAATTTTGGCCTCATGGGATGAATTAGGAAGTGTTCCTGCTGGTTCTGTTTTCTGAAGTAGATTGCAGAGAATTGGTTTCTTTTCTTCAGTGTGTGCTAGAGTTCACCAGTGTGACCATTTGGGCTGAGTGCTTTGTGTTTTGTAAGGTTATTAATTATTGATTCAGTTTCTTTAATAAATATGGGCTCATTCAGATGCACTATTTCTTCTTGTGTGAATTTTGGTAGAAATTAGTTCATGTAATTTTCCAAATTTGTGGGTGTAAAGTTGTTCATAATATTGTTTTATCCTTTTAAAGTCCATGGGATTTGTAGTGATGGCCCCTCTTTCATTTTTAGTAGTAGTAATTTGTATCTTCTCTTTCTCTTTTTCTTGGTTAGCTCAGCTAGACATTTATTAATTGTGTTGATGTTTCCAAAGAACCAGCTTAGAGTGTGGTATTTTTAGTTCATATTACAGTTTAGAGCCATATTAGTCTTGGCTTTGAGTCAGTAATTGCTAAGCATGTGTGTGCACAAAGGCATACGTATTAGGACTGTCAACACAGAGATAGTGTCAGAAATTTTTGGAGTCCATAGACTTTCTAAGGCTTTCATTATTAACAATGGTTATATGAAATGTTGAAATCTATCAAACTGTTGATTTTGGTAAGTGGTAAGTAGCCTTCTTTCATTTCACTTTCTTTGGTATGGTTTTGGTCACCACCTCTGGTACACTGTTATGAGCCTCCGTCTATAGTTCTTCAGGTACTCTGTCTACCAGATTTAGCCCTTGAGTCTATTTGTTACCTCCACTATATAATCATAAGGGATTTGAATAACCTAGTGGTTTTCCCTACTTTCTTCTATTTAAGCCTGAAGTTTGCAATACAAAGCTAATGACCAGAGCCACAGTCTTCTCTGGTCTTGTTGTTGCTGACTGTGTTGAACTTCTCCATCTTCAGCTGCAAAGAATATAATCAGTCTGATTTCATTATTGACCATCTGGTGATGTCCATGTGTAGAGTCATCTCTTGTGTTGTTGGAAGAGGGTGTTTGCCATGACCAGTGTGTTCTCTTGACAAAACTCTGTTAGCCTTTGCTTCATTTTGTGCACCAAGGTCAAACTTGACTACTATACTCCAGGTATCTCTTGACTTTTTACTTTTGCATTCCAGTCCCCTATGATGAAAAGGACATCTTTTTTGGTGTCAGTTCTAGAAAGGTCTTGTAGATCTTCATAGAATTGGTCAACTTCAGCTTCAAGGAAATTTGAGAGATAAATGGAACATTTCATGCAAGAATGGGCACAATAAAGGACAGAAATGGTAAGGACCTAACAGAGGCAGAAGAGGTTAAGAGGTAACAAGAACACACAGAAGAACTATACGAAAAAGGTCTTAATGACCGGAATAACCACGATAGTGTGGCCACTCATCTAGAGCCAGACATCCTGGAGTATGAAGTCAGGTGGGCCTTAGGAAGATGCATTGCTATGAACAAAGCTACTGAAGGTGATGGAGTTCCAGCTGAACCATTTAAAATCCTAAAAGATGATGCTGTGAAGGTGCTACACTCAGTGTATTAGCAAATTTGGAAAGCTCAGCAGTGCTTTCAACAGGACTGAAAAAGGTCTGTTTTCATTCCAGTTTCAAAGAAGGGCAATGCCAAAGAATGTTCAAACTACCATACAGTTGCCCTCATCTCACATACTAGTTAGGTTATGTTCATCCTCTAAGCTAGGCTTTAGCAGTACATGAACAGAGAACTTCCAGATGTAAAAGCTGGGTTTAGACAAAGCAGAGGAACCAGAGATCAAATTGCCAACATCTGCTAGATCATAGAGAAAGCAAGAGAAGTCCAGAAAAACATCTTTCTGCTTCATTGACTACACTAAAGTCTTTGTGTGGATCACAGCAAATTATGGAAAATTCTTAAAGAAATGGAAATATCAGACCACCTTACATATCTCCTGAAAAATCTGTGTATAAGTCAAGAAGCAACAGAACTGGACATGAAACAACAGACTGGTTCAAAATTGGAAATGGGGTACATCAAGGCTGTATATTGTCACCCTGCTTGTTTAACTTATATGCAGAGTACATCATGTGAAAAGCCAGGCTGGATGAATCACAAACTGGAATCCATTTTGCTGGGAGAAATATCAGCAACCTCACTTATACAGATGATACCACTCTAATGGCAGAAAGTGAAGAGGAACTAAAGAGCTTCTTGATGAAGGTGAAAGAGGAGACTGAAAAAACTGGCTTAAAACTCAGCATTCAAAAAATGAAGATCACGGTATCCAGTCCCATCACATCATGACAAATAGATGGGGAAAAAGTGGGAGCAGTGACACTTTATTTCTTGGGCTCCAAAATCACCATCAATGGTGACTGCAGCCATAAAATTAAAAGACACTCCTTGGAAGAAAAGCTATGACAGCATGTTAAACCTAGACATATAAAACCTAGACAGCATATTAAAAAGTAGAGACATCACTTTGCTGACAAAGGTCTGTGTAGTCAAAGCCATGGTTTTTCCAGTAGTCATGTATGGATGTGACAGTTGGAGCATAAGGAAGGCCAAGCACCCAAGAATTAATGCTTTTGAACTGTGGTTTTGGAGAAGACTGTTGAGAGTCCCTTGGACAGCAAGGAGATCAAACCAGTCAATACTAAAGGAAATCAATCCTGAATATTCATTGAAAGGACTGATGTTGAAGCTGAAGCTCCAATACTTTGGCCACCTGATGCAAAGAGCGGGGTGGAAAAGACCCAGATGCAGGGAATGATTGAAGGCAAAAGGACAAGAGGGTGGCAGAGGATGAGACGGCTGGATGGCATCACTGACTCAATGGGCATGAGTTTGAGCAAGCTCCGGGAGATGGTGAAGGACAGGGAAGCCTGGTGTGCTGCAGTCCATGGGGTCACAAGGAGTTGGACACAACAGCTCAACAACAGCAACAGCAGCAAAATAGAGTGACATGGATTTAAGGGTCAGGCAGAACGAGGCCACATGCTGGCTGCTTGTGCTCCCTGAGTGTCCTTGGGCAAGTGACTTCACCTCTCTCTTTAGCTTCATCTCTCTGAGCATGTGAAAGTTCTTATTTTACTATTTAGTATGAAAAGTAGAGCGGATACATGTTAGGTGTCTAGCATAATACTTAGTTCATAGCAGACTCTCTGTGTAGCTGCTGTACTAAAAGACAACACCTGTTAGACTCAGTGAAGACTTCTTGGACTTCACTTTCTTGGCCATCAGCAGATGATATGACTTTCCTCTTGTTCTTTGATATATGAAGCTGCATTTCTTCCCATATGGAGGTTTGGTTGTTGTAATTGGCTGCCTCTTGACTTAGGTACATTTAAAATTCGAGAAGCAAAAAGCTATTCGAGGGAAAGCCTTCCAGTCTCGGAAAATGTTTTCTTTGTAACCTTCATGCTCAAGTCTCGTATTCCTCAGTTGGTAAATGCTACACGTAGCATGGCTTTGGTTTTTTAGCCAGGTGTTTGCCAACATTCTTAGTCATCCAAAATGAGTGCTTATTTTTGGATTGACTCCAAGGACAGGATACTGAGTGCCTTTTGGGAACGCTAGAAAAGGAATTTGGCAAATAGAGCAGATTTGGGAGGCTGATTAAAATACAGACCTCAGTAGAGTCCCTGGGACAGGCTCTGGAATTAAACATTACAAATAGGGACAAAGAAAGGGAGAAAACCTGGACTTAGTAAACCAACTTCCTGTTGTTGTGTGTGTTTTTAATTTTCCAAAGTAATATGCCTTGTTCATCTATTTTCACTAACGGAAGTGGTTATAGTGCTACTAAATTATGGAAAAATAACTTTAAAATTTAGTTTAAGCAAAAAAGCTTAAGGCAGCAAACTGTATTATTTTCAGAAATAAATGCCATATCTCTTTCAAAAACAGGATGTAATTGTTATAAGGGAAATAATCAGCTTACAGAAGTCACCTTGGCTACACAGAACTAAAGCAAAGAAGAGATTCTTAATACAGTGATTCTGAGAAGGGGGTGGTAGCTTATATCATAGCTCTCTTGGTTCAGAGTAAATGATGATATTTGACTCAGAAGTCTGTTGCCATAGACTCACTCCTGAACAGGTTGGGATTTTGTCAATAGAGAGACTTAAGGCAGTGAAAATCTTTTGGGAGGTTATTTCGGGCATAAGGCAGGGACTATGGAAATGAAGAAAGTGATAGTCTCAGTTGTGTCCTACCCTTTGCGACCCGCTAGCCCTCCTCCAGGCTCCTCTGTCCGTGCAATTCTCCAGGGAACCATTCCCTTTTCCAGGGCATCTTCCTGGTCCAGGATCAAATCTGGGTCTCCTGCATTGTAGGTGGATTCTTTACCATCTGAGCCGTCAGGGAATTCCCTGGAAATGGGGAGATGGGGATGAATTTGTAAGCTGGTTTAGAAGCTAGGCTCTCTGGGATTTGGTAACCCTCTGTTGGCTCTTTCATCTCCCTAATCTCAGCATCACCTAAACCAGCAGCACGTTACCGTTTTGTACATTTCCAATAATGTCTTCTAAAATCCCCCAGCCTTTGAAATCACTGACCTAGTTGGTATCCTCCCCTGGGGACTGGCGGAGAAGGCAATGGCACCCCACTCCAGTACTCTTGCCTGGAAAATCCCATGGATGGAGGAGCCTGGTGGGCTGCAGTCCATGGGGTCGCCAAGAGTCGGACACGACTGAGTGACTTCACTTTCACTTTTCACTTTCCTGCACTGGAGAAGGAAATGGCAGCCCACTCCAGTGTTCTTGCCTGGAGAATCCCAGGGATGGGGAGCCTGGTGGGCTGCCGTCTATGGGGTCGCACAGAGTCGGACACGACTGAAGCGACTTAGCAGCAGCAGCAGCAGCCTGGGGACTGCTACTGCAGTTGTTTGGCAAGCTTATTCATAGCCGCTGTGATTGAAGAGCTCCATTCAGAAGCAAATGGGAATAATTGATTTTCATCCTCCAGAGACTGGAAAAATCAAAGACCACAGGAGGTTTTTTAAAAAGGAGGCCAAACCCAGAAATAAATTTACTCCAGAACCCTATCTTAAAAGAACTCTGTTAAGTAAGAATCTTATACCTGGAAGCCCATTTCTCCGGAATAGATCTGGCTTCACTTAAAAAAGAAAAAGTGGTGTATGTGTGTGTGTGGTTTTTTTTTTTTTTTTTTTGTATGTGTGTTGTTAAAGAAAAAGTTGTTCTTACACTTGTAAAACAGTAAGGAAAACTTTGAGACTACTGTAGTAGGAGTATCGCCTTAGGGGAGAGAGGCTCATCTTCAGATACAGCAAGGAGCATTTTTGGCAAAAAGGATGAATGAGTCAGTGGATGGAAAATTATTCAGAGGAGACATCAAGGGTAGGGGGGTTCTTGCTAAACTGACCCAACAGGATTCTTGCTAAAGGCAGGTGAAGGACTTCTTAGACATCAAAGAGGAGGGATGGGGAACTTCATCAGATATCAAAGGTGGGAGAACTCTTGATAAACTTACTTAACAGAATTCTTGCTAAAACTGGACTGGGCAAGTCAAAGATAGGATGGGAACCAAAATCAAGGCCTAGTTGAAAAGAATGTTCAGAGGAACCATAATAAAGTTTGGTCAAGGAGAGAGTCTGTGTGTGTGTGTGTGTGTGTGTGTGAGTGTGATTACAAAAGTAGTTCAGGCCTCACCCCTAGAACCAATCAGTCTTAACAGTTTGGTAGATAGCCTTCCATATGTTAGTGCAGGCGTAGAAAAATGCAGTGTTCTTACTGCAGTGACGTCATACTCTGCACACTGTTATGCAGGTGCGTTTCCCACTTCATGTATCTTACAGGTTTTTTCATGTCAGCACATATACACTGGTCTCATTCTTTAGAATGTTTTGCTTCACTTTAGATATTGATGCCAAACTATATTTTAGATTCCGGTTTACCATTTTTTTTTCACATGCATTATCCTGTTTATTCCATAAAATAGCTCTCTCAGGGTAGGGGTGGGACAAGTGACATCTCTGTTTTACATAAAGTTTAGATGATCTTTAGCTGATCCAACATGTCAAGTCCAGGATTCACTCATATGGGTAAGTTGCTTGTGTGAAAAAGGATTTAGACCTTTGACATTCAGCCTACAAATTAGGAACATTCAGAACACTGTTTCTGTTGTGGTGCTTGGTACATTTAGGAAATATTTGTGGTGTGTGTAGGACCTAGAATCTGATAATAAACTTCATTTGAGGTATACATTAGATGTACACTTTTGCATTATTTCTATATTGAAATTTTTTGGTCATTTTAATTTCCTCAGAACAACAAAATAATTATCTTGAATATTTTAATATTAAATGAATTCAGTCAGCTTGTAGCTCTCATTATAACGATGCTTTCAGTAGTTACCTCTAAGTAACAAGGTTTGTCAGCTAATTGGATTTCTGGAAATGTTAATGGGAGTCTTTTGGTTAACTACCTCTAATCATTTCCCTCTGGGATCTGGTTCCTATCTAGGATATAGTGCCTCTCTCAAGACTCTTTATTGGTTTCCTGTACCCCTACAGAGAAAAAAACGAGTAAAGCAGAATGAATGAGGATCGGGCAACGTAAAGCTGGGCGGAAATGAAAGTGTATGAACTGTGGGGAGTTTGTCTTACTCAGGAATGAGAAAAACAGCCAAGAGAGTGGTTTTCAAGAGGTTGTATATAGCACAGCATTACGATTTTAGGGGTAAACCCAATGTCACCCCTTCCAGGTCTGGGGCAGTGGGTAAATGACTCACCCCATACTGCCAGTTTCCTTGGGTTCGTTTATATGGTTCCGATAGGGAGTAAATAGTGAGTTATTTAATTGACTGAAAGTATACTTGGCTCATAGTGAACATTTAATACTGCCTGTTACTTTCAGGCCTTTTAGATTCAAAATTTCAAGAGAAGGGTCTCAAAATCTGAATGGAGTATATAATGACCATATAATTTATTGTCCAGGCCAGGATGCTGTTAATTATTATGCTGGGACAACAGATATAAGCCAGGATTTATGACTTCCCTGAGTTGGAGAAATCTTTGCTCCCAAAAGTGACGGACAAAGGCATCTTGCCTTCCTTCCTGCCCAGCTCAGTTCAGCCTGTGGACTTTGACAAGCCAAGGAACAAACCGTTCTTAAAAGTTTTTCTGTGTACACACGCACACATTCTCCTCCCCTCACCCCTCATACTCACACTAAACAATAGAAGGAACAGTGCTTTTTCTTCCTGAGTAACATGTTGCCTTACAGTAATACGAACTGCACATATTTAGAGGTATTTGTGTAGTATTTTTTATTCAAGAAATAACTAGGTAGAGGATATGAGTTCTTGGAAATAGTTTCCATGATCTAAAGTAATTTACCATCGCTGTCTTGGAAGAGGTGGGCCCCTCCTGCCTTTATGTGTAGATTTCTCTTACGCCTGGAGCTCCCCATGTGCCTGGTGCGGGGCTTTCTTGGCAGTGAGGATACGGTGGTAAACATAACATACTCCGATCTGCCCAGAAGTTGCTTGGGGTCTAGTAAGAAAGGCAGTCAGATAGGGACAAGCATAGAGCTCTGAACTGAGCTCACTGTCATCAAGGCAGAGTACAAGGAGCTCTCTAAGTAACTCATGAAGAATCCTGCCTGGCTGAGGGAAAAAAGGAGGAGTTCCTGAGAGCTTTGCTCGGTGCTGCAGAGGCGCTGAAGAGGCAGGATGGACTGGGGGCTTGGGGAGGAAGGAGGTGGGGGCATGGCCTTCTGGGAAGCGTTTGCCCTTAAGGGGTCACCTTGGCTGCAGTGTGATCACGTACCTGTCTCCCTGGTTGCAAAGCCTTTTCATCCTTTTTTCTTGAGAACTGATGCCATTCATCCTGGTGGTCCCTGTGTTCCCTTAGCATCTGCACAGTTCTTTTATAGCATGAACTACATTGCATTATGGGCTTCCGTCATAGCTCAGTTGGTAAAGAATCCGCCTGCAATGCAGGAGACCCTGGTTCAATTCCTGGGTCAGGAAGATCTGCCGGAGAAGGGCTAGGCTACCCACTCCAGTATTCTTAGGCTTCCCTCGTGGCTCAGCTGGTAAAGAATCTTCCTGCAATGCGGGAGACCTGGATTTGATCCCTGGGTTGTGAAGATCCCCTGGAGAAGGGAAAGGCTTACCCACTTCAGTATTCTGGCCTGGAGAATTCCATGGACTCTATAGTCCATGGAGTTGCAAAGAGTTGGAGACGACTGAGTGACTTTCACTTTCGCTTTAACATTGCATTATAATTTTTTGTTTCCGTGCCTTTGAGGCTCTTTAGGGCAGTGGCTTGGTCTTGTTTATTATAAGGAACCTAGAATAGCACAGCAGCTTTCCCCTTCTTTCCCCCTCCCCACAAATATTTGCATATTTCCTGTGTGCTTGTTGCTTGGGAATGGGGCACAGTCTCTAGTGTCATAGAGGATGCAATGTGGCAGGAATCAGGATTTTGAACTCTGGAGACCATTCTCATGCAGTTCAGCACTTCTGTGCCTTTCTTACAATTGTGAAACAGAAATGGAATGCTTAAGTGTTAAGAAGCCAGGCTAAAGTAAACTGAATCAAATAAAAATTAAGGGCCCCCAAAGTAATTGCATAAACGGTAAGGGAAATATGGCTTATAAAAAAGTGATTATACTTGCATTATTCCTCATGACTTCCTCGTGGTCAGAGCGGAACGCTCCCACAGTGGTGCTCATGTCCACAGCCATGCAGAGACTCTGTGCTTCCTCCTGCCTCCATTCCCATTCCCCCTTCTGGGTACAGTGACTGAACCTCGCAGTTACTGGAGTGAATGTATAAGGTTTCTCACAGCCCTTGCTCTCCGGAAACTTGCCTGTGTGTGTGTGTGTGGTGTGGTGTGGCTTGTGCACAGTTAACTCACTGGAAACAGGAGATTGTTGTCCTTGGCAGGAGAGGGGAGAGCTCCTTGCTGGCGTTGTGGAACAAGAAGAACATCCTTCTTGTGATGTTTGTGAGTTGTATCACCTGTAAGTTTAAAATGGGGCATTGCCTTTCCACTGTTTGTCTCTCGCAAGGGAATAAACCCTTCAAAGTCACTGCCTTTCATCACACATTTGGAACACCAAACCCATGGCCACAAAAGCCAAGGTGACCAGAAATACATATTTCACAGCTGACAAGGACTTGTTCACCCTGGTGTGTGGTGTCAGAATCGTTTCTGCACCATCCTCAACGGGGCCATTTCTGCCCACTTGAGTTCTTTTTTGGGAAAGCAGCCACTTCCAGCTCTTGGCTCTGAATTTCAGGCGTTTCCTCTGTATTTTTGATCACTATGCTTTTGCTGCTTTCTTGATTTTAAAATTTTAGAATTTTTATCTGTCTCTGTTAAGGAAGAGCAGGGTTTAGCTTTCTTTGACTCGCTAGGTCCACTGCCTCCCCCTTCATCCTTCAGATATATGACAATTTTTAGTTAATCAGTATCTAATGTTTATATTATTAAGGCTATTAGTATTTTTCACCTGCCAAACCAATTAGTATACTACAATCGTCTCTCTCTCTCTTTTTTCTTGTATTACCTGTCTTGGTGGTTTTCTGAGTTTCCTATATCTAGCTCAGTTTTTTTTTTTTTAGTAAGATCTAGTAGGCATTTATAAAACATTCCATATAACTCTGGCAGAATACCTATTATTTTTTTCAATTGCCTGTAGAACATATACCAAGATAGACCATATGCTAAGCTACATAAGACAAAATTTGGTATCTGTTTTCTGATCACAGTGGAATCAAACTAGAAATCAGTAACATTAGACAACAGGAAAATCTCCAAATGCTTAGAATCTAAACAACACACTTCTAAATAATCCATGAGTTAAGAAGTCTCAGGGAAATTAAAAAAATAACTGAACTAAATGAAAATGCTATCAAACTGTGTGGGATGCAGCCAAGGCAGGGCTGAGAGGGAATTTTTTTTAAAACTTCTTATTTTTATATTGGGGTATAGCCGCTTAACTCTGTTTTGATGATTTCTGGTGAACAGTGAAGGCATTCAGCCATACTTATCCAGCTCACTCTTTTTTTTTTTTTTTTGCGGGGAGAAATATCAACAACTTTATTTATTTATTTATCTTTTTTTTTATTTAATTTTATTTAACTTTACAATATTGTATTGGTTTTGCCATATATCAAAATGAATCTGCCACAGGTATACGTGTGTTCCCCATCCTGAACCCTCCTCCCTCCTCCCTCCCCAACTCACTCTTAATTCCTAAACTACAGCCGTAAATTTTGAATCCCTGAATACTCTTTTCCAAGTCCCAGGCAGACATGTCAGTTGATCTCATCAGTCAGTTTCGTGTTCTCCTGCATCCCCAAAGCCCCGCGTCCTCCAGGGCGGCTGGGTGTTCTTGCGGCTCACTCCACCCCGTGCTTTATTCCCTTTGCCTTTTTTTTGTTGTTCGGTTTCCTGGATGCCTGTCTTCCTCTTTTTTGACTTGCTCATTTATTTGGTAGAGCACATCCTCCAGTCACTTCCTGATAAAAGGGTGTGTGGGAGGTAAAATTTAAGGCTCTGCATGTCTAAAAATATCTTTATTCTCTTTTTATACTTGACTGATTTTTGGTCTGCTATAGAATTCTAGGTTGGAAATCATTTCACTTTTGAATTTTGAAAGTACTGCTTTTTTGTCTTATAGCTTCCAGAAATGAAAGCCATAAGACTTTGTGAAAATCTTGAAATAATTGAAAATTTGATGCACTCAATCCTTTGTATGCAAACTATTTTTTCTCTCTGGAAAGTATATTGTCTTTATCCCATGTGTTTAGAAATTTCATTGTGCCATGATGGGAATGGGTCTTTCTAAAAATTATTCTTTGTACTGAATTTAGGATGGACTATTTAAACTGGAAGTTCACATTCTTCAGTTCTAGGAAAATTTCTTAAGTTATTTCTTTGATAATTTTCTCCTCTTTCTTTTCTCTGGAACTTTTGGTTCTCTAATTTTCTTATCTTTTCTCTGGAATTTCCCCATCTCTTCTTTTGGTTCCACTTTCTGCAAGGTTTACACAGCTTTATCATCAAGCTCTTTGTTTATATTTATATTTCTACCATCATGTGTTTAATTTCCAAAAGCTTTACACTGATGTAGTTTTTTCTAATCCTGTTCTTGTGTGATAATAGGTTTTTTCGGTTGAGGTTTTATTTGGTTTCTTATTTGTGCTCCTTTGAGTCACTTTATTTTGTTTTGTGTTCTCTCTTTTCGTGTTTGCCTTCCTCAGATGTATCAGGATCCTTGGTTGTCATTTTTGTTTAAGCTTCCTCGTGGCTCAGATGGTAAAGAATCTGCCTGCGATGAAGGAGACTTGGGTTTGATCCCTGGGTTGGGAAGGCCCCCTGGAGAAGGGCACGGCAGCCCACGCCAGTGCTCCTGCCTGGAGAGTCCCATGGACAGAGGAGCCTGGCGGGCTCAGGCCATGTGTCACAAGGAGTTGGCCATGACTGAGCATCCGAGCACTCCTGCCTGGGTGCAGGAATGAGAGTCTCCTGGCTGCCCTGGATGTGACTGGGGACCTGGTGGCCTGTCGCTGCCTTGTATAGAATTCGTATTGGGTCCTCGTTTCCAGCTCCTCCTCATGCCTGGGCTCCTGTGCCACCAGGGGCCTCTAATCCCTGAGCCTTCCCTGATCAGTTGGCCTCTCCTTCTCTGGCTGCAGGGATTCATTCTTTCAGCTTTGCTAATTTCTCTACTTTTCATCTTCTAAAAACACCGCCATTTTATGTTCACTGTTATTTTTCTCCTATTCTTTTTGTTTTTACCCTCACTTTAATGAGGATTGAGCAGAAATAAAAATACACATTCAGTGTTTCCCAGTTAACTAAAATTGTTTTGGGTTTTTTGGTATGATTGTTTCATGTCTGTGAGTTTTGTCTTTCTCCAGAGATCACCAGCTTCTCTTAGAATGAAAGTGGCTTCCCTTTTCTTTCTCCTTTCAACAGTTAAGTATGTGGAAAGCATTTTAGTAAGGATGTATCAAATTCATTTGAGTGAGATGAAGTTTTTGTAAAATTAGACGGACTTTGGACAGTGTTTCCTTGTGTTGGAAAACTACCAGTCCTTTCGGAAGCTTAGAGATAAGTTTGCCTCTGTAAGGATGACCAAAAGAGGGAAACAGCGAACGCCTTTGGCAGAAAAAGGCTGATGACACAAACTCCTGTTTAGACCATAATGATTTAATGAGGACCTGATGGAGAGCTGCCGAGAGCCTCTCTTCCCCCCCTCAAGTTCATTGCCATTGCTTCCTCTTCAAAGAACTGGTGATGGAGCAGGCCCTGTCCTGCCTTTGTGCTCAGTCTGACTTCCTGAGAACTAATGCAGGAGGAGACACATCATGGTCCAAGTTGTTTTGTCTCAACAGTCAAGGTCGAGAGCCTGAATAAACTGGAAGGAACACGCATTAGAAGTCAGACATGGGATTTTCTTTCCATTCCACATTAATTAGCTGTATGACAATCAGTAAGGCATTTGGATTTCAGTTTTCTTACCTATAAGATGGAAATAATGTGCTGATACTTTGCTATACCATAATGTGGTTGTAAGGGTTGAACAAGGGCATGTCAGCATTTGAGTGTTGTCATTTAAGCTAGTCATGTAACCACAGCATTTCACACCATCATGTGCTGTGCTGTACCTGGTCTTTCAGTCGTGTCTGGCTCTTTGCGATCCCATGAACTGTAGCCCACCAGGCTGCTCTGTCCATGGGGGTTCTCCAGGCAAGAACACTGGAGTAGGTTGCCATGCCCTCCTGCAGAGGATCTTCCCGACCCAGGGATCGAACCCAGGTCTCCCACACTGCACACAGATTCTTTTCATCTGAGCCACTAGGTAAGCCCAAGAATACTGGAGTGGGTGGCCTAGACCATCATGTCTACCTACTGACTGACATCTACACGTGGGAGTCAAATTCATTTCAGCCTCAACTAAACCCACAACAAAACTCCCCGTGCCTGCCCCCAGCACACACTGTCACAGTCACAAGACAAACCAACGCTACTTTTCCTCCTTAATTTACTGTCTCGTTAGCCACTGAATTGTTTACTGCCCTCTCCCCATTTAGTCACCAGATCCTGTCTTTTCTATTGAATCTGTTCTTTTTTCTCCATCTGCCCTGCCACGCCCTTTGTTCAGGTCCTCACTTCATGCCCAAATCACTAACTTGGAAGTTAGTCTGGTCTCCATCATTTCTGTAAATGCTTAGCATAATGATTTTCCCCCAATTGAGACGTATTTCAGACCGTCACAACAGTATGGTAAATAACAGATTTATTAGGTTCCCATCTAGGTTACTTCCCAGCTGTCAACAGAAAGATTTTTCTGAAATACACATCTGATCATTCCCTGCTTGAAACTTTGCAGTGGCACATAGGAGCCTTCATGGCTTGGCTCTGCCTACCTGTCCATCCACGCATTCACTATCATGCTCCAGCCACTCAAAATAATTGGTAATTGCATTTGCCCCAGTTTGCTGGGACTACTAAGGAGACCTTGAATTTGAGTTTCCTCTTTTTTTTTTTTTTTTGAGTATAGTTGCTTTAAAATGCTGTGTTAGTTTCTATTGTACAGCAAAGTGAATCAGTTATGTGTGTGTGTGTGTGTGTGTGTGTGTGTGTGTGTGTGTGTCCCCCCTCTTTTGGACTTCCTTTCCATTTAGATCACCACAGAGCATTGAGTAGAGTACCTGATGGCTGTTTCCTCTTTGCTTCTTCTGCCTGGCTGATTGTCTAAGCTTTAAAGGCTCAGCTCAAATGTCTTCCTTTTCTGCAGGGCCTCCCTTATTCCCATTTCCCCATCAGCTACACTTTGAATACTTTCCAGAATGTCAGGCACTGTGTTGTCATTTGTTTACTTATGTGACTTCCTCACTCTCCTCTAGGGTGGAGACTATGTAGCACTCTGGCCTGTGCCAGATGGGGCCTGAACATATATGCAGTTGAACTGGATTGGACACTGCCAGCCCATTGAGATACCATTACTTGTCTCTGTAAAGTAAGCAGTTAGGTGACTGGACCACATGAAGCAGGCTTGCTGCCAGCTTAAGAGCCATTGAACGGGGCACCATTTGATCCTGATCCCACAGAGTAGTCACAGGTGAAGGTGGTCTGGCCACTTTGGTTTCAACTTATAGTTTTTCTATCTCTGTTTTATGTAAAAACATCTCAAATGCAGTAATTTTACATGTCCCATCAAGAGATTGTGGCCATTTTTAATGGATATGAGGCAGCAGGTTTGTCATGTTGCATGGAGATCATGTCACACTGGGGTCGCAGGTTCAGTTCAGTTCAGTCGCTCAGTCGTGTCTGACTCTTTTTGACCCCATGAATCGCAGCACGTCAGGCCTCCCTGTCCATCACAAACTCCCGGAGTTCACTGAGACTCACGTCCATCGAGTCAGTGATGCCATCCAGCCATCTCATCCTCTGTCGTCCCCTTCTCCTCCTGCCCCCAATCCCTCCCAGCATCAGAGTCTTTTCCAATGAGTCAACTTTTCGCATGAGGTGGCCAAAGTACTGGAGTTGCAGCTTTAGCATCATTCCTTCCAAAGAAATCCCAGGGCTGATCTCCTTCAGAATGGACTGGTTGGATCTCCTTGCAGTCTAAGGGACTCTCAAGAGTCTTCTCCAACACCACAGTTCAAAAGCATCAATTCTTCAGTGCTCAGCCTTCTTCACAGTCCAACTCTCACATCCATACATGACCACTGAAAACTCATAGCCTTGACTAGACGGACCTTTGTTGGCGAAGTAATGTCTCTGCTTTTCAATATGCTATCTAGGTTGGTCATAACTTTGCTTCCAAGGAGTAAGCGTCTTAATTTCACGGCTGCAGTCACCATCTGCAGTGATTTTGGAGCCCAAAAAAATAAAGTCTGACACTGTTTCCACTGTTTCCCCATCTGTTTCCCATGAAGTGATGGGACCAGATGCCATGATCTTCGTTTTCTGAATGTTGAGCTTTAAGCCAACTTTTTCACTCTCCACTTTCACTTTCATCAAGAGGCTTTTTAGTTCCTCTTCACTTTCTGCCGTAAGGGTCGCAGGTTAGGAAAAACCAAATGTTAGAAGTTGCAGACTGGTGGCCCTTGGGCAGTTCTTGTACACTGCTGTGCTCTTAGAAACATGAAGGATTCCCTTAAAGGGCTTAAAATATGTAGCATGGAAGCACAGCATAAAGGGTTTTCCCTGTGGTTTAAGGTCAAGTCTGATGAATGCTGTGGTGCGAGTGCACTGGATGTTTAGGACTCTCCTGCGCCGTTTTTAGGTTTTTGTTCTTGTTTTTCCCTTGGTTCTCATAGTGCACTGTGTCCTGCTCTCGTCTGGTAGTGAGTGGCCCTTTGGTACTGCTTTAGAAAAACCTCATAGAACAGCTGCGGTAGAGAGGAAGACCTAGATTGTAAATAGCTCTTTTCTTGGGCTTCCAAAAAGGAAGAAACTTGGGTGGAGGGGGATGTTACTACCATCCTGTCTGAAGCTAAGATTCCAAACAGAGAGCTGACAGTTCTCCATTTTCATTTAGGTTTTATTTAATATATTCCCCACTCCTTCAAATTTCTCGATAGGCATTTAGAGGAAATGCTTAGAGAAAAAGGAGGGGGAAAGGTCTTACCAAGTTGGGAAAGCTGCAGCTTCTTGCAGGAAATTCCTTATCTCTCTGCCTTGTCTTTTCTCATTGTTTTGAGATAGTTTTAGTGCTGGAATGGGCTATCCAGACTTAACGACCTCTAAACCAGAGACGTGGCGGGAAAAGTTAGAAAATGACAGAGGAATTGCTCAGTTCTGCCTTGTCATTAAAAGCAAGGGCCATTTAAATGTCAGGGGTTTTTGTTTTTTTTTTTTGGGTTTTTTTGGCTGCACTGGGTCTTTGTTTCAGGGTGTGGACGGTGCATGGGCTTAGTTGCCCCCGTGGCATGTGGAATCTTAGTTCCCTGACCAGGGATTGAACCCACATCCCCTGCGTTGGAACGCGGATTCTTAACCATTGGACCACCAGGGAGGTCCCTAAACATTAGTGTTAAGGTTACTTTGGGACCTGAATTGAGAAAGTTGAAAAGGTAGCAGCTTCCTAATCTGATACTAGGCGCCAACAGATCTGATGTCCCAGCTGCTCTAACCTGTGTGAGGATTCCCTCTTGCCCAACTCGTCTTATTTATTCCAGTCACCTTGCTGTTGTGTGCAGCGTTGTGTGACTACATCTTCACTTCATCTTGCCGTCCGCTTAGATCACGACAAAAGTCCCTGTTGGCCAAAGACCAAGAGTGCCTTAAAGGAGAGTTTTGGATCAGCCACTGATTTGGCTTATAATTTGGGACAAATAATTTGTTTCTGGATTTCAGTGTCACCTATTTTGTAATAGAAAAATGATGATGTTTTGTTTTGTGGGGCAAATTGACTCTAAATATGAAAAGTCTACCTCCTAAATTTTCTAGATCTGTTTCACTTTCCAACGTTCTATTCATTGTCAGGCATCGGTTTATAATTTTTGGTTTAGGAAATGAGTTGTAAATGTGACAGAGATAATTGCTTTTAGCTCTTTGTTTGGAAGATGCTACAGGAATCCAAGCTTAATGGAGGATGAGGACCCCAGGAAGTCCCTCAAGTTCCTGACCTTATCACGAGTTTCCTTAACTGACAATGAACAAATAACTTAGCTATCAGAGTACACATGTCCTCTCTTCTCACTTAAAATTTATCTTGAGCTTTTAAGCCAAATACCTATATACTTATAAATAAAAGTGACTCGTTTACATATACAAGCATTTATTGTTACTATTTTGATTTTTTGCTCTTCTTTTCCCTGTACGTGGCTTCCTTCCCATCATTTAAAAATATTATAAAAAGACCACTACGTGAATGCCTTCTCATCACTGTGTTCTGAATAGTGTGGCAGAATGTAGGGAAGAACCTGCAAGTCCTCCTCACACGCTACAGTGCCTCCCCACCCTGCCTCCTCCCCCAGAGGTGGACGGCCGCGCTTGGCGAGCGCTCTCTGCATTGCCATCCGTGTGTGTGTGTGTGTGTGTGTGTGTGTGTGTGTGTGTGTCTCTCTGTCTGTGTAAAATGAGGCCTCGTCTTTTATATATTATACAATGACTTGGTGAGCACTCTCTGCA